>NC_138526.1:33137239-33737239 GCF_000230855.2 Cajanus cajan | reverse complement strand
CGGATCTGAAGCATGATGGGTTTTTGACCTACGCTTACATTCTTCTCTACATTGCTCTTTCCAGTGGCCAAATCTTCTTCAACAAGGTTATCGTCAATCACTTCAAGCTCTTTTGCATTCTCTTTTTTTTTTTATTTTTTTATTTTTAAAATTTTAATTTTAATTTTTTTTTACCGGTAAAATGCATTGTCAGGATTCTATGTTGTGATTGCTTGGTTTGGTTCTTGTTTTGATTTTATTTATTATCTTTTATTCTGAAAGGTGTTTTGCGTGCTCGGAGGTTAGGTTAAATTCGCGGCGTGTGTTGTCGATTGGATTTGGATGTGCTGATGAGTGATTTGGCAGTTGTGATTGTGAGTGGTAGTTGACCATTTTGTTCAATTGTATTGGAAGCGTTTTAATTTGGCTGTTTACGGAGTGGAGTAGGTTCAGTGTAAGAGAATTGCAGCAATTGAGCACTTTTTTATGCATTTTTCTTTTTGGAATTTTTAGTGGCGTGTGAAATGGTGGTAGTAAACTGGTACTGACCTAATGCCGCAAGGGATACTGACATGTTTATGACACCTCTTCATGGTGTCAAAATTAAAGAAAAAAAATTGGTTCAGGCACCTCTAAACACCTTTCCGATGTGACTTGAGTATGAGTCAAGAGTGAGTCGGCATATGCTCTTAACTAAACACTTATCTAGCGCTTCTATTATTAAAAAAAAATAGGGCAACTTAGTTATAATTATTGCAATGCTCATGATATCTTGTTTTTATCTTTTGTGAGATTCATTTTCATAGGAATTACTAGTTATTTTAACTTTTGAGAGATATAGTTCATCTTCTAAGGGTCATTATGATATCAAAATTGTAAAGCCTGTATATATATAAAAATTCTAAGGGTCTTTAATGGTTTGGCTGTCTTTTTGGAGTGGTTCTTGAATCTTGAAAGTATTACTGTCTCCTGTTTTATCATAGATTTATGCTTAATTTGTGAGTGGTTTAATTTGAGGAGTGATTCAAGGAGAAAAGGCATAAAAACTGTGTTGTTTTGTGGCTGATGCATATTTTTGTCTTTTCAATTTATTATCTGCAGTGGGTTTTGTCCTCTAAGGAAATTAACTTCCCTTATCCTTTGGGGTTGACACTACTTCACATGGTCTTCTCCTCTGTTCTGTGTTTTGTGTTAACCAAGATTCTGAAGGTACGACTTTGTGATTGGTGTTATTTAATCAGTTACTGTTATGCAATGCAGGTTAATGATCTGTTTCTTACAGGTTATGAAGGTTGAGGAGGGAATGACTCCTGAAATGTGAGTAAATAAAGAATCTTTCTGTAGTTAATTGTTGATTTACAATAAGGTTTTATATATGGAACAATTTTGACTGTCATACTTCCTCTGGCTGTTGGTGACTCATGATATGTTAGAATTGGAATCTTAAGACATTTGCTGATTGAGAATAATATTAGCCAAAAATTTCAACTTATGGTTGCATGCTTGTTATCTTTGATCAATTATCCACAATAGATATGGAATATAGGAAGAAGTGAAATCATTGAAGATATAACCTTTTAAGAGGTATGGCATGATTGATCTGTACAAAATACACAAATAATATCTGGTGCATGGTGGTTAGAATATCATGATTTTTCATTCATATCACATGATTCGATTCAATATGATTTGGCAAGCTAGTGGTTGGTATCACGTAATGAATTGCAATTTGCAAATGACTTTGAGATACATGCATGAACTAGTGTGATTCTGATAGGGACTTGGGTGCTGGGGAGTGCCTAAGTCCCACATCGAGTAGTATGGGATGTTCAGTACAGTATTTAAGTGTTTAGCTCTTCCCCCTTAACAATTAGCTTTTAAGGGAGGGTTCCTCAAGTGCTTTGGTGCTTATTAATTGGTATCATGGCCAGTTGCTGGTGACTCGAAAATGGCTACTAATGGGAAGGGCTGACCAGATTCCAGAGAAGGGCTGAGTGAAGCATTATACACCATCCGGTCCATTATATAAGAAGCAAATAATTAATTTATCAAAACCAATAAAAGTAGTTAAAGATGTTAATTTTCATTAATAATGTGATTAAATTAATTTTTTTTCCTTAAACACTCTTTGAATTGAATGGTTTTAATAGTGATTACATTTAATAACACTACACCTAATTCAAAAATTAGCAATTAATGTATCTTAAAGTTGGTCTTTGTTCTTATAATTAGGACCAAAAAAGAGTACCCATTTATAACTTGTATTGTTAATAGATCAATAAATGCATCTACATATATGAGGGTATAAAAGAAAATTAGCAATTGATACATCTTAAAGTAGGTTTTTGTTTCTTATAATCAAGACCAAAAAAGTGTACCAATTTGTTTCATGTATAAAGAATCAGAGGGAGTAAAGTGTTGGTTGCCAGAGTGTTGGCTGTTAGGGGCGGTGTTATAATAGAGGCTTGAGTATTATGGGGGTGCCTTAGTCTCGCATCAAGTAATATCGGATGCTCGGTGCAGTATTTTAAGTGTTTGCTTCTTCCCTCTTAACTACTAGCTTTTAAAGGAGGGTTCCCCAAGTGCTTCAATGCTTATCAGATTTTGTACGACTGAATGATACGATTCACATTATTCAGTGAAATGCTGATTTATTGTTTTTTTGCTTTTCTTTCACCAATTGTCATCAAAGAAATTAAAGAGTTAGATAAGTTTAAATTGTCAAATCAAAAGGAACTGAAGGAGCTACATACTATGAGGCATAGATACTTAGTACGACATGGATACAGGAATACGATTTTTTCTTTATTGAAATTAAGTATATGAAACGTTATAGATACATTAAGAAAATAGAAAATTTTATATAAATATAAAATATTGGTAAAAAAGAGAGAGAAATGTGTCTTTGTAGAATATGTATATTAACTTTTAAAAGGTTTTTTTCGTTTAAAAATTTAAAAACTAAAAATAAATTTTTTTAAATATTAATAAAACGAACATTTGGGTAAAAAAAACATATCCAAGCCGTATCACATGTTATAAAGCCATATCCAACCATTGTAAGCCGTATCCAATAATTTAAAAAAAAATAATAATAATTTGATACTCCTTCGATATGTATCCTGACATATCCTAGCCGTATTGGTGTCTGATATGAGTATGACACCAATACTTTTCCATTTTTGGAGTATCCGGGCTTCTTAGGCTACATAGCACATCTGATTTGATTATTCCATTGCTCTGTTTTTATTCTTTGGAAATAGGGGCTTCTCACACAGTCACACTAAATCATTCTATACACATTATTTGGCTATATCTTTGTTTTAGAAGTTCAGCTGCCACGTTTTGATTTGAAAACTAACACTAGTGCTAATCATGTTGCAAAGTGACTGGCTCCAGAAATTTCTGCATAGTTGATTAGGTTCTTTGGATTTAATTGATATTTCTGTTGTCTTTTACATGCTTTAGTTTTGTAAGAATGGACTGGGCTGGTTGAATACTTGTGCCTATCAGCTTCTGCATAACGTCTTGTATGTGTGTCTGTGTTATACCTGTGAATGTGCATATGTACAAACGCATATCTTAAGATTATTAACTTCAAGTCTATGTACCTTTATAGTTGGTTGCATCAAATACATAAAATGTCTCCAAATTCCAGTTGTGTAATCATACCTTTATTGTTTCAGATATGCTACTTCGGTAGTTCCAATTGGGGCCATGTTTGCAATGACTCTTTGGCTGGGAAATACTGCCTACCTGTATATTTCTGTTGCTTTTGCACAAATGCTCAAGGCAATTAGTAAGTTTTAGTGAACTTGTTGGTTATTGACAATAGTTAGGTATCTTTGGCCATTTATATGATATCAACCAATGGAAAGTATAATTGCTAAATTTGTTTCTTGAGACATTTAAAATCATCAGATCTACTGTTTAAGCAACTTGCCTTAGTTGTACAATATATACTATAGTGATTATATGTTTTCACATTACTTTTTTTTCAATATGGCAACTAATTGCATAGTTGCTTTGGTTCTTCCATTATCACAGTGCCTGTAGCTGTTTTTGTGCTTGGAGTAGCTGTAGGACTTGAGGTAATGAGCTGCAAAATGCTTTTAATCATGTCGGTGATTAGTTTTGGTGTTCTAGTAGCTTCTTATGGAGAGATAAATATAAACTGGATTGGGGTAGTTTACCAAATGGGAGGTGTTGTTGGTGAAGCTCTAAGACTTATCTTCATGGAGATTTTTGTTAAGAGGAAAGGTCTAAAGTTGAACCCTATATCCGTGATGTATTATGTTAGTCCCTGCAGGCAAGTGTTTCTTTTCATAGTGTGACTTACTGTTACATAAATGTTTGAATAAATCCTGTGTGCTGTGAATTAGTTCTTATGAAAATAATTTTGGATTCTTCTGCAGTGCAATTTGTTTATTTCTTCCATGGATATTTCTGGAGAAATCAAAGATGGATGAACATGGACCATGGAACTTCCCACCTGTTTTGCTTATCCTCAACTGCCTTTGTACTTTTGCTCTTAACTTGTCAGTTTTCCTTGTGATTACACATACAAGTGCTTTAACCATTCGTGTTGCTGGAGTTGTCAAGGATTGGGTGGTTGTCTTACTGTCTGCTCTTCTGTTTGCTGATACAAAGTTAACAATTATCAATTTGTTTGGCTATGCAATTGGTAAGTATCTGGTTCTGTTTGGCCTTCTAAATTTTCCTTTCTCATAAGATATAGCCTTAGTATTTTTTCATGACATTTCCTGCAAATGCCAGAGCACTTCTACATATTCCACCGTCCAGGAAAATTGATAGCCCAGTATTGGGTCCTGGAAGCCAATGTGCCATTAGCGATACAAGTTTTAAAAACTCAAACAAAGATAGTCCTTCATTTTGGAAATTAATGTGAGCAAATTTAAGATCAATTAATTGTTAGGTTTCTAATATTGTTGGAGATTAACTAGTAGTATGTTATTGATGGGACAGAACTAAAGGGAGATTGTAGTAATGGAAATTGAGTATACAAAACACAAGTAGTGTAAAAGCAGAAGCTCCCTGGCAAATGGATTCCCAGGCCCAAAGCTATAAGCCGCGCCCCCCCCCCCCCAAAAAAACAACCCCCAAGGAATTATGACCTTCAATCATATTCATTGTCTGCATCCATAATTGACTTTCTCTCCTTGTCACACACAACAGATCTCCCTCCTAACTATTTTTGGGCCTGGGTTTTAGGCCTATGCAAATATAGTTGTAAGGCCTTCTTTCTTGGCTCAGTCTCAGCAACCTGAACCGTGTTTGTATTGATTATTCTATCAATTATCCAATTACAACAATTTCTCTTTTTTGTTTTTTGAATCCCTTTTTAAGGGGGAGAAGCGATGCAATATCTTCTACATTTTGTTTACCAATGCCTGTTGATCCAAGTGGTAAGAAACTTGGTTCTCTTTAGTAAAGTCTTGTGAATGAAAAATTAGGCACTAGGATAACTTTGCTTCCCTAAGGTTTCACTGATAGTCGGGATTTAAATTGACTTCTGGATATCAAGGGTTTCAGTCTCAAGCCAAAAAGATATTCCATATTTTGTTTTTGGTTTATTTTAGATGGATTTATAGTCACTGATGTACTAATCTGGAGTGTGGACACGATAAATTTGTTGAGCTGATTAAAAGTAGGCTATATGGTTAATTTTTGACAAAATATTTCTTAGAGAAGTATAAAGGCTTTACTCAAATCAAAAGCTGAACGATAAAATATAAAAATTATGCTAATTGTAAGTCTTGGATTAGATGCAATTATGAATGATCTTAAATGTTAATTAAGAAAAAAGAGCAGCTTCTGTAACAATTTTATTTTTTAATTTTTATCCAGCCATTGCTGGGGTAGCAGCATATAATAATAGCAAGTTGAAAAAAGAAGCCACTCGAGACACCGCAGATGATTCAGACCATGAATCTGTCCAAAGCGAACAGTCTCAGCCTTTAACCAGTAGATAATTGCAGTGAGTTACTGAAGGTATATAAATAATTTATTTGAAATATTGTTCTTTTTCCCACTTCCCACAATTTTGCTTCTTCTTAGAGTTTTTCTTTGTATCTCTTCCAGTTGTCCATGCCTTATTCAGAAGTTGATGAGACCATATAGTAGTTTTCATTCACTTTTCACATAATGTAGCAAGAGGGCATCAAATGTTCACGTGTAGTAGATAAAGGTATAAGCAAGCATTTTGTTACAATCTTGTAAACAGTTTCAGCTAAATTTAGATCGGGGAAAGCAATGTGCTGATCCAATGTAGTACATGGAGATGTAAAATACAAATTTTATCCTTTGAAAAAGAGGTGCTTGGCCATGGCATTTGATTTTTGAGGAATTTGAAGTCATTCACATTTCACAATGATTATTTGTTTGAAGCAATTACCAATTTCAATCTTAGCGATTCACTATTTCCGAGATGAGTGATCAAAGAGTAAAAGCCCCTGCACCTATTATTTATCATAATTGTACAATGGGCCGATAACCAGGGGTGTATAGTGCAGTTTGTTAGACAGATGAAAACTTGTTGAAATAATTTGTTTATTTAAAATGTATTAATAATATTCAATATTCTGATACAGATTGTTTCAGTGTTGCGAATCTTTGCTCCTATGTATTTTTGTTTTATGTGGATGCTTTTTGTTTTATGTGGATGCTTTTATGTATTTCGTGAATTTATCTCGTTGGTTCTCACGAGTCCATTAGAGATTTAGGAAGACAAATAATGTATTTTGCTCAAATACAAGGTATATATCGTGTATTTGAAGTATATCTGTATTTTGGTGCTACTGTTTGACATTTTCGGCATATATATTTTCTGATTATAACTTTGTGATAAGTTGATAACATGTTAGTGTCGCCATATATTGAAGTATATTATTGGGTAGGCAATCATACTATTTTCAATTAGTGGGTCCTCTCTGTCCTTGGGGTTAGGATACTCGAACATTTTGTGAGTAATGTTTAAAATATCTTTATTTATATTTTTGAATTTAAAATTATAAAAGTAAAAAAATAAATTAATTTTTAAAATCTTTTTTTTTTTTTTTTTTGGAACAAACAGACTCTTGCTGCAGATAATGTGCTTATTCCTATAATTCTGGCTGTTTACCAACTCTACATTGGTTTAAGTGAAATCGATCTTAATTTTTTTAGAAAAAGTTTTATATTCGATTTTTTCTTACGAAAAAACATGGTTGATTGAGAGATGAGATTTCACTAACACCGAATTTAAATGAAATACAGAGAAAGTAAGTACGAAAGGAATGAAGACAACATAAATAAATAATAGAAATGTAAAAGTTGCTTAGTTGAAAATAATTAATGTAGAAATATCAATAATTGAATATAACCTTATGTTATAATATAATTTTTTTACTATAAATATAAATATGATCTATATCTTCAAAAATATTTATTTATTATGATTTTTAATTATAATATAATTTAAATATTTTAATTAATTAATTATTATAAATTATAACTATATTTATCTTAATTTCACATGCTAAAATTCGTTATGACTGTTATACGAAATAGAGAATTGTAACAGTTTAGTGGAAAATTTATGCGATTTACTAGCTAGCATCCATTGGCTAATATTTTCAGCGTTGTGAAATTGAAATTGAGGCAGAAAAGGAAAATGAAGCAAGCACAAAAACACTATCTCCAAGAAATTTCAAATTACAAAACTCTTAAAATAAAAAAAATTCAATCTACCCATTTGTTCACTCCGAAAATATATATATTTTTCTTTATCTTTGTTAATATTCTTGATTTCCTCTATTTGAATTTTCATTCAATCTTCACATACTTAACACGTCCTAATTACTAGTAATTACTTAGTTGTAATATGTGGGCCTCATAAGGTGAGACATATATATATAAGCTTTATGTTTGTTTGGTAGAGCACAAATACATAACGACCAATGCCACAATCACTTCACTGTCATCAAAATCAGAGGCACACCCTGACACAGAAATTAAAGTAACGATCAAGGAAAAAGAAAACACAACAATGCTTGCCCAAGATCCACATCACTGACTTTTTAAGGCCACAGAAACACAGTACTATTACTATAGGTTGGTTATCTAGTGATGAGAGGTGTGTGACCCTTCTTTTGGGGCACTTGTACTGGTAGAGTGTCACTGACATGGTGAGATAAACCAACCCAAGTTTTCCTAAAAAAGATTATTTCAACCAAATTAATGAATTTCAAATTTCATTATTGAAGGAGAATGTTTAAAAGTAGTTTTGTCATCTTTGTTTTATTACATTGAAGGAGAATGGTTTTTAAATTACTTTTGTCAAAAAAAAATTGTTTTAATTTATATAGAGAGAAGATAGAGGATAAAGCATCTATTATTCTATTTAATTTGTTGATTCTCCTGTTAGCCAAGTTGGGTTTTGAGAAGAAACTTATTCCTAACAAAGTGATAGATCAAGAATTAAATTCCTAGTTATTGAATTATTAAAAAAGATGTTACTTGATGGAAAAAAGAAGAGGGAAAGCTTGTTACTAATTGTTCCTGTGTTAAGATACACACTTCACTTATCCTTGTTGTAGCGGGTCTGATCCTAGGTCTCGGTCTTCTCGTTCCTATCCGAGTAGTCTGATGTGAGGGGGTGTGCAGACACTCCAACGCTCAAGTAAGTGCTCGGCGTAATAAATGTGGTAGTTGAAAGTTAGTTACATACCTCGAAAGTGGTCTATTTATAGTGTTTTTTATTGGGCCGTGATTAGGAGCTGGGCCCCGAAAAATTAGGAGGCTAATCTGGCTTATTCCTTAAATTAATCCTTTCGTAATCATACTGGTGGAGTCCCGTGGGTCGGTCGAGCAAACCGACCCCTTCTATTTGACGAGTGTTCGGTGTGTTCGGGTATTGATTTCGGTCTCTGTTGGATTCGGATATTCGGTCGGGTCGGTCTCGATCCCATACAGTATACTAATTATAGTAGGTAATATTATAAATTTTTCATTAAAGTTTGTTTCCTACAACCAATCCAAAACTTTTGTTAGATTTATCCAACTAACGAAATCTTGTATTCAGACAAATTTTGCTCACAAAAGGTTTATATAGTAGAAAATATAGATACCCATTGCAATAATCTCATATACATATAAAAAAAATTGAATTATATTTGTAAAATATTATGACATATAAAGATTAAATACATAAATATATAGTTATTAAATAATGAAAAAATCTGACATAAAAATAATGATTTTTTTTTGTATATAAAAGAAACTCTCCACTAAAATCACAATAAATTACCCTGAAATAAATAAATAATTAATTAATTTGGAGAAAACTAAAGATAAAGAAGGTCGGAATAATTATCAAGAATTTTCCGATTCATTCATTTCTTGTCCGTTACTACTAGAAGTAGTAGAAGCTCCAAGTTCTCACTCTCAAACACTATTTTTCCCCAAAATTAATTTTCCCCTCTCAGCGGGTAACTAAGAAGTTAGAAGGCGCTAGAAAAAAATAAAAGAGAGAGAGAGAGAGCAAGAAGCGAAGAAGAGAGGGAAAGAAAAGCTGAGCCGAGGCGCGAGCGAGCGAGCGAGACATGCGATTGCGGTGGCGGCGCCGATCGACGGCCAATGCAGCGGGTCGTTGCGGCGGTGGTCTCGGGCGGCGTTGATGGCCCTGCAGATGACTTGGCAGCCGAGTCTCCTGAGTCAGAAGCGCAAAACCGGTCCTCCCTTAGGGCTCCGTAACCTAGGCAACTCGTGCTACCTCAACAGCGTCCTCCAGTGCCTCACCTACACTCCTCCTCTCGCCAATTTCTGCCTCCGCCTCCACCACTCCTCTCTCTGTACGTAACACCTCTCTCTCTCTCTCGTTCGCTCTCTGATTTCAATCGATTCCTCTTCCGTTCCGTAACCTAACGCGCTTCTTTCCTTCTTCCGATTCAGGTGACTCTTCCGCGTCTTCCTGTCCGTTCTGCATACTCGAGAAGCAGATTGCGCGTTCTCTGCGCTTGGATCTCCCGCACGACGCGCCGTCCAAGATCCAGGCCTCTCTGCGGATCTTCGGCCCGCACTTCCGCTGCGGCCGCCAGGAGGACGCGCACGAGTTCCTCCGCTACGTCATCGACGCCTGCCACAACACCTGCCTCCGCATCAAGAAGCTCCACCGCAAAGGCGGCGGCGGAGGCGGTGGAGGAGGAGGTGGAGGAAGAGGAGATGTTAACGCTGGCGGCGGCGGCGGCGGCAGCACCGTGGTGAAGGAGATTTTCGGCGGCGCCTTGCAGAGCCAGGTGAAGTGTCTGTGTTGTGGATACGAGTCGAATAAGGTTGATGAGATAATGGATATTAGTCTTGATGTTTTCCATAGTAACTCGCTTAGAGACTCCATGCAAAAGTTCTTTCAGCCTGAGGTTTTAGATGGCAACAATAAGTACAAGTGTGATAGGTGAGTTATTCAGTCTGTGTATTTGTCCGGTTTGTTAGGGACTGTTTGTACTGTTGGCCAATCAGAATTGGAATTTTATCTCGATAATTTTGCGGAATCCTTTAATGTAAGTCTTTATTAAAATGATTATGGAGATGAAACTTCGGTTTTGATTGGAAAACAGCATAAACAACGGCTATGGAAATGTATCTATGTTTTGTCTTATTTGTTTTGAGTGTGTTTGTGTGCGTTTTAATTATTGAAAGGATGAAACTGTTGGTGACTGTTGTTTAGTTGTAAGAAATTGGTGGCGGCGAAGAAGCAGATGTCTATACTTCAAGCGCCTAACATCCTTGTGATACAACTGAAGGTTTGTTATGTCCGTTTTTTTTTTTTTTTTTGGTTGTTTGGATTAGTGATAGCTTGGGATTTTTGAATGATGGTGTGCCGGTGCAATTTGGATTGTAGAGATTTGAGGGCATATTGGGTGGCAAGATTGACAAGGCTGTTGCATTTGAAGAGGTTTTGGTGCTTTCTAGCTTCATGTGCAAAGCAAGCCAGGTATGTATGGTTTTTGTTTTGAAATAGTTACTGTAACGGAGTGTTTGTATTTTTCACGTGGAGGCACACACTAACATGAATTAGGAAGCACCTCAAAGTAATAACTGTTTCTTTGTTATAATACTCCTAAAATACTCCTAACTGTAATTTGTATTTTTTTACTTTACACTAATACTGTAATACAGATGGAAATATCAGAACAGTTAGGTACATAATATGATTTATTACATGTCTCATGCTCACCTAAAACATTTATTTTTTCCATTTCATTTAATTCTAGGTTTTATGGTGATTTTATGCTAATTTTGACATTTTGTACATTGTATTATAGTTGAGTTGTATTTATAATTTTAAAACTTTACTGCATCCTCGTGTCTAAGTCTTTGTCATACCAAAATTTGTATCTTCACTTAATCAGAATGACCAAAAAAATCAGGGGATAAAGTCTCAATTGAAGTCTTCCAATTATTTGATGTTTTTTTATGCTACTTTTGTTTCGTTGAGCACACATGATAAATCTTACTATTTCCTGTCTCGTGTATCCATGACTACTTTTCTTATTATTCATTAAGAAAGAAGAGAGAATCAAAGAAAGTAGGACAATATACTCTCCACAAAAAAAAATTACAACAAAACCAAAAAATGGAACTTGAGATTTGAAATGCACATTAATTGGCACTTGGCAGCCCACTGTTGTCATTTTTATATTTACACATAATGGCTGGCTTGTAAAGAAGCTTTTCAAATGAGATGTTATGCCCTCTTTGTTTAGGCACTTGGCAAACTCATGCATACATTGTGGTAATATTTAATTGCAAAAGGGGTGGCTAGTTTAGAGCTCCAAACTTTCTGGGGAAACTTCATAGAGACTAAAATACTATTTATCGATGAGCCACTTGCAATAAAAAACATAAATTGCTTGGTGGAGGTCAATAAAGGTTCAGTATTCCAACCTAGGATGACATTTTGTAAGAATGTTGTGGTGTAACAGGGACAATATTGTCCAAGTCCTCCCCCCCCCCCCCCCCAAAAGGATATTTTTAGCTTCCTTTCTAACAGTTATCTTGATGTAGGATCCCCAACCAGAATATAAGCTCTTTGGCACTATTGTGCATTCAGGCTACTCCCCCGAATCTGGTCACTACTATGCTTATATAAAGGTTAGTTAAGTTTTAGTTTATCTATATGCAAATTATGTAGCCAATACATTGATTCCTAAATAACCCCTAATTGTGCCTAGAACCTAACTTCTTATTCTGTTTACAGGATGCAATGGGTCGGTGGTATTGCTGTGATGATTCTTGTGTAACAGTTGCAACCCTGCAAGAAGTTTTGTCAGAAAAGGTTTACATTCTTTTTTTCTCTCGAACTAACCAAAGGCCAGTGTCAAGTAGTAATGCTCTTGCTTCAAACGGTGTAAAGCCTCATTCCAATGGGAGCCAAGCATCTGAATGCCCAAAGGTTGGTGTACCACTGAAAGCAGAGCATGAAAAATCAAATTCTGAGCTATCTCCTTGGAAGGACATGCCAAGTGTGTCTAAGACAACTAAAGCACCGTCCAGTCCACGAGTGAAGTTTGACATTAATGGAAGTTCTACTTCCAAAAGAAATCCTGCTCCTGTAAGTGTCAATGGGAAAGTTGATGTTTCTAGGAGTCAACCTTTAGTAATAAATGGGCATGTGAAAGATTCGGTTTCTTTGGAGAATGGTAAGAAAGATCCTTCATCATTACTCACTAGGAATGGCATTGACAAATTGAAAAGAAAGGAGCCAGCATTTACAAATGGACACACTGATAATCAGACTGTTGATATTCATTCTGTAAAGTCAGATCCCAGGGAAAATACTGATAGAAGCAGGGTAGTAGCAAGTAGAGGGCCTGACAACTTTAAGCAAGAAAGCAATGGCCTCAATAGCAATCCTAAAATACTGGGGAATAAGAGAAAGGTACAGGAGGCCCCATGCATTTTGCTTGCACATGATAGTGAGTCTCAAGCAAGAGTTCAAGAATTGAAGGACATGTAAGATATACTGAAATTCAATCTTTTTATCTTAGAGATTATAGCTAAAGATTTTTTTTCTCGCAATGATGCCTTGCTATGCTTTTATGTTTTATGATATACATTGAAATTTAGCATCTTATATTTTTGTTGGTGTTTCATAGCCTGGATAGAGGCTTCAGTAGTTGGGTTTAGACTGTTGTAGTTAGTTAATGCTTGACATTTTTTTCATGAAACCTTACTTTGTATAGGCTTTGTTATTTGTAGTTGTTACTTGTTATTGTTTGGATAACCTAATTGGTGGGGAGAGGAATACTATTAGAATTTGGGCTTAGGGCCTTACCTCAATCTCACAAAATTAACTTGTAAGGTAAGGATTGTCCAAACTTTATAAGCACTACTATAGCCTTATCTTTAGTCGATGTTAGATTATATCATCCCCTTACACCTATCACAATGAAGGTGCATGAAGCCTCAAATTAAGTTAGGCCAAGGGTGTTTGCAATTAAGGTGACTTGACACATCTCTTTACACCCCGACTATTGGCATGGAGCGTGCAGGTGGCCCAATAATGGATCTAGAATAAATTCTGATATTGTATTAGAATTTAGGTTTAGAGCCCAACTTAGTCCCATAAAACTTTGTAAGATGAGGATTGTCAAAACTTTATAAGCACTAAGCCTTATCTCAAGTTGATGTTGGACTATATCTACCCCTTCACACCTATCACAATAAAGGTGTAGGAGACTACAAATTAAGGCGAGAAAATGGTGTCCCCAATTAAGGAGACTTAACAAATACAAACATTTGGTACATTTCTTTTGGTATGCAAGTCATGTAAAATTCCAATTTGAAGGAAATATTGTGCAATAAATAATGTTAATGGATGTTCCACAATAATTTTTTCTTAATTTCATAATTTATCTTCCTCCTCTATCTTAAATATCCCAAATGCCTTCCAAAAATATGTTGATCTTGTTAAATTTTTTCAGGACATTAATCTTCCTGATTTATACTGTACTGAAATCTTCCTGATGTATACTGTACTCACCAACATTCATTTACCTATTGCCTTTGACAATCAGTTGCACAGCTTTACATTCTAAAATACTTTTTATATTTCTTATTCAGATACTGTTTTCTTTCTATAATAATGGTTATATGCCTGGTTCTGATACTATGTTTTCAAAACATTACTCAGCCTTGGAAAAGAGGCAAAGTCAGTTTTGAAGTCATGTGGCTGGACAGATATGGTCTGTGAAAGAATGCGTTCTAGAAAGAAGAAGTTACGTGAACAAGAAGCTGGAAATTTTACAAATGCAGATGAAACAAGGTAAGGGTGATCATATTCTATGTTGTTTTATACATTGAGTCATTGATATTACATACAAACATGGCTGTTGCGCAATTTTTATAAATCATACACTGTTTTTAACTATTACATTACTTTTTAATTACACAAGAGATTCATTTCCAAGTGTGGTTATAGATTCCAGGCGAAAGGAGGTAGGTTTCTAAAATCAAGCTTATTATGATTAAGCTTTGTAAAAGTATGATTGACCACCAAGCAAGGTTATCAATAAGGTTATACGGCGGATGGCGGCAACGACCTTTAAGTGCCATATTGCCATGGCGGATGCCATGGCGGTCTATGGCGGACATCATGGCGGACAAAAAAAAAAAGAAATATATATATATATATATATATATATATAATATGATGCAAAAGCAGAAAAATAACAAACACAGCCACATTAAGAAACATAAACATAAACAAAAACAGCCATCAAAACAAAGCAACAATGTTAAAAAATAGCAAAACACAATTGTCATTCCTAAAACTATTTTGTTTAATCCCCTTCACTCTTCATCCTCATCAATGTCTGCATAATTAATTTCTACATGATGATGTTTTTCATTCAAAAATCCTTCAGCTTCTTCTCCATCTGAATGTATGAGATTAGCATTTGGTTCCTCCTCCTCACTGCTAGAGCTAGAATCCTCTGATGTCTCAACTTCTTCAACCCTTTTCCCCTTATTCTTTGAAGCTAATCCTTTGGCTCTTTTAGAAGGATTAGTAGATGTTCCTACTTGCTCCTCCCCACTTGCTCCTCTCCTTTTGTGACGCCTAGTGTATTGTCTAGGCTCATCAAGTCCTGAAGCTTGATAAACTTGTCTCCAAGTAAGGTCATCATCTCCTTCATGAACCCTCTCATCTTCACCTTCTTCCTCATCCATCTCTCCAATTAGCCACTCATTGCAATCATCAATCCCATTGAGACTAATGGGATCGATTTCATCCTTAAGGTTATACCTTTGATGGAGTGCTTGATTATACTTGACAAATACCAAGTCATGTAGTCTTTTATGCTCGAGTCTATTCCTTCTCTTGGTATGAACCTAAAACAATTAAATAAATACTTATTACTTAAGGAATAATAAGCAAAACATTGATTATTAATTTTAAATTGGAATTAAGAAATTAATTACTTGCTCAAAGACGCTCAAATTACGTTCACAACCCGAAGCACTACATGTCAAGCTAAGGATCCTTATTGCAAGTTGTTGCAAATATGGAGTATCTGAACCATACATCCGCCACCATTGAGCTACAAATGCAAACAAAATATGTTAACACAAACACTTGAGCAAATGACTTTATGACTTAGAGAATAATAGTTCAAAAGTTGCAATGTTTTGTCTCTTACCCGGTGCAACTTCACCCCTCATTGCTATGGCAATTGTGCACCCAAACATACCACTCGCAGCTTTATAGTGAGCCAACTCCTTATGAACAGTCTTTTCCATCTCCAAATCTCCCAGCAATTTATTGATACAATCATACAAACCCCTAATAATCTCACCATTAAACTCCATCTGTGGGTTGGCATAAAAGAACTTTGGGTTCAAAAAGTGACCAGCAGCATGTAAAGGGCGATGAAGCTGAATATCCCATCTTTTATCAATGATTTCAAACACATCCTTGTATTTGCTTTCATCTTTAAAAGATTTCATAATGGTTTCCTTTGCCTTGTCCATTGCCTCATATATGTAGCCCATGGCTGGTTTTTTCTCACTATCCACCAGCCTAAGCACTTTTACAAGAGGAGCCATCACTTTCAGAATGAAAACTACATTCTTCCAGAAACTAGGCATCAAGACAGTTTTTGTGGCTTCCTTTCCCTTGGCCTCCTTTGCTAGCTTGTTTTGATTCCACTCTTCTGACACAAACATCTTTCGGAGATTAGTTTTCTCTTGATGAATCCTCGCGGGAAGGCTAGGGTGGCGTGCGTCGGAGGCTGCGACGGTGGCAGCTGCGAGAAGAGACTTCTTAGTTCTTACGTGATGGTCGCGGCTGCGTCGGAGGCTGCGGGTGGCGGTTGCGTCGGAGGCTGCGGTGGCGGTTGCGTCGTCGGCGTCGGTGGCGGCTGCGTCGTCGGCGACGGTGGCAGATGCGGCGTCGGAGTCGGAGCAGTTGCGCGGGGTGGGGGGGGAGGTCTGCACGAAAGGGATTTAGGGTTTCTAATACCCTATTTCAGCTGTAAAGTGCCCAACCCGGAAAACAAACCCGGGTCCAAACCCAAAAAAAAAAAAAAAAAGACCCAAAACGAAAAACAAAAAAAAAATGGCCCAATAACGGCGCCATGTCCGCCATCTCCGCCACGCCAAACCCGCCGTAACGGCCGCCATGTCCAAAATGGCGGAACCCCGCCATTTTAGCCCCAAACCGCCATAACGGATTGCGGACGCCGCCGCCACGCCGTTATGGCCCCGTTATGGCGCCACCATATCCGCCATTTGATAACACTGCCACCAAGTGGTAGAGGTAAACATTGTTTAGAAACCTTAAGGATGACTTCATGTATAGTAATCTACTGTGGATTCTACTTGTTGATTTTTGAATCATTTGTAACCTTCATATAATGTACAGACTTAATATGGAGTGGATTAATTGAGAAATATCGAGATTTATATTAGAGTTGAGGAACTTTAGTTATAAAATAGTCGAGGTTAATGTTCAAAAAGATAAAACAAACTTTCTTTTTGTATGGATGAGGGCTCAGATTAATGTTGTTGGCAATGTGGCATCTCTGGTTAAGTGATTGAGAAGATTTTTTTTTCTTAGCATTTGTTGGAACAAAAGGGTATTTGCTTGCAAGGATGAATAGGAGACAGTGCTGATAGGAACAGTTAGGTTTAGATTAAGGGGGGAAATAAGGGTAGAAACAGGGGCATTTAGGAAATTGTATTTTGTGAACTGGGCAAGTGCTCGGTTATAAAAGGGGACTCCCTTTATGTTATTTGTGATTATGTATTAGAATATATTATCACTTAGAATTACTTTTCACATTTCCTTATCATCTCACAATTTGTTTCCTTATTTAGTTAGGATTATGATCTTAGAATAATATAAATAAGGGCTAGTTCTTTATGTTTTGTATCACATTGCATGGTGATCACAACAGTTTTATCTCTTTAAGTGAGGTTGACGATGTGGATCACATGATATCGTGGGGCTCAATTAACTCAAAAACCAAATTCTCAGTGATATTATTCACTATTGAATCCCTTCAATAATTTCCTCCAATCTCCTCTTTTTACCAGACTGGCAATCATGCTATACTCTCTTCACTGGTGCCCCCAACTATCAACATTCACTGTCATATAGCTGGTTGTATAGTAGAATGATAAAATTTTCCTCGAGATTTTGATTTCTTTCTCCATTTCAACCACCCAGTATGTGTCATGTGCTTGACGTCTTAATTTCCCATTTTTTGTACTATTGATTTCAAATACTTCGAAACTCGTGGTATGACATATCCTATTTTTACCTCCAACGCATTTTTCCTCATGTCTCTTGCTAAAATTATAATGTATATAGTCTGACCTTGCTCTTACTCAAGTGAAAGCCCTTTGATCCTAAAATATGTCTTCAAAGCTCAAGTTTAGAGTTAATCTCTTTTGATTCCTCAATCACCACTATATCATCTGCAAATAACATGCATCTAGGGATAGCCGTTCCGTTGAGCACATCCAAGAATAAATTAAACAAGGACTCAAGGCTGAGCCTGATGTAAACTTATCCTTATAAAAAAGTTCTTAGTTTCTCTATGGTACTCAATCATGTCTTTTCCAAGACAATAAAAATCATATGCAAGTTTTTGTTTTGTTTTGTTTGTTTGTTTGTTTGTTTTTTTTTTTTTTTTTTTGTTTCAGTACCTTCCCATTATGATGTGGTCCACTAATAAGGATTATCGTATCTCTTTATTTAAATCTTGATTTATTTTAGTTTATCTTTTTTTAATAAGATTTAGCTATCAGAATATCTGATTTCAGATCCTTATTTTATTAATTAGGATATTATATGATCCTATTAATTAGGGATCACTTTTTTTTTATTATCTATTAGGATAATTGTTACTTATGATCTTATTAATTAGGGATATCTTGGTAACCATTTTAAAGGTCAGACTTTATTGGAATATCATCAATGAGAAATAATTTTCATAAAAAGATGTGTTAGTGTAAGAGGGGCTCTGTAAACTGTCAAGGGCGAGTCTGCTTCTTGCTTTCACCATAGGTTGAAAGCAGGATTATTCCATGTCTGTACCCTTGACTCAATCCTATTTGAAGGTTTGTAATAACCTTGTATAAGATAATTAGCTTCTGTTGCGAACCTTCCTGACACAGCCAAATTGATTCATTTCTTTGCTACTGTAGTTTTTCTGCTCTTCATCTATGACTATGACTATGCTCAATCACCTTTCCCCATAATTTCTTAGTGTAGTTCATAAGTTTTTTCTCTGTAATTTACGCGATAATAATATCTCCCACATATATAGGAACCAAAAAGTTCCCCATCCACCCATCTTGCATTTTCTTAGATCTCAAAATCTATTAAATAGCTTAGTGAGCCAAATGATAACTTGTTCTCTTACACATTTCCAAACTTCAATATAAATATATTAGGACCAACAACTTTATCATTATCCATACACTTTAAGAAATTATTTCACATGTCCAAATGATACCTCGTTTCCCTACACATTGATATCTTCTAAAATATTATTCAGTCTCTATTTTCCCAATTTCTTCCCTTAATGCCTCAAACTCTATACTCTCAACATGGTAATGAAGCTATACCATCTTTTGTGACTTGTCCTACCTTTATTCCATTGCTAAGCTTCATAGGAGCTGGAACTATTTTTAGTCACCCCTTGCCATGTCATCCTTCTGGCATCATGTTCAGCAGTTTCTTTCTCCATATGCTGTTGTTTCACCGTTAGCCGGCATTGTTCCACTTCTGGCTGCTCTATGGCATTGTTTTTGACTGGCAACCACACAATTAAGATTACCCAAGCCAGATGCGTGCACATCCAGTATCCTGGCAGTCTTCCTCCCTCACTGCTTCTGTCTGACCACTGTCTGCCACTTTTCAGCCACTGTTACTATATTTTAGTATTTGTTTTGATATTTCTTTATTATCTCATGATTTATTTCTCTATTTAGTTAGGATTATAATTCATTATAAATAAGGGTTAGTGTTTTTATGTTTTGTATGATATTGCAATACATCACAATACTCAACAAAATATTACCCAGCATCTATTTTCTCAATTTCATCCTTCAATACCTTAAACCCGATAAATTCTACATTATAATATGTAGTGTACTGATATTGTTCAATGTTAACCATTTTCTACTCCGCAACATTTTAGTCTTTTAGCTTTATAGTCTGTTTGCATGCATTCTATGTGCATATGTTGTATGTCCATATGCTTTGTTCGCACTTACAATAAAAAAGGTTCCTACATATGTCCAAGGCCTGAGCATAGACTAACCTTTTGTATTTAGCTATAGCATGTAGTACCTATTGAGAATTGGGATGAGGTTTGTGATGTTATCCTTTTTTTCAAGTGATAGCATGTTCATTTAAAGTTATTTTTATGAAGTTGATGGTGTTAATGGTTCATAATGGGGTTTTGCCTTGACAACCCAGTTTTTTTTCAATCGGCCTCGGTGCAGTACACTGATGGGACATGGTTCATATAGTCTCAATTCTCAAAATTGGAGAAAGGGAGAAAAACCAAGAGTAGCTAAAATCTTAGTTTTTAGTTTTATTAATGATTTCTTGTAGTGTTATTTATATTTCTGTTACGGCATTTAGTTTTGTTTCTTCAACTATTTAACAACTATGCACTGAAAGTTCTCTTTCCATGTTTCTTAATACTAGTGGGGTTGAGGTACTCTATGCTTATATATTTGTTTAAAAATCTTTAAAAATTATCGATGTTTGTTGAATCAACTTGTGTTGCACTTAGTCCTCAAATCTCAATGTCTTGGATTTGAGTTTTGGGTTTGTGAGAATAATTAATTTTCAATATTATTATTTTTATTTAAAAATTCAAGGGTAAAGTAGTCCAAAAATTGTGTACATGAAAACAGGGAATCACTTTGTTAAATGTGTTTAAAAATTACTAATGGTTGTTGAATCAACTGGTGTTTGTGTCTAGCCCTCAAATCTCAAGGTTTTAGGTTGAGTCTTGAGTTTGTAAGAATAGTTAATTTTCAATGTTGTTTTTTATTAAAATTAAGGAAAAAATAGTCTAAAAATTCTGTATACGAAAACAAAGAATCGCATTTATATATAGGTATAAATAAGGACTACCATGATTGTGATTTGACTCTGGTTATAATCCTTCGATGTGCACTACGTGTGATGCAGGAAGTTGTTAATAGGAGATGCGCAGGGAGCTTTGACATCACAGATTCCTGAGTCATTGAGAAAGGATTTGATTGAGCGACTCCGATCGTTTAGCCAAGAAAAAGTACATTTTTAAGGACCTTGATCAGAGCATGGTATGAGGTGATCTATTATTTTATTAAATGGGTTTTCCGTTCTATAAGCCTTTAACTCTGGTTTGATAGTTTCTATTTCATTTTCAAAATTGTTGCAGCATGTTGATCTGTCTTGCTAATTATTGAGGCGTGGTGTGTATACTCTGTATTACTAATTATTTTAGTGATGGTGGTACCCTTACTGGCATGTCAGTTCGGGTTTGTTACATACTAACTCTTTGAGCTAGTGCTGGCGATAGTAGCAGGAGAATGTGGAGACTTGTTATCATTGAAGCATGGCTTGGTTATGCTTCTAGGTGCTTCATGCATATTTGAGCTAGAAGTTCAGATTTCATGTCTTGCCCTAGGTTTAGTTTCTCCGTGGAGGTTACGAAGTTCTATTCAATCTTGAGGAGAGCTTGTCAGGAATTCTATTCATTCTGTACAATCTATTTTAGTCATGTATTGGAGCAAATTCTTCATTTCTATAAAATTGCTCAACAAATTTTGCAGCGAGGATGAGGCTGTGCATGACTTGTGGATATATGATGCTATCAACAATGACTGTACTTTCCGGTATTTAAAAAAAAAAATCATTTGCTACTAACTTTTTTCTCCTATACCCTAAATCCTAAACACGTGCAACCAAGTAATTTGGTTAAAAAATAGCTTTCAAGATGTTTAAAAAAATCAAGCAATTCTACACCGTTGTGGAAGCTGCAAATAATTTGATATATAAAATGATTGATCATTTTGGTCTTGAAAGATTTAGATCAGTCGCATTACTTACTAAAAGATAAAATTTAAGTGTGAAAAAAGACTGAACATAATTGTTAATGGGAAAAAAAACAAGTCAATTTTTTTAAATGTTTCAGTTAATTAAATTATTTTTAATGTTTTGGTTTGATTAAAAAAAAAAAAGTTATACCAGTATAAGTTGGATAATCTAATACCATTTTTAAAAAATGCTTCTTGAAAAAAATTAAACTAGTCGACTTAATTAAAAAAATTCATTTGATCGAATTACTTTTATAAAAAGATCCAATTCAGTGTGGTATATATATATATATATATAAATAAAATAGTATATGGCCCTAAAAAATATATTCGTCTTGAAAGATGTAAAGGTCAAGAACATGAGTTTTGTGGATGGAATAGATGCGAAAGAAACGCAACAACTTGATATTTTAGGAGCGAAGGGTGATTATTATTTTTGAATTAATGGAAATTATTTAAAATTTAGATGTCGAAAAGGTATTTTATATCTAAGTGGTATTTGTCTTGGAACTGTAAAAGTAAAAATAGGCTGATGATTTTACAATCATACTTTGTTAATGGCGATTGCGGATTAATGAAGTGTAAAACACATTAACGTTAGTTTATATATTATGTTTGTCTAAATGAACTTTTACTGGTTTGGTATATGGAGTTATGACACATGAATAACTTTATTTCTTATTAAGCAACGCTTTAATTAAGTTTTATGGTTAAAAAAGGTTTATAAGTGTGTTCTTTATCATAGCAAAGTGGGACCAAATTGAGAACTTTATCAAGCATATGGTAGGACTTAGTAATACTTGTTAATGTAAAATAAACACAAGTTTCATTTGAGAAATCATTGGTAAAAAAATAATTGATAACCTTGTGTAGCATTTTAGCTCTCTCTATATGTGCATAACGATTTTAAAAAGTTTTAACTTATTTCATGAAATCATTGTAGCAGTGACATTCTGTGGTGGTTCAGATGTTGGTAAAGGACAATTTACCATTGGATCTTCTTGAGGAACACTTTCCACATCTATTTCTAAATTACTAGGCAAATCTTCAACACCTGCTGCATGCATATGGCTTCTCATGGTTTCCTCACTCATGTTCTGTTTGAAACTAGCCATAACAGCCTGTTAAATCAACTGAGGTTCAGAGTTGGTACATATTTCATATGTAATATTTAAACAAAATCCAATCTTAATTTCATATATACATAATATGGACACTATAGCAAGCATTTTATATTCAACTAATTAGTAAATGGATACTAGAAACTTCTTACATGCATAGGGCCAGCTGCCATGAGCCTTCCTAATATTCAAAATAAAAAAAGATTATTTATACATACAAAATCATGACACAGAAAAAAGTAAAAAGAAAAGAATTAAAAAAGTACTACATAAAATACATATGAAATGAAGAAAATCAATGGTGGTGGATTTTTACCTTTAGCAGTTCATTCCATGATTTTCTCCTTTTCCTTAACCATTTCCTTCTTTTCTATCTTATCTGATCCCCTCTCTCTCTCTTTTCAAAAATTCAAAGATTTTATCTTATTAAGACTCGTGTAGAAAAGAGACAGTTCTGTGTTTTCTTCAAAAAATAAAAAAGGAGCGTGTTCAATTTTAAGAAAAAAAAAATGAAATAGAAAATGAGTAATAATTGATTGTGCATTTTTTTTTTCCTTTTTACAATGTACGGTGGGAGTATGTAGTAGTATTAAAAATCCAAGTGTAATGGTTCACTAAATTGAATAGAAAAAAATATTGGATATAAAATATATTTTTTTATAAGTTAATTTATATTTTTAACTTTTTATCTTATTAATTAATTTTTTTGTCTTTTATTTTTAAAATATTTATTTTAATTCTTTATTTCTTAAATTTAGATTAGTTTGATATTTTAAAATTATTATTGTTTTCAATTTTGAGCTCTGATTTTGGATTTTTTTTTACTAATTCAAGTTTTAAAAATTTTCTTATTAAATTCACTTATATGAAAACTTTTAGATTCAACTAAAATTCGAATATAAAGGTTACAAACATGAAAAAAATTGCATAAAAATAAATTCAAAAGGCAATAAAAAATTCAAAAATATATAATTTCATAATATTTTTTAGTTGCTTGAGACATTTTTCACATAATTTTTACTATGTTTATAGTCTTTTAAATTTGAACATCAATTAAATTACATAATTTTTATATAGTTGAATTTAATATTACAAGTTTCACATTTTGAATAAGTCAAAAATTGATTCAGAATTTTGACACAAAATTAAAAAATTATTATTATTTTAGAATGACCAAATTATTCTAAATATAAAAGATAAATGATTAAAATGAACATTTTAATAGATAAAGGATTAAAATGAATCTTAAAATAAATGACTAAAACTATAATTTAATCTTTTATATAATTATTCATCTCCTTTATACAATAATATAATATAATCATTAATGAAAAAGATTTCTTATCTCTATATATTTATTTTAAAATTAAAAATAAAATTAAAAAATTGACGAGATTAATTAACAAGAGACTTATATCACTTAACTAAGTAATTAGATTCTAATTTTCATTTTTATAAATATAAAAAATTTAAGTTAGTAGGAAACATTTGTCAATAAAAAAGTTAAACAATAAAAAAATAAAAAATAGATGTTAGATAATGGATGATTTGTACTTGGAGATCGAATAATTTAAAGTAATTATAGTAATATAGTAGTTCAAACAAAAGTGAAAACTTAAAAAAATTAGTTACACAAACTCGGGATAAGAGGCTTGATTAGTATGGATAAGAGTATGATAATATTTGATAATTAGGTCCTGACCATCTGAAATAGACTTAAAGCAAGAATCACACAATTAATATAAATTTAGAATAATTATTTAATTACTTAAACTTATGTTAAGTAAAGAGGAAAGAAAATGAGGGAAAAGAAGAGAAGGGTAGAAAAATAGATAGAAATAAAAGTGTTTGGTAAAGAAAAAATAAAAGAGAAATAGAGTGATTTTTTTTATATAAATAACTTTATTTAAAAATAATAAGTAAAAACTACTACTATTATTATTAATATATTTATTTATTATTATTATTATATTATTATTATTATTATTATTATTATTGTACCTGTTTGAATGACACACTAGTAAATTTCTCGTATTCTGAAGGCCGAACGAGAGCTCTAAACGAATATTCCGGTGAGAGGGAGGGTACTTGCAAAAGGCACTCCGACGCTCAAGTCAGTACAAGCACATAAATCGATAATAATTAATGAACAGTGACGTTACCTTGAGACACGAGCTATTTATAGTGACATTAATGGGTCCTGTCCACCATGGGCCCGATACTAGGATTTCCAGATTAGGTAATACGTCCCTAATTGTCTTATCTGAGTGATTACCCCTTAATCCTTGATTAGGAATAACTACTAACTTAATGACGTATTTGTCTTCGGCTTCGATTTGGCTGACCAGGTGTCGGTTACCTGGTACAATCAATTGTCGAGTCATTCCTTCGACTACATCGTTCGGCTACACCATTCGATTTTTCATACCGAATGGTGTGGCTGAAAGGTATTACCTGTACAATTATTATTATTGGAAGTTATTATTTTTAAAACAAATAAATAAATATAATAAAATATCAAATTAAAATTATTTATTTTTAAAATTATATATATATAAACACAATTTCCACACACTTGCCTTCATTTTAGAAGGAAAATTTTCATTATAGGATTCACCAAAACTTTCCTTCATTTTTCTTTAAGTCTCTTTCACTAAACACAATCAATTTTTTCTATTTCTCTACACTTTTCTACGTTTTTTTTTCCTTCACTTCCCTCTACCAAACAAACTCTTAAGTAACATCATCAAATATGTTGGAATTTTCACCCATTCATTACACAGTATACAACTCTTCAAAACAAAGAGGCCAAGTCTTTCTTTTCTTGATCACATTATATCTTCCAAATATTCTTGATTTTTTCAATAGAGTAAACATAGTAAACAGTTCTATGTCTTGACAAACAAGAGACCTAATAACACTGTTTATTAACCCTAATAACACCACCTATTATGGGCTAAATTTTAATTATGCTTATATTGCATGTCTCTCACACATATCTGTATTAGGTTGAAAAACCAATTAACATTTGATCACATTAATATTATTAGTAAACTTAATTAATCATCAAATAGATTATAATATTAATTAACTCATTTTCAATAAAAATCAAGTCACAATTGAGAATTTTCTAGGAAAATTCTAACATAACAAACACAAGTTATATAAAATGACAAACACAAGTAAAACCACACGTAAAAAAAAAAAAAAAAAAAAAAAAAAAAAAAAAAAGCAACAACAACAACAATGGAATATAGAAATTACATAGCACTGATCTTCCTGAAGTAGAACTACAACTTGGGTGGTAATTAATTAAGCTTTAGGCTTGCGAAGAAGAACAACCGAGTTGATGATATCATCTGTGGGGTGAAACATGGCAAGAACCTCAAAATTCACCATGTCACGTTCCTCAATCACAGGGTACAAGAAAGCCCTAGCCCCTTTTGCACTTCTCACAAGCAAAAACCCTCCTTCCTTCATGTACTTCCACATGTGCCCTAGAATCTTCACTTTTTCTTCTTTTCTCATTCCCACAAGTGCTGCCAAAAAGATGCAATCATATTGCCCTAGCCTCTCTCTCACGTCCACGATGTCTTGCGTCACAAACTTCATCCTCTTCTCAAGTGCCACATCAGAAGCCACGATCTTGCGTGCCACCTCATTGGCCTTGTGATCAACATCGAAGTTGTCAAAGTGCGTGGAATGCATGTGGTGTGTGGCCATTATGATGGAAGTTAGTGGCATTGGACCTGACCCTACAAACGCCACTTTCTTTGGGTTCACCACCCCGTTTTCCTTGAGGATTTTGTTCTCCAAGTGTGCTAGTTTGATGTAGTTTCCATAGTAGGGGAAGAGGGTCACGTTCTTCATTGGCTCGGGTGTGAGGATTAGGAAAGATGAGAATTCGAGCTCCAAGAGGGTTTCAGCGTCGCCACAAAGGTTGATGAGGCTCTCACGCATGTGTTGCACCTCTTGGGGCAAGGACTCGATGTCAATGGATGAAGGGAGGGTGCATAGTTTCACTAGGTGTGTGAAGAGACTATTGACTTGCTTGCAAGGTTTGAGAGATTCAAGCTTGGAGATGCTTGCATGAAGTTGCATGATCTGAGCTATGAGGTGATCGTTAGAAGCCATGTTGGTTTGAAATGAAATGAGCACAAGTTTTGAGGGATATAATTAAGGTAAACTAAACTGACCAGACAAAGGTTTTGTGTTTGCCTTGTGGAAAAATTAGAGGAGGGTTCGACTATTTATAGTTGCATGGGCATGCATTGTGGGACATTATTATATAATGATGTTAATTTGATCGGTCTTAAATCTTATTTGGTCAACTACAAAGGGGTGTTTCATGCCTTCAAGATTAATAACAATGTGTTGTCCATGATGGTGATAGATATACAGGTGTTATCTAGATCATCATCTAAATATTGGTCTATTTAAAAGCTGCCATGTATACATGTTTAAATCTACTAATTTATTTATAAGTATTTTTTTTCTATTATCAAATAAATAGATAGGACTCATCTTTAACAGGTTTTTTTTTTTTTTTTTTTTAAATAACATGTTTGGTTTAAATCTTATAAAATTTAGTTATTTTTTATTTTTTAAATATTGCATATTTTTATGAGAGACAATCATGCTTAAACTATTTAATGTGATTGCATGCCTGAATTTAATTTAATCCATCCTATTTCTCCGGTTTAATCGTAATGCAGTGCACGGTAACAAATATTTTTTTAAAAAGAATGTTATAAAGCATTGAATAAAAAAAAATGTCTATTTTGGGGATACTGGACCATCAAGCGCGTGGAAGTTGCAAGTCTTGCTAATACTAAATTCAATAAAATGAAGGAGATGGTATCTATAGGTTTTCTTTGGTTCTTTTCACACCATGTGTAGAATGAGAATGTTGAAGCATATCTTAAGTATACAATGTGTTCACACTAAGTCACTAACACGAGAAGGTGAATATTTGGCTCGATCAAAGTCCCGCTGCGGCATGGAGCATGCACGTCAACCATTGAAGATCTTTGAAAAAATCTTTTAATCAAAAATGGAATAATATAAATAATCAGATAAGAATATTGTTATCCATATATGTTGATAGCACGAACTAATATGAATTTCTAAAACTTGCAATGTAAGATTTATATCCGTAGATTTTCATGCGACTCTCACGTAAATTCCTCTTAAAAGACTTATCCACAGATTCTCAAGTAAGTCCTCCAAAATATAATATATAGGATCTTCTCAATGCTAGATTGAAGGTACAAAATTGACAAATTCTTAATTCAGAAAAGAGAGAATATTAAGAAAGAGAGAAGAGAGCGGTCTATGTCTCTTACTCCTACCGATTTTTGATATTTATAAAAAGGGATACTAATCATTATAGCTATAACTAATCATGAGCATTAAAAGCAATTAATTTTAAAACATTTTCCAAATATTAATTAATTTATCATATTTGTTATTTATACTAATTTTTCTCTCTATGAAAAATTTTTCAAAGATTATAATTGCCTATATCATTCCTTAAATAATGTCTTGCAATTATTCTCTTCAGAATTGAGAGATTCCCAAATATTTGTAATTAAAAAATAAATTAAAATCCTAAATATTAGAGAAGTGTAAGAGATATTACATTGACTACGAGATGGCCAAATAATGTATGTTAGTGCAAAATAATTTTCACCTTATAAGTTGATTTTGTAGGGTTGGAACTCAAATATCAACTGTTGATTAAGATAGCCAAAATATTATATAGAAGTGGGAACAAGACTCACATTATAAATTGATTTTGTAGAATTGAATTAGACCTAAATCCACTTTCTTAAAATGGTATCAAATCATATTCTAGTGATTATTGTTGAGCTTATTTTGTCACTTGTTATTGGGTCATTATATTGAACCACCTAAATGTTTAGTCCTAAAATTTCATGTTCGAGATGTTTAATCCTTTGCGTAGGAGTGTGTTAGAGATCTCACATATAGTGAGATGATCATAATAATGTATATAAGTGAGAAAAAATTCTCACACTATAAGTTGGTTCTATAGGGTCATATATTATACCTAAATTCTTATTCTCAAAATGGTATTAGAGCCTATCCTATAGTGATTTTTGTTGAGCTTATCATGTCCCATGTTATCAAACGATTATCCCACAATTACCATTGAGATGATAAAAATAATGTACATGTGAATAATCAATTTTATCCAGACTCACAAAAGTGATGAAATAGACATCTACTATGAAGGGAAGGAGCTCCCGAAACATGCCGACAAGAAGACAGGACTTTAGAGGGCCCAAAAGCACAAATTAAGTAAATTTTTTTTTTGGGCCCGGAACGGGCCGTTCCAAGGTCCAGAACGGGCCGTTCCAAGGCTCCAAAAAGGCCAAAAACCCTAATTTGGAACGGGCTGTTCCGAAATTGGAACGGGTCGTTCCAATATTAGAACGGCCGTTCCTAAAACGGAACGAGCCGTTCCTACATCTGGAACGGGACGTTCCAAGGCTGTTCCGGTCTAAAAAAATTGGGTGTTATTCTCAATACTGAAACGGGCCGTTCTGATTTCAGAACTGGCCATTCCAGTATACGAATTTTTCACACAACGGCCATGTCCAGAACGGCCGTTCCGATTTTGGAACGGGCCGTTCTGGACCCCTTCCCGAAGTCTATAAATAGACAGCTGGGGCTCATTTCTCCAGGCCCGAAAAATTTCGTCCAGTACTCTTCAGAGCTCGAAATTTTTTTTCTCTCTCTTCCCCCTCTCTTTTGTATTTCTTAAGATCTGTGAGACATCTCTGTAGTGTGAAAGGTAGCCAAAAAGCACCTTCTTGATCATTATATTCAAAGATTCAACTCATTTGGTATCGTTTCTTCTCTTAATTTTTCTTATATTTATTTAATTATTTATTTATTATTATTATTATTTTATTTTTGTTTGTTTGTTTATTTATTTTTGTTTATGGTTTGTACATAGTGAATACGATTTGTTCCCTTTAAGATTATTATTTAAAAAAAAATATATATTTAATATACGACCAATAATTATGTTAATTGAATAACATTTTTATCTTTAACATTATTAGGTCCTGGGGTTTAATGACTAGTCATTTGCTAGCTTAAACTCTCTTATATGAAATTTCTTTCTAAAAGGTAAAGATCTGTTGCAACCAATAACGTTAATTAAATAGCATTTCTATTTTTAACGTTATTGGAGGGATTTATTGATTAGCCATTTGCTAACTTGGATCCTTGTGCAAAATCTATTTCTTTCAATAAAAATATAAACATAAATTTTCTTATGTACACTTATTTTTATGGTTAATGATATTAATTGAGTAACACTTCTACCCTTTAATATCATGTAAACCATAAAAGTTAATATAATACTTATTCATTGTCCTACACTTTAAGCATAATTTAGTATCAACAAATAAAAGTCAATAACATGGATTGAATAACAATTCTATCTTTCATGTTATTGGAAGGGTTTATTAATTAGCCATTTGCTAACCCAAATCCCTATAATTTTCTAATAAAAATAAAAAAGGAGGCATCTCAGATTAAAGAAAATATATCTCACATACGTTTTTTTTGAGGAATAAATTAAATATTTATAAATTTATATAATGTTGCGCAATTAATTAAAGGTACTGTTTTACAGGCGTTGTAGGGTGCTAATACCTTCCTTACACGTAATCGACTCCCGAACCCAACTTTAATTTTAAAGATTATCCTTTAAAGGGTTTTCCAATGTTTTTCCCTTAAATTAAAATATTGGTGGCGACTCTATTAAAATAAAAATGTTAGCGTCATCCCGTCATGATCCCGGTTACGACAGATGGCGACTCTGCTGGGGATGTTTGAGAGTCAGGCCTTATTAAATTAATTGCGCAAAATTATGAATTTATAAATATTAATTTTTTTTCCTTTCCTTTTATTTTATTTTTTATTTATTTATTTGTTTTGTTATTTTTGTTTGCTACGCATGTGTTGTTTGAATTTAAGTTTAAATTATAGTTTTATTTATTTTATTTGCATCTCTACTCCCACTAACACTTGTACCTCACACACTTTGGGCTCTATACCCGAGCCTGTGCGAGCATAGAAGAGAAAGTGACTTGATGACTGTTATTGAGGGGCTTGATGCTCACTTGACCGTTGTTGAGTCACTACTCAGGTTGTTACTAGTAGCATGGGTTAATCATATTGAGAGGGTATGTTCCCTACTTGTGATTGGTTCATGCGCTAGGTCCTTATTTATATGATAAGGGCAACCTGGGGACCAATAATTCTTGAGAAGTTTTTAGATCCACCCACAAAACCATGCACTAATAGGTGGACTTAATGACCTTCCAAAGTAGGGTGTTAACCTTAGAAATTTTTCTTCCCTAGGTTTACCGTAATAGGTCACATCGCAGTACTCTCTATCCCTCTTTTGATATATGTTCATACTAACAAAAAAAATATGTTATACATTCATGCATCATAAATTTATGTCCAATATCAATTTTTTAGGTTATTTTTCTTGCCTAAAATAAATTTTTTAATAAATAAAGGATAGATGATAAAAAGTCATGCATACATGCATATTAGGGGCATAGTAAGTCACATTTTAATTAAGTCTTCATCTCATTTTTTTCTTTTCTTTTAAACCTTAAAATAATTGATAGTGTTCAATATGGAGGGAATTCAAAATCATACGAGCAATGCATCAGTGTTAAGCAAGAGTATTAGGATAAATGTGCTAAAAAAATGATCTCCAAAGGGTAGGTAAGATCTGCTAAAATAATAGCACATTTGACTTGATAACTTGTTTTAGACATCATTTATTGAGGAGAGAATTCTCCCTTGAGTGATTGTTAATCACATTTTGATCTTGAAATGATTGATCCTTGTTTGAAAATGTGGTTCGTACTGCTGCATTGCTAGTAAGATGACCTTATCCATTGAGGAGTGAATGCTCCCTTGAAATAAGTGTCAACCGTGTATAACCTAAGAGATTTTGCCTCTAACGTTAAGATATGGGGAATCACTCTTTAATTTGAATACAAAACCAATATTTTCAAAAAAATTAAATAAATAATAATAATAATAAATAATAATAATAATAATAATAATCTGTGTCTTCTTTTTTCTTTTATACTCATAAAAATTTACTTTGTATTTTGAAAGCAATAAAGCAAAAAAACAAAGTGTTTCCTCGGCATCGTTATAGAACATGCTCTCAGGCCAAGATCATGGATGAGATGGAGGAACGCAACGAAGAAATGAGAAATGATATCAATCAACTGAAGGAACAAATGGCCCAAATTATAGAGATGTTGCAATCTATACAAGTGAAAAACATGGAAGGGACCCCTCCAGTAGCTAGAGGAGAATCATCAACCTCTCCTGCGTATCCACATGGCTTTACCCCAGCCCCAGCACAACCATTAACTCTACATCTTAACAATCCCGACCAACATGTTGACCCTCCAGAGGTCCAATGGCCACAATATGGCCTTCCGCCCAACTACACACCTCCAACAATCATGGATCCTCCGGATAAGCACCAACCATTGGTGAACCAGCCGCCTAAACAAATGCCACCAACCCAACATGAGGTTCCACTCATGAATGCCACCTCTTACAAACATCAAGTTCCCTACCAAGCCCAAAATTCTAATTTCACCAACCAAGGGAATCCTCACCAAACTTCTGGGGGATATTAACCAACCTCAGGAATTGAGCATGTTCAGTCTAGCGAAAAGTTACAAATGCTAGAAGAGAGGCTAAAGGTTGTGGAAGGAGGTAGCTATGATATTGGTGAAGCTGTCGATCTTTGTTTGGTTCCAGACATAGAGTTCCCCCCAAAGTTCAAAGTTCCTAAATTTGATAAATATAAAGGAACAAGTTGTCCAAAGAATCACATGACCATGTACTGCAGAAAGATGGCAGCGTATGCTCGCAATGATAAGTTGTTTATTCATTGTTTTCAGGATTCTTTAACTGGGGCAGCTTTAAATTGGTATATGCATCTTGAACGGGCCTATATCCGCTCCTGGAAGGATTTAGCTGATGCTTTCCTTAAACAATATAAGTATAATCTTGACATGGTTCCAGATAGGTTTGAACTACGTAACATGTCTAAAAAAGATGGTGAAACGTTTAAGGAATATGCTCAGAGATGGAGAGAAGTGGCAGCACAAGTGGAACCTCCTTTGTCTGATAGAGAAGCAGTAGCCCTGTTCATTGATACTTTACAAGCACCGTTCTATGATAAAATGATTGGGAATATTTTATCAAATTTCTCTGATATAGTCATCATCGGGGAAAGGATTGAGAATGGCATGAGGAGTGGGAAGATTGCGGTTAACTCTATTGAAATAGCTGGTTTAAGAAAATTTTCAAATGGTGCAGGAAAGAAAAAAGAAGGAGATACAAATGCAGTGACATTCAACTCCCCTTGGTCACCTAACAACCAACCTCCTTATCTCTATACCCCTCACATGGTCTACCCAAATATCACTACCGTCTCACCACATCCTCAACAACCTATCCATCAAGCTCTGCAAGCTTCACCCACAATACCTACCGCACGACCACCTCAATCTACCCAGCCATGGAACCAAAATTCTAACCATGTGAGGTCACAAAATACCCAAGATCGGAAACCAATTGAGTTTGACCCTATCCCTATCTCCTATACTGACTTGTTCCCTCTCCTACTACAAAATTCACTAGTAGTACGTTGCCCGATGAAGCCCATAGAACCACCATATCCTAGCGGATACGACGTTAATGCCAAATGTGATTATCATGCGGGAGCTATTGGTCACTCCATTGAAAATTGCAGGGCACTAAAAACCAAGGTACAAAGTTTGACTAAGGCTGAGTGGTTAAACTTTAAAGAGGACAATCCTAACATTGGGAATAACCCTCTACCAGGTCATGGAGGGCCGACAGTTAATTCTATTGAGGAGAGTAGATAGGGTCCCTCTCAGTGATCTGTGAGAAAGCTTTTGGTGTGATGGGTTTGAGTTTCCACACTCAATAGCTATTGTTGAGCAAGACTCTTGCGAGAATGAACATGCTAGTCTGGTTCACGCTTGTCCACTGAACGTGGAACTTAACAATTGGGAGATTGTCAAGCTGCCTGTTAGTTTTTAATTCAAATTTTAAGTAATTTTCTTGTAATGTCAGTCTTATTGCTCTGCCCAAGGCTTTAAGATTTATTTCTTTAAATAAGGGCTCATGCATTTCCTTTTAAATGTTAAATAAAATGCATTCATTCTTCCTTCATCTCTTGCCTTTTCCTTTCTCCCTAATCTCTTTACCAATCTTTTTCTAACTTTAAAGAATGCGAAAAAATGTGCTCGAAAGTGATAATGCTAGTGTTGCATCAGATAATTTTGATTGTGCAGTTAATCAGACTTGTGAGGAAATGGAAAATGATTGCTCTAAATACTAGATGTATGCTGATAACATCAATGCTTTACCAAATTTTCTTAATGTTTTCTCACCACCTTGGACATTTTCAATGTGGGGAATGGATTTTATTGGCCCTATTGAGTCGAAAGTGTCAAATGGACATCGCTTCATTCTGGTTGCTATTGACTATTTGACCAAATGGGTTGAAGCCGCTTCATATGCCCATGTGACTTGAAATGTGGTTGTAAAGTTCATCAAAAGGGAATTAATTTTTCGTTACGGTGTGCCAAGCAGAATCATCACTATTAATATAACCAACTTGAACAACAAGATGATGACAGAATTATGTGTTGACTTCAAAATTCAGCACCATAACTCTTCCCCATACCGCCCAAAGATGAACGGGGTAGTTGAAGCAGCAAACAAGAACATCGAGAAGATCATTCAGAAAATGGTAGTGACATACAAAGATTGGGATGAGATGCTTCCATTTGCTTTACATGAGCAACAAACAAGAATATCAAGAGGATCATCAACTGGGGCAACCCCATTTTCCTTAGTTTATGGAATGGAAGCAGTCCTTCCAATCGAGGTTGAAATTCCATCTTTAAGAGTATTGACGGAAGCCAAATTAGAAGAAGCAGAATGGGTCCAAACCCGTTTGGATCAACTAAATCTCATTGAGGAGAAAAGTTGAATGCAATTTTTCATGGCCATTTATACAAAAGAAAAAATGCTCGCTAGATTGAAAACCCGAAAGGGCAATCTAGGCAAAAGTTAGAGCGGCCCGCTAGATTGAAAATTTGAAAGAACAATCTAGGCAAAAATTAGGGTCAACAAAAAAAGGGGGAAGCTTGCTAGATTGAAAACCCGAAAGGGCGATCTAGGCAAAAATTAGGGTAAAAAAAAAACACAAAAAAAGAGCTGGTTAGATTGAAAACTTGAAAAGGCGATCTAAGCAGATTGAAAGCGACATGCTAGGTTGAAAACTCGAAAAAGCAATCTAGCAGATAAGCATCACGCCAAATTTCAAGGTATCAATTGGGGCCAGACACGGTAGAGCAAAACAAACTGGGGCAAATACGTTGAATTATCCTCTCAAGTTTATTAGCGAGCAATCAAGGTTATTGAAGTGTAGTACTAGCATTGTTCATCTGGAAAATGTTACTCACATAACAGTGACCTCCTATTGCTACCATTGTACTTATTTTCCATTCTTGTCATACAATGACTTCCTTTATAAACACATTCTTACTCTCTTAAATAAGATTATCCTACCTCTTTGTTGCCAATTCTTTTTGCATTTTATGATAATATACTGAAAGGAAATGCATGTTACATCTAAAAAAGGAAAATTCAAGGCATTACAAATTATTTTTATGAGTTTTAAAAGCCACAGTATACTTGATAATTTCTTGATAAATGTTACAAAGCGCAACCAACAGGATAATGTTGTTTCAACTCATAAATGTTTACAACAGCTTAAGGGTAACCCACAGGAAGTAGCCAACTATCATTCAAGACGAAAGTATCCAAAGACCTCACTCATCCATGATCCTTGACTGTGTGTCACGATGAGGAATTTCTGAAAAATAAAGCAAAAGCAAAAATAAAAACGAAAAATAAACAAAAGTTTAAGTCTTGAAAGATGTGTCTCATAACATGTTTTTTGCATCACATCACATTTCATTTGCATCTCTTGCTTCCTAGAACTTATGACGTAGAGTTTTTAGGCTAATACAAGTTATATTTTTCTTTTGTATAAGTCCAGTACTTACCTAATACAAGTTATATTTTTCTTTTGTATAAGTCCAGTATCTGCCTGGCACCAATTATATTTTTCTTTTTAAAGCCCAGTATCTGCCTGGCACCAATTATATTTTTCTTTTAAAGCCCAGTATCTGCCTGGCACCAGTTATATTTTTCTTTTAAAGCCCAGTATCTACCTGGCCTAGGTTGCATTCTTCTTCTATATAAGCCTAGTACTTACCTGGCACAAGTTACCATTTCTTTTGCATAAGCCCAGTATTTACCTGGCGCGATCCATCGACCAATTCAGCATAAGCATTTGGTCGATCCAATATCAACATTCAATTAACCCAGCACCAGCATTTGATTGAATTGGCACCAACAATCGGTCGATACAGCACAAGCATTTGACCACTCCAGCAGTAGCATTCAGTCTATCAACATTCAATCAATCCAGCACCAGCATTTGATTGAATTGGCACCAACATTCAGTCGATGCAGCACAAGCAGTTGACCACTTCATCAAGCACAAGCATTCAACTACTTCAGCATAAGCATTCAGTCGATCCAGCACAAGCATTCGACCACTCCATCAAACATTGGCATTCGGTTGATCAAGCACAAGCATTCAACATTAACATTCGGATGATCCAGCACTAGCACTTGATGATTCCAACACAACATTCTAGCATTTGACTAGCTTCAAGCAAAAGCATTGAATCTTTCAAGAACTTACTTCATCAACAATAGCTGGATAAAATTAATTCACATCTTTATTTCTTTCTTATCATAAATGATCTAAATTACCTTATTTATATTATTTAATAAGAAATAAATAAAGAGGGGCAACTGTGAATAATCAATTTTATCCGGACTCACAAAAGTGATGAAATAGACATCTACTATGAAAGGAAGGAGCTCCCGAAACATGCCGACAAGAAGACAGGACTTTAGAGGGCCCAAAAGCACAAATTAAGTAATTTTTTTTTTGGGCCCGGAACGGGCCGTTCCAAGGTCCAGAACGGGCCGTTCCAAGGCTCCAAAAAGGCCAAAAACCCTAATTTGGAACGGGCTGTTCCGAAATTGGAACGGGTCGTTCCAATATTGGAACGGCCGTTCCTAAAACGGAACGGGCCGTTCCTACATCTGGAACGGGACGTTCCAAGGCTGTTCCGGTCTAAAAAAATTAGGTGTTATTCTCAATACTGGAACGGGCCGTTCTGATTTCAGAACGGGCCATTCCAGTATACGAATTTTTCACACAACGGCCATGTCCAGAACGGCCGTTCCGATTTTGGAACGGGCCGTTTTGGACCCCTTCCCGAAGTCTATAAATAGACAGCTGAGGCTCATTTCTCCAGGCCCGAAAAATTTCGTCCAGTACTCTTCAGAGCTCGAAATTTTTTTTCTCTCTCTTCCCCCTCTCTTTTGTATTTCTTAAGATCTATGAGACATCTCTGTAGTGTGAAAGGTAGCCAAAAAGCACCTTCTTGATCATCATATTCAAAGATTCAACTCATTTGGTATTGTTTCTTCTCTTAATTTTTCTTATATTTATTTAATTATTTATTTATTATTATTATTATTTTATTTTTGTTTGTTTGTTTATTTATTTTTGTTTATGGTTTGTACATAGTGAATACGATTTGTTCCCTTTAAGATTATTATTTAAAAAAATATATATATTTAATATACGACCAATAATTATGTTAATTGAATAACATTTTTATCTTTAACATTATTAGGTCCTGGGGTTTAATGACTAGTCATTTGCTAGCTTAAACTCTCTTATATGAAATTTCTTTCTAAAAGGTAAAGATCTGTTGCAACCAATAACGTTAATTAAATAGCATTTCTATTTTTAACGTTATTGGAGGGATTTATTGATTAGCCATTTGCTAACTTGGATCCTTGTGCAAAATCTATTTCTTTCAATAAAAATATAAACATAAATTTTCTTATGTACACTTATTTTTATGGTTAATGATATTAATTGAGTAGCACTTCTACCCTTTAATATCATGTAAACCATAAAAGTTAATATAATACTTATTCATTGTCCTACACTTTAAGCATAATTTAGTATCAACAAATAAAAGTCAATAACATGGATTGAATAGCAATTCTATCTTTCATGTTATTGGAAGGGTTTATTAATTAGCCATTTGCTAACCCAAATCCCTATAATTTTCTAATAAAAATAAAAAAGGAGGCATCTCAGATTAAAGAAAATATATCTCACATACGTTTTTTTTGAGGAATAAATTAAATATTTATAAATTTATATAATGTTGCGCAATTAATTAAAGGTACTGTTTTACAGGCATTGTAGGGTGCTAATACCTTCCTTACACGTAATCGACTCCCGAACCCAACTTTAATTTTAAAGATTATCCTTTAAAGGGTTTTCCAATGTTTTTCCCTTAAATTAAAATATTGGTGGCGACTCTATTAAAATAAAAATGTTAGCGTCATCCCGTCGTGATCCCGGTTACGACAGTACATATGACAAAAATAATGTACATTATACGTCGATTTGTAGGGTTGAAATGGACCTAAATTCACTTTTTAAGATGACATTAGAGTTCATCTTATTGGTTGTTATTGGACCTATTGTATCAGTCTCTATTAAGTTGTTATCAAACCACCTGTAAATGTTTAGTCTTTGACGTGAGAAGTGTGTTGAAGATCTCACATCTACTTGTGAAATGACCAAAGTAGTGTATAAAAGTTGGAGAAATATCAGGCATCGGATGTTCAATCATTGACGTGAGAGGCTGGGTGGGATAACTCACATTATTGACTAGCGAGATGACCAAAATATTTCATATAAGTTGGGAGAAATTTTACACTCAAGATCACGCTCGAGATGTTCTGCCATCCATATGAAAGGTGTGTTGTATATCCCTCATTGACTAGTAAAATGACGACCAAAATAACTAGTGTACATAAATTAGAAACAAATATAAGTCGATTTTATAGGATTGTATGTTAGACTTAAATTAACTTTCTTAAAATGGTACCAAAGACTATCCTAATGATTGATGTTGAGTCCATCATGTTTCTTGCTATCAAACACTTATCCCACACTCATTGGTAAAATGACGAAAATAATGTACATAAGCGAGAAACAAATCTTACCTTATAAGTTTGTTTTATAGAATTAAATTAAACATAAATTCACTTTCTTAGAAAGAGAGATGAACTTGAGATACAACATCAATTAGCATATTCCCTCTCTCAAGGAAATGAAAATTAATTTCTAAAAAAATTCTGTTAAACAAAACGTAACCAATAAAATGGTTGAAATTTTAAACATAAATGCATAAGAGTTAAATAGATATGTAAATGTAATTTTTTTTACATTGTTAATTAATTAAAAAAAATATTATAATATGACTTTTTTCTTATATTTGGGTTTAGTTAAATACAAATTCATGTTCTGAAGATGGTATACATCCAAATCTATCATAATAATTTTTATTAGATATATCATGTCTTTCATCGAGATCATTATTGGATGACCTACAAATATTTATTTATGCAAATTTCATATTTGAAATGTATAATATTCAACATGAGAATATATGTTCTAGATCTTATATCGATTAATAAGATTGTCAAAATAGTGTACAAAAGTAGAAAACAAATATCACTTTATAAATCAATTTTATATAATGAAGTTAGACACATTCACATTCTTAATAATATAAACATGTGTATAAATTTAGTACCCTTTATACATTTATTCTCTCACTCATTTGAAATCTTTCTTTGCTATAAAAAAAATTCTGAAGAAGAAGCGAGGTGAACTTGAGAGACAACATCAATAACCATATTTCTCTCCAGGGAAAATGAAAATTAATTTCTAAAAAGCCTTCGAAAATAGTATAATTGTCTAAAAAGTCGTTGAAAATTTTAAATACAAACCCGTATATATATATATATACACGATGTAATTTTTTTTACATTTGTAATTTTTTTTACATTATTAATTATTTAAAAATATTATGGGTATGACTTTTACCTTATGTTTGGATAAAAGAAAAGTAAAAATTAGCATCGACAAATTAAAAACCGACGCTAATCAACAAAAGTCGTTGCTAACTATTATTTTAATTAAATGTCTTATTATTGATTGAGGACTACACTTTTTATTTGACAAGTAAAAGTTTTAAAAAAGAACTTTTTTTCGCACTTTAATTATTTCTCATATTTAAAAATTAATTAAGTTATTTAATTACTTACAGATCTAGCGTGAAAAAGGTCGTTATAAATAAGTCCTTAAGATTTACATGCAATATTGATAAATAGATTTCATTAAGTGATGTATTAAAATAATACCACCTTCTATCTTAATACAAGTAACAAAATAGATATTTTTTTATTCTGATTATAAATAATAGTAATAATAATAGTTTTTAAATTTACTTGTATTTAAATTTTTTTATATTTCTCATTTATTATTAGTTCTATTTTTTTATACATCTACTTATAACTAATATTAAATATATAATAATCACTTAAAAATAAAACATACATTTAGAATATAACTTAAATTTATAGTAAAGTTAATTAAAAATAATTATATTAGTTATTTTTTTATTTATCCTATATTATTTATAATTAAGATTAGAAGTGATATGATAAAACAAAGTATATATAGAAGAAAATAAATAAATAAATAAAAACTGATTGAAATAAATGATGGTTTGATAAGTTGTCCATTGCACTACAATCAAACCAACATGACAAAATACTATTAGAGACCCTTTATTAAGACCTTCTGACTCCATGTCCATGGCTATATATATATACACAGGAAGTAATTCACATCATCATCGTGGATATACATACACATCCTTGGGATTCATCATCTGTGCCTACTGTTATATAAAAGCCATAAACAAGAACAAAAACAGCTACATAAAATGGGAAGTCACAATCCAAAACCTGGATGCATGAAAAACCCAATGAACAAAAACTAGAGCTAAACAAATGAAAGAATTCTAAAAAAGACAAAAAGAAAAACAGCACATTGCCATAACTTAAAGTGGTGTTAATCCCCTAAGAAAAACAGCACGTTAATGTCATAAACCAAGTGGTGTTTAATTCTCTTGCCTATTTATTTGATTCAGCCGATGAGCACTGGCAACATAACCAAACCATATGCTTCTTTTATTCTTTCTACTCAAGACCCCACAATTTAAACCACTGTTACATGTGCATGTACAGTTAATAAGCTAGAAATTCTTCAGCAAAACTGGCCTCTCCATAAGGGTTATAGAGGAAGAGACACAAGATGGTGAAGAGAAGCGTTTGTCAGCAACAAATCATTCTCTTCCTCCATAATTGTGTCCAGCATTTTCTTCACCCGGCACCGGATCACTGACACGTACCTTGGTGGAGCAACCTCAGTCGTCACCCTTGCACTTCGCAACTTCGCCATTTCACACTCAAGTAATGCTTTGTGAAGATAGTAGATAAAGGAGGTGGTGAAATTCAAGAAATAAGGTCCATTTATAAGGTTGAGTTATTGCTGTGGCGCATCGTTTGGATTGGGATTATTTGGGCTAACTACTTTCCAAATCAATCATGGTCGATAAAAAAAAAAGTAACACTATTATTTTACACTAGCAACCAGTTATATCTTCTAAATTATTTTATTTTATTTTTATTTGATTAAATAAGCAAATGACATGACACTATTAAAAGATATGATTGATTGTCCCGTGTGAAAAACTTTACATTAACAATGTATATGTGATTAACTCTTATATTTTTAACCATATTATTTAAGATTAAAATCTTGACTTGAAATAGGAAATATATTATGTATCTCTAATACTATTTTTTTACGATAAATACTTATTATCATATCTTAATTATAAATATATATATATATATATATATATATAGAGGAGAGAGAGAGAGAGAGAGAGAGAGAGAGAGAGAGAGAGGAGAGAGAAGAGAGAGAGAGAGAGAGAGAGAGAGAGAGAGAGAGAGAGAGAGAGAGAGAGAGAGAGGAGAGAGAGGAGAGAGAGAGAGAGGAGAGAGAGAGAGAGAGGAGAGGAGAGAGAGAGAGAGGATGAGAGAGAGAGAGAGAGAGAGAGGACGAGAGAGAGAGAGAGAGAGAGAGTTCAAACGACACCAGGTGTAACTTTAACTAAGTGTTACAACCGCTCAATAACTTTATATTAAATGTGAATTTTGTAAATCCAGCCGTTAGATTGAGAGTTCATATCTCTTAGATCATATATATCAAATTTTATATTAATCTAAAATGATTTGATACTTCATTCTCATAAAACAAAATTGACGTAATATATATATTTCAAAATATACTAAAATATGAACACTTTGATTACCTTCAAGTTGTTCAATTTTAACAAAATTTGACATATATGATCTAAGAGATATGAACTTTCCATTTAAAGGTTGGATTTACAAAATTCACATTTAATATAAAGTTATTGAGCGATATAACACTTAGTAAAAGTTACACTAGTGTCGTTATGAACCTTCCTCTATATATATATATATATATATATATATATTTTTTTTTTTTTTTTTTTCAATAGTCGGTCACAATGTGGGGCCATGCCTATAGGGTACATAAGCTATATATAAGTACATATTGCAAAGCCCGAGGGCACAGACTGTACGTTAGGTTTGGCAATAGCTTTTGTCACAACATTGGCCTACTTTTGGGGTACCCCAATATTTAATGACTATACTATAGTACTCCGAAGGCCTTTTATGTGACAGTGAGACTACTATGACAATTGTCCCACTCCGTGAGGTGCACTACATAGATGATACGACCTCATTCATTCAGTTAAAAACCCATGTTTTAGAGAAACTTTTGTTTATTTAATTCCACTTATAAAAACTTAACATTGGACACCTTTCGACAATAATCGAAAACTAATTACTTTTGGGATATAGAAATCATTGAAGTGTATTTTATCTTGTTTAATAAAGTCTTTTTCTGTACACACAAATAGAGAATTGAACTCATGTCAACATTTGGTAAGAAACTCAGTTATATATACATATCAACTGTACTAGACTTTATTGATATGTTACACTTACATTGATATATAACACCAAAATAGCAACCGGATTCTTTAAAGTACTGAAGTTTTCCTTATTAGTTCATACTTTGTCAACTGAATATATGGCAGTAACTTAAAGCATTTGTATATATATATAAATTTTTTTTTTGATGTTCATGCATGGGACTACCCTATAACATACGTATCTTAATTGTAAATAATGTCATCTATACAATTCTTATATATGTGTGACCGATCACGTGGGATTATCAAACAATGTCTTTGTAAATGGACCCAACCCAATCCTCTGTGCGATCTGTTCCCTCCATCGACTTAACTAATAACTTAATATTGACTAAAATGTAAGACATAATTAAATTTCAAGTTTGCATGTTTGATCTCCTGTGATTTGCTATGTAAAACCTAGCGAGTCTTCCCTTAGACTAAAAAAATGTATCAAGTTATCATCTACATCATCTTTAAATAATTAATTGTGATCCTATTCTGATTTTAAATAATTAAGCTCTAAGTGGAAAGAGTTATTATATTAACTTTTCAAGTTTCTCTCTTATTTTATCATTATTTTATTTTTCAAAAATAACACCAATGAAAGAATTACTACAAAAAAAGTTACCTTATTGGGACACATCCTATTGTGATACAATATTTATTATTAAAAATTGTTTTATAGTGATACACAATTTATAATGAGACAATACTTACCCTCTAAACAAATAAATTTTTTTAATCTAGATTGGATCGATTTAGATTTTTGGACATCCTTAATTGAATCTTATATAAAGAAACAAACAATTATTTCAAGTTAAATCTTATAAATAGAAATAGAGGTAGTATATATTAATATAACAAATGATATAATTTGTTAAGAAGAAAAGGAAGAGAGATTTAACAAAGTAATTATAATTAAAGAGTGTTCAAATATAATTATTAACAATTAATACTCGTAGGAGAAATTCACTCACTATTTTTTTTAGCGAAATCTCCTCATTATGTTATTTGTTTTTTTGTTATACACATGACTTAAATCTAAAAATTTTCTTAATATAACTTCAGTTCTCCTCAAACCCACGATTTGTTGATGTCTCTCTTTAACTACATTTAACATTTTCCTGAGCTGAAACTGTTGTATACTGTTTGAGTAGGCATGAGTTGAGGCCCAAAAATGGAATTTCCATGGTGCAAGATTTGTGACATATGCTATGAGCGAAACGGCATATTCACATGCATGAGCAATAGGGTCTTGGTGCGTGGTATTAGGTACGGTATAGAGAGGTGTGATTGGTGGTGGAAGAGGGTTTGTATTAATGGCACCTTTTGTCCCTAAGCTCTCTGCATCATTTATTACAAAAAGTGGATACGAATCTGCAACAGTATATTGGAGGGACCATGGAGAGAGTGTGGTTTGAAACCTTAACCGCATCAACACGGCGTTGGTACAGTGAAGTGAAAGATTGTTGGTTTCCCTAAGAACGAAATTAAGCACAGTGTCACATGGTGTGCCTCATTGCTATCACGTTCCAATTCTCATCCAAGAAAGAGGGAGTGTGGTGTGATGAGTGATGAGTGATGACAATATTCATGTTGCTAGCTATATGCAATATTGCAGAGGCATTAATTCTTGCGTGTTCTTCAAGTTGAAGAACTCATCATTGTGAAGGGGAATATCTACTACGTGAGATGTATGGCGTACTTGCTCCAAAAACACGTGGGTTATGTTGCATTTAGACAAAGGGACGTTATGTTATCTCATGCAAAAGTTTCTCTAGGTGAAGTTGTGAACACTTTGGATTGCTCCAATGATAAAGAAAATTCTAATGGTGTGTTTGGATGAAAAATTTTATAAATTTAAGAAATTTTAAATTATTGATATTTGAATTATTTTAATTTTAATTTTTATCATTTTTAAAATATTTTGTTTTGATAAGTTAATTCAAATTTGTGAGACCCACTTCCGCGCTTCTCTTTTCTCTCCCTCTCAATAACCTTCCTTCTCACTCTTTCCTTCACACTCACTTGCCTTGTTCAATCCTTTGTTCCTTGGTGGCTGTAGGTGCTGAACTAGAGACGGGCGGAGCTAGCTGAGAGTGAGCAGATTCCCTTCTTCTCGTGTGCCATTCCAAGTTTCTTCTTCTCCTCCTTCTCTTCTCGGAAGCTCGGATTTCTTCTCCTCCGAGGTAAGGGAAGCTAGATTCATGCAGGTTGCTCGGAAGTGAGTTTAGGAACTCACATGTTGTTTGATTTTTGGAAAATGATGGTCCGATTTGAAGAAAATGGTGTTTTCAGGGTTTTGGGGAAAAATAATGAAAAATGAGGATTTTTTAGTGTTGATGGTTGCATGCTGAAAAAGAGATGATTTTTGTGTTGTTTGGTTTAAATGTGGTTTATTTGATGGATTGCATGTGCTTGAGCTGTTTGATTTTGCAGGTTTTGAGTGAAAATTTTGAAGTTTGAAGGTTGTTGTGTGATAATACGCCAGGCGTAGTTATTGGCGCCGGGCGTGTGTTCATCAGAGAGTTCCATTGGTCAAGCACGCCAGGCACAAGGCTGGTTGCACCGGGCGAGCTTGGGAATGGAGGCCCCTGGATGGCTCATGCCGGGCATGGAAGAATCGCGCTAGGCGTGATATCAGATAGTGACTCAACATTTTGGGGGTACTGGCATGGCGCCGAGCGTGATCCAATCTTGCCAGGCATCGAGACTCCATGGGAGTCTCTGCCAAGGGTGGCGTCAGGCGCAATTGTTATTACGTCGGGCGTGAGACCTTGAGGAGGTCTCTACCTTGCTTATGCCGAGCGCAAGTTGGGTACGCCGGGCTTATGAGACTCTTCTGAGTCTCTGCCTTCTTTTCTGCTAGGCGCAATTGGTATTGCGCCGGGCACGTTAGAGCTTTGGAGCTCTCTGGTTGGTCCAAGTCGGGCGCAAGTACTATTGCACCGGGCACGGATGTGGTTTGTTTTAGTTATGCTGATTAATGCTGTTTATGCTGATTATTGATGTTAAAGATGAGCTGTGCTGTATGATGTTTATGCTGAATGTTGTTTATGCTGATTAATGATGTTAAAGATGAGTTGTGCTGTAAGATGTTTATGCTGATTGATGTTGTTAAGCCGAGCTGTGTTGTGTGTTGTCTAAGTTGTTTATGTTGTTAAGTTGAGCTGTGCTGAGTGTTGAATATGAGCTATGTAGGCTGTAAGGCTGAGCTGTGTAGGCTGTAAGGCTGAGCTGTGTAGGCCGTAAGGCTGAGCTGTTGATCACTAATGCTTAGGAGATCTCCGAGTTGAAATGTGTGATGACGCATAAGCTGTTTGAGGCTGATTTTGCTGAATGATGTGAGTTGTTATGTCTTGTGTGTCAACCTTGTTGAATTTGATGATGTGTTGATAAGTTGAAGCTGTTTATAACTCCTATATATATATATGTTGATTCTTTTACTAGCTTACCCTTGTCTGTTTTCATGTGGATTGGACTGCTATGATCATACTATGTATGGAAGCAGAGTTGGGATAGGCTGGAGTATAGTAGCAGGTCTGTAGCTGTCAGATGGAGCTGATGTTTTGTTGTTATGGCTACTTAGTGTAGCTAGGCAGATGTTTTGGTATATTGACATGTTGAGCCCCAGGCTAGACCTATGTTATATATATATTTTCTATTTATATGCATACTCTATTTTGTATGGTGTTGTTGTTGTTGTGCGACGGCTAGGCGGGTCGTTACAAAATTTCTTAAATTTTAAATTATTAGGTTGGATATGATAATTTTATTCCATCATGATAAAATTGGTTTTAAAAATATATTTATATATTGAGATTTTAAAATTAAATTTTATAAAAATAAATATTAACTAATTTTTAAATATTTAATAATTTTAAAAACTTATATTTGATAATATTTATTAATTTTAAAAATATTTTTGAATATTCAATAATTAAAAATATAAAAAGATAAGAGATAAGATAAAATATATAAGTGAAATAAGAAGAAAAAAATATGAGAAATTTCAAATTCTTACTTTTTTGGAAGAATTTGAAATTCTATTATTTCAAGAAATTTCACAAATGTTTGAATTTTAAATTCTTTATAAATTCTTCATCCAAACAAGGTATTTCTCCTTTAAAAATTTGAAATTCTTTAAATAAATAAATTAATTCATTTAAATTTTATATCCAAACACACTACAATGACATGAGTAGTCTCAAATTTGAGCGTGGGAATGGAATTACGAATGCTTTTGGTAAAATCAATTGAAAATTTTTATGCCAAAAGTGAAAAGTTGAAAAGTTAGAAGTTTATCTCATTGAATTCGAAGTTTTTCGTAAGATTAAATGATAACTTAACTGATAAGTGTAAAATGATGATCGAAAAAGGAAAATGGTTTCTAAATTGGGAAAGATAAGAAAAAATTCAAGTGAAAAAAATAGTTAAGATTTTATAAATAATAAATTATTTCAATATTTAACTTTTAGAAATAAGTTATAAAATATTAAAATAAACTTGTATAAACTTTTTACTAAATAAGTTTATTTTGGTTAAATTAACTTATAAATTCGTCAAAAGAACTTATAGGTTCATGAAGTGTCTTATTAACTCTTTAACGAAAATTTAAAAAAGGGATAAAGTGTCATATATTTAAATTTGTTTGGAGAAGGATGCATTTTTTAACTTAAAGAGGGAAAATCAATAGAATATTTGTATTTCTCTTAAAAAAAATTAATTTATATTCATATTTAATGATGACTCTTTTTGTCATTATTGTCATCACCACTATCATTATTATCCGCCACTATTAAAATATATTTTCACAATAATAGTAATAATTATTATTATTATTATCATCATATAAACATTTTGTTAAGGATAAAAAGGTAAAAATAGGTGTGACTTATAAAACTTTTTTTTTTATGTATGCCTTCACCCTTAAAACTAACTTTTAGAAGATAGGAAATTTTCAAAATAAGTTTATTTTGTTTCTAAAAATTAGGGAAGAGGCTAAAATTTGGTTGTACTTTTTAAATTTTTTTAAACTTACAACTAAAACGTCATCTCAAACCAACTTAAGTTAGCTACTCAAAATTGTTGAAGTAAGAATTTTTTAACGGATTTTCTAAAATGAAAGTTATTAGCATAAATGATTTGAAACTTTGTTTCTTGATTAAAGATGAAACTTTGATTCTTGACTTGAATATAAAGTGGTAATGAGAAGAATCACCTTATTTTAAATGAATCGATGATGATAGAGTGTTATACTTTTTTGATTATTAAAATAAAATTATGTAATTGTGACTTTTGATGAAACTATTTCCTTTTTGGTTTTTTTTTCACAGCTGTATTTTCTTTGGGCTTGTTTGTATTTGTTTTTGGCAGATGTTAAACACACCTCCACTCTCGTATCAACACACCCCCTTTTTTAAAAAAAATATATAAAATGTCTAAATTACCCTTAAAAAAAAATAAAATTCCTAAACTTACACCTCCCTTCCCCGCACCCCCGCACCCCCACACCCCACACCCCCTTCCACTACAAAAAAAAATGTGTGATTCGTGGCGGTTATTTTGGCAGTTTGTGGCGATTTTTAACCGCCACAAATTGCATTAACCGCCGGATCTACTATTGCAACAAATCGTTTGCGACGGATATTTTGTAAACGCCGGCTTTTTTCAAGAAAATTCAATCTCTTTGTGGCGGTTTTGGTTTAAAACCGCCACAAAATGCATTTTTATTTGACATGTTCTGACGGTCGGAAACCGCCACAAAATTGCAGTTCTATTTGACTTATTTGTCATGTTTTGGCGGTTTTACACCGCCACAAAATTCATTTTAATTCTGTCCAATTCAAAGTTTCTGACGATTTTAAAACCGCCACAAAAATACTATTATCATATTTTCCCGCACCCCCGTTCTCCGCAACCCCCTACAGTCATCTATCTATTTTCTTCCTGATACGTTTAATGTACACTATTATTAGCCATTACGAACTATTAGCCATTTCAACGAGCACTTGTTGCAAAATGCCCCTATTCTCCATAGCTGTAGCAGTTTCCAACAACACTGCCGCCACCTCCTCCACCGTACCTTCCACTATCGCCTCTGCCATACCTCCCTCAACCGCCGCCGCCTCCTCCACTGCCTCCTTGAAAGCAGTCCCTCAACCGCCATCGCCTCTTCCACCATAGCCACCTCCGTCGTAGCCTCCGCCTCCTCTTCCACCGCCGTAACTCTGACCGCCACCATGACCACCGCGCCTGGAGCCCTGAATGGCAAACTCGATGGACTCCCCCTCGGCGAGGCTTCAGAATCCGTCAGATCGAATCTGCGATTAGTGAACGAAGAGATACTTGGTGCCATCATCGGGGGTTATAAATCCAAATCCCTTGGTATCATATTTGGAATCATTAAACGACGACTCTCGATTCAGATTTCAAGTTAGGTTTTCTGTTTCTCGATTTGACATCATATCTAAAACCAAATTTTGTTGTTGATTCTAACATGGCCACCGTTGCTAATCCCATGGATCTTCTCCTTTTTTACCTATCATGTTTCGTATTTTCTTGATCTGTTGTGTTGAATTGTGGATTGGATTCGGTGAGTTTTTGTTTTAAATGGTTGATTTTAGGGTTTTGGGAAGGTTGATCTTTTAGGGTTTGGTGTGTTGGGTGTTGATTTGAGATGTGTGGGTGCTGGGTTTTGTGTATTTGTTGATGTGTTTGAGTTTTTGTTGGTTTCAGATGCGTGGGCGCACAAGACATTAAGCACAAAATGTGGGTGCTGACTGATAAAGGGAAAACGTATCCCATTCAAAAGTGCAACTTTTTTTGGCAATATTTCCAGAAGGTATCTAAAGATGAACTTGAAGTTTTTATGTGTGCTGAATGTTAACAACATGCAGTTCTATGTCCAATTTGTTCATGTTGGGCTGAGAATTTAATTGATTTGATGACAGCTATGCAGGTGGGCCAATAAATTCCCAACATTAAACAAAAATGGACGTGTTTGGTTGTGAATGAGAATATATTTTGGATTGTTTGTGGTTGAAAGATATAGACGAAGCTTGAGGGGAGATTTTACTGCATAATTATAAGACCTTCAATGTTGTTATGGAACTGGATGTTGGGTGATGCAAAACCAACGAGATAATAAATTCAATGTAGAAGAAATAAGAATGTTCTTAATCAATGTGGCCAGTGGGGGAGGACTTTGTTGTTGTTCTTTTAATCTGGCAACAATGAGCTAATTTATAAGAGTCCACTATTTATTTTTCTTGCCATTGTACTGTTCTGTTCCTATTGCCCAATAGATGAATTATATGTAACTTCAAGTGATGAGCGGTATCCTGAGTGTACTTTCTGTTATACAGGAAAATTGAAACTGGTTGGAGAAACAAAGAAATAGTGTTTTTGGACTTGACTTAATAGAGAAAGAAGATGGTGTTTTTAGCGGAAGTAATGAAGATAAAGATGAACGGGATCATAGAACAGCAATGAATGCAGTAAGTAAATATTATCCCCTTCAAATGCTCTAGGCTGTTCGTTTCCATTATTATTTACGTCATATGCCAAAAGTATAAAGAAAAATAAAAGAAAGATATTATTACCTATATTGGAGTTCTGGAGCATTTGAATATTGAATTTTTTTGATCTAACTTTCACATTTCCAATGTTTATTCTATTATATATTTCTACCTATTAGTTTATGCTATAGTTTTAATGTTTAATACCCTGAATCCGAGAATGAATTTTTGAAATATCGCATTTGATGTCCCTCATTATGTTGAAATTTTAAAATATCTTTTTTGGGTATCTCCTGTGTTGTAAAGTTAGCTGCTGGCCTTGAAAATAGTAGCAGAGCGTCCTCATTGAGCCCTACAAGCACTCATCTCAATGGTTCTCAGATCAAACATGATCAGTATGGATTAGGATCTGAAATAAACAACAGTGAAGTATATCCAATCTTTGATCTTTGCTGCAGGTCTTTCTCTCTGCTTTTTTAAAGCACTAGTTATGTTAGCTTAGCTCATTTATATCTTTTCTATGGTTTGCAATAAGTTTGGACCTGACTAGTATGTATTATGAATAGAATTTGCTGCCACTTCTATTTTTGAGGGCAGAGGGGAATTTCCCTGTTCGACATGTTTTGGGCCGGGAGAACCACACAAGCCAAGGGAGTCAACAAAGGATACAAACACAATCTGTTTATCTTTCATCTTATAATAACATATTATACACCAAGAAATTGAATGTTACTAAAACTATGTGCATTAAGCCTATCCAATATGATTCATAAAAAAGAAACTTAATTGATAAAAAAAAAACTTATTTTATCTTGTAATGATGTTTTAAACCTGTAGATGTAGTGCCCAATATGAAACACGTAGCAGGCATTTTAATTACTTGTTTTTCTATTGCAGATGAAATTTTGATGGCCTCGAGAATTATACCACGAGTTACATGTTTTCGACAGATTTGCACAAGATTATTAGGATAAGTGTGAAGAGGAGGATATAAAATTAGTTTTGCCTTCCAAAATACCATCCCTCAAGTAACAGGGGGCGGGTTCTTTGTCAGAGTTTGTTGATTACTTCAGAACATCCCTCAAGTCACAAGATCTGGAGCTAGTTCTAGAGGCAGATTCAAACTTAGATAGTTGGTGCTCTAACTACTTTTACACTTTGCTTCTTTGCTTTGAATATTGTTAAATAGACAACAGCAACTTCATACCATATATGTGTTATTTCTAAGAAATTTATCTGCTGAATTCCATGATCACCACTTTCTTTATTTTTTATTTTAGTCATTCTTTGTTGTGTTGTCATTTTTAATTTTTTCTTTCTAATTTATATATTGATAAATGTTTCAAGAGTTACATTTGTATGTTCTATATTTTTTTACATGTATTACTTTTGAATTTCTTGGATGCATATGATAAACAATGCCATATTATTATTAAGACAAGTTTAAATTAATTTGAATGAGAATCGAACACAGTTTTAAATCCGAATGAGAATCCAACACAAGACATTTTTAAAAACTTCTGAATATATATGGAAGTTGAATTTTGAACCAAATTAAATGATATTTTAAATAATATTATTTAGAAAGTCCTATATTAAGAGATGAGCTTACTTTAGACCGCAAACGAATGATATTTTCAGTAGTTTAAAACCGCCACAATCTTTAAATACTGTTTTCCCGTTCTATGCCCCACGTGACAACCATTTTTTTTATATTATTTTAAAAAAAATTCAAAAATAAAAAAATTATTCTTAAATAATTTAATCTGACCATTTCGACTTTTTTTTTAATATATCGTTTTATTTTACTATTTTCTTAAATATCTCAGATTATATTTTATTTACGTAAATATACTGTTTCTTTATACATTGAAAAGTCGATTAACGTGGAAACGATTTCTCAATTAAGCTTTTACTAAAACATTGAATACCCCCTTTGAGAAATCGGTGGTTGCCAAACCGATTTCTCATCGGGTCATTTTTTTATTATTTGTTTTTTAGTTTTTTTAAATTTTTTAAAAATTATTTTAGTTATAATTAAAATTTTAAATTTATAAATTAATATATTTTATAATTTAATTATTTCAATGTCATTTAATAAATATTGGTAATATAATATTTTGAATTATTTAATAATTTAATTTTTTCAACAAATATAGATATTTTAATATTTAAAAAAAAAAATATATATATATATATATATATATATTTATTGTTGTAATAAATATAGATATTTTAATATTTTTTTAAATATCTATTGACTAAAAAATGATAATATTTTTAGGGTATTTAAAATTTTAGTTTTTATTTAAAAACATAGATAATTTAAAATTATTTGTTAAAATTATAAAAATTTATAATTTTATTTTTATTTTATTTGTCTTTAATTTGAAACAGGAAAAATAATAGTTTCATGAAGATGAACAATTTAGAAATAATAAAAATATGTCATGCTAGACCTATGGCTAGATATTGTCTTGATTTTTTTAATAATGTTAAAAGTTGTTAATTTAATGTTTCTTTATGTAATTATATTTGAACAAGAAAATACATAACACATAAATATTATTATAATTATAGGTAAAATTTACTAAAATAAGTGATCCTAGAATTCGACAAGTAAAATTTTTATTTATATATAAGTTACTTGAATTAAATAACAATATAATAGTCATTAATTTTTAATAATTAATATGGTTAGTGTTAATTTTCAATAATAATTTGATAAATACCTAAAATATATAGAATATTATTTGCCAATTTATAATAAAAATGCGCTTTTAAAATAATTTCAAATATATTTTAAAAATAAAAAATTATTGTAAAATAAAGTGTATTTTTGACGATTGAAAAATAAAAAATATTTTTGGCAATCTAAAATAGCCATCAAATGTAAACAAGTAAAAATAATAGTATTTTTGTGGCTGTTTTAAAATCGTCAGAAACTTTGAATTGTACAGAATTAAAATGAATTTTGTAGCGGTGTAAAACCAAAAAATGACAAACAAGTCAAATAGAACTGCAATTTTGTGGCGATTTCCGACCGTCAGAATATGTCAAATAAAAATACATTTTGTGAGGGTTTCAAACCGCCACAAGAGATTGAATTTTCTTGTACTCAACCCCGGTGTTTACAAAATGTTCACCCAAACGGTTTTTGGCGATGCAATTTGTGGCGGTTTTTAACCGCCAGAAATCGCCAAAATAACTGCCACAAATCACAAGTGGAAGGGGGTGTGGGGTGTGGGGTGCGGGGAAGGGGGGTGCGGGGAACGAGGGTACAGGAAAGGGAGGTGTAAGTTTAGGAATTTTATTTTTTTTAAGGGTAATTTAGACATTTTATATATTTTTCTAAAAAAGGGGGTGTGTTTATACGAGAGTGGAGGTGTGTTTATCATCTGCCTTTGTTTTTATAGGAATAGCCCATATTTGTATTGTTTTCCCCTCCAGCCCAACGTGGTTCCTTTTACCTTATAAACTCACATAGCTAAAACCTATAAAAAAAAAAATTCTTTTTCCTTTTTTTTTTTTTTTTTTTTTTCTGGTACCACGTAGAAACTTTTTAAAATACCAATAAAGGTAGGACGCTTGAAAATTATACAACATATAAAAATGAGTTAATCACCTATGTACCGTCAGTAAAATTTTTTTACACCGACAATCAATTATATCTTTTAATTGTGTCATGTCACTATAAATACATTTACTTTTAACAATGACATAACATAATTAAAAGATATAATTAGTTGTCAGTGTAAAAAAAACTTTACACTAGCAGTGTATAACTGATTAACTCTATAAAAATTACCATGTTGCATAAAAATTAAATTATGTTTATATAGATGAATAAATAAACTCACATTGCTAAAACCTAAGCCATGGATGTTAATGTTAATGATAACAGAGAAAAGTAGAGAACTAAAGCATTTTAAAGAGAGAAATGTTGAAGAAAAAGTTCTGCGAAATAAAACAGCATAAACGGTTATCTAATTTTAAAAGTGGTTAATAAGAATAAAATTGTTTTAGTTTCACCTCCAAGTGGCTCTTTTACACTTACACCTTTCTAATTAGTGTTGTTATTTATTTATTTAAAATTTTGTCTTCTTTTCATTACTTGTTTCTTCGCCTTTTTTTTTCTTTTATAAATGTTATGTATCATGCCTTTTTAATACATAATGATAAAAAAAATTACATAATGAGCTTTATGAAAAATTTAAAATAATAATAAATAAATAAAATTACAAATAATAATGAATGAGAAGAATTTGAAAAATAAGACAACTTACTATGTTATTAAATATACAACATGCAACTTCATTCTCCACTTACCATTCCATTGAATTCTAACCAAATCTAGACAAAAACATTAAATTTATACTCGTAGGTATCTATGTAATTATGTTTTAACTATCATTACTAGAATTTTTTTTATTACATGCGATTCTTTTTACAAATTTTTTATAAAAATTCGTAGGAAACTTTGTTCTTACAATTTTTTCTGCGAAATTTTATCTCTTGGTTATACCTTGATGGATAATATGTTTCTGCGAATTTTAAAACTTGCAAGAAATTTTCCTGCGAAAATAAATCGCAGAAAAGTTTCATATGAAAAAAGGAAAGTTTTATGTGAAATTTCCTACAAATTTTTTTGCAAGAAAAAAAAATTCAAAGAAATTACTATTAAGAGATAATTTTTGTATAATTTATATTAATAATTCTTCAACTTTCAAATGCTTACAATGAATTTATCTGAAACATGTAAATTATAGGTCTAATACTCAACCATACAAAATTAACTTATAAGGTGAGTGTTATCCCAACTTATATACTCTTTAATTGTTTTATTTTTAATCGATGTGAGACTTGAAGTAAATCTTTTAATTCTTAAACTTATAAATATATATATATATATATATATATATATATATATTCCCGTGAATTAAAATTGGTAGGAAAATAAGCAAGAAAAGTTACTTGTGAAATTTTTCTACCATTTAGTAAACATTACTTGCGAATTTATTTTTACAAGAAAATTCGCAAGAAACAAGATAAAATTCTTACAATATTTTCTGCAAATTTTTACCAAGGAAACATTTTTTATGATCATTAAAATTGTAGCAAAATTTGCAAAATATATATATATATATATATATATATATATATATATATATATATATATGAATAATTTTTCATAAAAAAAATTGTAAGAAATTTCTGTAAATTATTTGTCATAAATAAATTTATAAAAAAGTTTGTAAAATTATTATTATAAGAAAATTCGTAAAAAAAGTGTAAATATTTTTTTATAGAAACTTCGTAAGAAAATGATATTTTTCTAATAGTATATGACGTGGAAAATCCATTTTAATTGACATTGAGTTTTAATTTTTGTTTTATTGATATGGAATCGAAGTCACTGGATGGAATTAACAACCATTCATTGTTGAACCAGTTGTGTATACACAGATTGGTTTGAATCAATTGACCGTTGTTTGAGTTTAGTCTTTAAGGAAGCAAAGAAAGAAACAAGTATTTCAATTTTAGTGCTTTTTGGAAAAAGTGATTTAAAGGAACAGATTTTCAAACATGATAACACTTAAATTTTATTTGTAATACTCAACCAAAAGCTTTTATGGACAACCAACCTTGTGGCTCGTAAAGACCCTCTTATTCAACTTAATTATTTCTCATTAAGCTTTTTACAAATCCCACACCAAGGGAATTCCATACCCAAATATAGCATTAAATGGTGAACTCTCAGGATACACTCAAATATACAAGTTACTGTTAGATGTCACAATTAATTATTTATAAAATTGTACAGTAAAGCAACATTAGAAACTACTAGTTTATGTTTTAAAAAAAAACTATTAGTAAAAGGGTGAAACTTAAAAAGAAAATACATCACCTAAATTTCTAAAATTAAATATTGAACTAAAAAAATTGTAAATAATGATTCTATTTATGATTTACGTAATTGATTTGATTTTTTATTTATTTTATAAATTTTAAATACTCTTATAAAGGACAATTCTACTTTAACCATAGTTAGGCACAATATATTTATAATCTATAATTATAATAATAATATTAATGAAATGATAATTTTTTTAGTGTATAGATTTATTATTCAATTTTATTTATATAACTACATTTTTCAAAATTATAATTTTTTTATCTTTTAAATTTCATATTAAAAATTATCTGCACTTATCAATTAACAATCTACTTTTTAAAAAAATTATTTTTTTTAAAAAAGAGAGAAGCATTTGTGTCTTTTCTCCTTAGTTATACATAACTGCCTCGCGGAGAAAGAATCATAAAAGACTGAAGATGACACATCAGAGATCCATGAACCCCTTGTCCTTATTATGTTTAAGACTTTCTGCCAATACCAATCAATTTTGCATTTATAGGCTAAACGACCATTTTTTCTTATCTGAGCACGCCTTAATTTATAAACATTTTTTTCTTATATTACGTTTGTTTTATTCGTTTTTTCTATACATATTTTTTATATTTTTAAATTTATATTAATATATTTTTTATATTATTTACATAAATGTGGTGTTATAGGCTATAGCGACTTCAGTTTTAGCCGAATTGAGTCGCTATAGCCTATAGCGACTTGTTTTTAGACTCCACTAGCTACAGCGACTCTACTAATATGACGTTCATGACTTATATTCAGACCCAAAATTGCCACGTGTCACCAGTGTCGCTATGGGCCATAGCGACACCGTAGAAAACAGCCCCAAAGGTGTAATATGTTTCAAAACAGCCCCATTTTGGTATATAGTTTCTAAAACTGTACCAAAATGGTCGTTTAGCCCTTACATCACGTTTCAAAAGTTGAATTTAGATCATTGAAAAATAAATTAAGAAAAGGAAAATATGTGAGAAGATATATATATATATATATATATATATATATATATATATATATATATATATATATATGAGGAGGGTTTAAACGACACCGGTGTAACTTTTATTAAGTGTTACACTGTTCAATAACTTTATATTAAATGTGAATTTTGAAAATCTAACCGTTAGGTTGAAAGTTCATATCCCTTAGATCATATATATCAAACTTTATATTAATCTAAGATGATTTGATACTTCATTCTCATAAAACAAAATTGACGTAATATATACATTTCAAAATATACTAAAATATGAATACTTTGATTACCTTCAAGTTGTTGTTCAAAACAAAATTTGACATATATGATCTAAGATATATGAACTTTCAATCTAACGGTTGAATTTTCAAAATTCAAATTTAATATAAAGTTATTGAATGGTGTAACACTTAGTAAAAGTTACACCGGTGTCGTTTGAACCCTCCTCATATATATATTTGAGGAGGGTTCAAACGATACTAGTGTAACTTTTACTAAGTGTTATACCGCTCAATAACTTTAAATTAAATATGAATTTTGTAAATTCAACCATTAGAGGGAATTATAATAACATCGGTGTAACTTTTACCAAGTGTTACACATCTCAATAACTTTATATTAAATGCAAATTTTATAAACTCAACCGTTAAATTGAAAGTTCATATCTCTTAGATCATATATACAAAATTTTATATTAATCCAAGATGATTTGATACTTCATTTTTATAAAACAAAATTGACGTAATATATTCATTTCAAAATACACTAAAATATGAATATATTGATTACCTTCAAATTGTTGTTCAATTTTAACAAAATTTAATATATACGTATAAAGTGATATGAATTTTCAATTTAATGGTCGGATTTACAAAATTCATAATTAATATAAAGTTATTGAGTAATATAATACTTAGTAAAAGTTAAACCAATATAATTATAACTCATCTATATATACTAGAGGGGTCGAAACATTTTGTGCCTCTAATAGTTATACACAAACACAAACAAATATTATAAATTATGAATAGTTATTTTAAAAAAATATAAGAAGATTTTTTTATATTCAAGAGATATAATTGTCTACTAAAAAGTAGAAAAAGAGGTAGTCATCAAAATATATCCTCTTTATAATATGTATAGTATATACACGATAAGGTGAAAACAAGATCATTATAACAAACTATTGTTTTGGGGATAATTGTGTTCTTTTCTCATTTTTGTGAATTTATTTTTTTAGTTTCTCTTCTTTTAAAAATATTTTTTTTCAGTTCTTACCGTTGATTTTAAATAAATCTTTTGATTTATTTAAATCAACTTTTAAATTATTTTTAAATAGAAAAGGCAAAAGAAAATAACGGTCACTTTTGATTTGAATATTATAACGAACGCAGTTGACGAAAAGTTGAATTGCTTACACTGCGCTTTACAGTTGAATTAGACAAAAAAAAGTGCACTCCTTCGAAAAAAGAAAAACTGATCTGAAGGTTATATAAATGTATGTTTATTACAAAATATTTTTTATTTATTAATAATCTATTTTAAAAAATTAATATTTAATAAATAAATAATTATGATAAATAACAACTAATTTAGATAAAAGATTATAAAAATCTTTACAGTTTAAGAAAAAATCTCTAAAATACTCTCACTTAAAATAAAAATATGTATTTAATATATAGAAATTGATTTTTAAGAATACAATAGAAAAGATAAAAGTGAATATTAAATCGAGAAATTTTTTTTTATTATTAATAAAGATAAGGATAAAAGTTATTAAAAAGAGAAGAAAAATTATTAGAAAAAAATTATTCGATGAGGTGAGAAAATAGCCAATATAACATATTATTTAAAGTTAATTATATTTTTGTCCTTCATTTCATTTTTTTCTTAATTTTTGTTGTTAATACCTAAAAAAAATTAACTGGTTACACTTTTATAAATTTTGTATTTGTGTTTTTATTTTTTCTTCCTTATTGTTAATTTAGATTGTTAAGTGTTCCAACCATGGGGGGCGCCTAAGATTCTTTTCCTAGGTCAAGTTTTCCAAGCCAGAGCATTCAAGAGTAAGAGATGCCCCATTAGGTTTAGGGTTCAAGGTTTTATAGCTACTCCTTGTGAGCCTTGTAATCCCGTCAATTTCGTGATTCTTCTTGGCCGTTTTTATGTTCCAAATATTTGATTATCATTAATGGGATTTTGTCCCTGATATGGTGCATGCTAGGTTAAAGTTCTCGCCTCTAAGTCCCCAGTAAAGCTATATCGGATTGCAACCGAGTTGATGCCCATGGATGGTAACCAAAGCTCTTATCCCTCGATCCTCCAGGTATTTCCTCTCGGATTATCATATCGGTGAAATGTTCATCATTAAACCATCTCGGCATAATTCCGGGACAGTACAGTTGTCCCACAGACTTAGCCTGTAAGGCGAGAAGACTCTTTAGTGTCCATCGGTAAACCATTTTGGCATAATTCTAGAACGGTACATTAAGTAATTATGTTGCATTATATTGACATTCACGTGACAATTTTTTTAAATTGATAAAATTTTATTGAAATTAAATATATTTTTATTTATTAAATTTTTGTTAATTTTTATTTTTTAATTCCTTAATAAACTTTTACTAATTTCAATCAATGCATATTATCTAATTTTTATATTTAATCTTTGAATTTTTTTCTCATTAATATTTTTTATCCCTCGTATCAAAATTTCGTGTTCATGAAGAAAAAATTAGAGACTAAAATTAAATAAAACCTTTAAATTAAAATTAATTTTTATTATATAAATACTAACATAAAAGAGGCATTTTGTGACTCATGTATTTTATTTAAAAATACAAATATAAGATTATATCATAACTTTTTTTGTAAAGGTAATAAGATTGTAACGACACACTGTAATCATCACACTTAACAGATCAACAACTTGTAGCAAAAATGACTAATTACTTATAATTGTTATATTTATATTAGATGGATATATGTACCAATATATATGTGTGTACACACACATATATATATATATATAAGGAGAGAGAATGATTTGTTTACTCTAAGAGTAAGCTTTCCAAGACTTACTTTGTTTAATATCTCATGTTTTACATCATATTTCAACAATCCAACTATTGAATTTAAAGTTTTTAATACATAGGTCAAGTTTGCAAATTTTTTTAAAATTTGAAAATCATTTGTTTCATTCATTCAAATTGATAGATACTCATAAAAATATTTTATATGTCAATTTAAATTAATGAAATTAAATATCAAATAATTTTAAATTTTTTTAAAATTTTACAAACTTGATATATGCATTAAAAACTTTAATTTCAACAGTTAGATCGTTGAAATTTGATATAGAAAATGAGTTATTGAATGAAGTAAGTCTTGATTGACATACTCTAACAGTAAATAGATCCCTTCTAACACACACACACACATATAAGCATAAAACAATTAAGGGAAATAAGGACTAGAGGAGATGTATTATTTTAAAAGTTGAAATATCTCATTATGTGAATATGTGTTGTGGTGCTATAAAAACCCAAATGTTGAAAAGTCCTTCTTGAGTTTGTTGCCTCTTGAAATGGAATGTTGAGTCTTCTCTAAGTCATTAGTTGATACCATATGAGAGTAAGGTCGAGTTATACTGGTTTAGAAGTAGCTAAATTGAGTAAAGTATCAAGTCGAGAGGTAAAATCCTTAATTAATAGTTGAAAAAGTGCATAATATTTAGAGGATAATTGACAAGTTAATTCCATATATATAGTTAGTTAAATGATAGTTGTAAATGGATTGATATCCAACTTTGTTGTTGACCTAGCAAGCTAAAAAAGTCATGTTATGTTGTATAATTATAAATTTGAGTTACTCAAATTGTTCGATTAAAATTTTAAAGACTAAATTATTCGATCGAAATATTAGAAACATCAAAAAATGTAATTAAACTTTTTTCTATAAAAATATAATAATTGTTTTTGATTTTTTATTTTAAAAATGTTAATTTTTATTTTTAAAATATATTATATTTTATCTTTGTTATTAAATTTATTAATCTAGTTATATTTAGGATCAAATCTAATTTTTTCTGTATTTTATATTAAGTGATATTGGATCTTGATATCTTTAAATAAGATTTTAAAGTTAAAATTTATATACGAAAAATATGTGATTTAGAAACAAAATCTAACCAAAGATGATCAACAAATTTTTTTATTAAAAATTAATCATAAACAAAATTAATAAATATCTTGTATCAATAATGTAATTATTGAGAAACTAATTTCATCATTAAATTAGCAAAATTTGTAACAACATAGAATTTGACATTTTTTTAAAGAAAGAAAAAAAATGAACGTTTTTAAAAATAGGACTAAGAACTTATAGGTTAAAAAAATGTTTAACCATGATATAATTATGTTAAACGGTGCAAAACATCGTAAAGTCACAAAACAAAACGATAAAAAAAATTAAGTAGAGTTGCTTAGGTAATTTATTCGTGCTATTCTCCGATAATTTTTTTTTTTATTTCAATCATTTTTATCTATATATTTAATGTAAGTTTTATCAATATATATTTATATATATTATTAAAATATTTATATTTAATATAAATCTTATTAATATATTTACATATACTAAAGTAAACTTCAACTTTAATTGAATAGCATGACACATATTCATGGTCCAATGTACAAAACTCACTATAAATGAGACCCCGATAACGTTCATTTGCACCACAAATCATTTCTCTACGTCAATCTTTTTCATCCTTCTTTGTTCTCCTTGAACTCAACCATGGCAGATGAGGTTGTTCTGCTAGATTTCTGGCCAAGTCCTTTTGGGATGAGGGTCAGGATAGCCCTTGCTGAAAAGGGCATCAAGTATGAGTACAAAGAAGAGGACTTGAGGAACAAGAGCCCTCTGCTCCTCCAAATGAACCCGGTTCACAAGAAAATCCCGGTTCTCATCCACAATGGCAACCCCATTTGTGAATCTCTCATTGCTGTTCAGTACATTGAGGATGTTTGGAATGACAAAAACCCCTTGTTGCCTTCTGATCCCTACCAGAGATCTCAAGCTAGATTCTGGGCTGACTATGTTGACAACAAGGTAACCTTGCATGCTTCATTGCAGTCATTGCTGTAATTCCTTTACCATTGTTTTTATAATATCATTTTAGTATGAAATGATGTGATTTGGTTGATTTATTACCATTTTGCTGCCTATTATTATTTCTTTCCCTTTTTTAGATGTACTCTAGAGTATGGTAGATGCATGCATAGTGTAAGGAAGATGGTCCCAATTTTTGGATAACAAAATAGCTACTTTCTTATGACTTTATTTTTTTCCCAAGATTCTCCAATCTCCACAACCTATAATAATCAATAAGTGGTTCAGCTTCCTTTCCCTTTTAAAAGTTTTGTTCTTTTGCTGTTTCTTTTTTCGGTAAACATTCCTCTGCCTACTTTGGCAACATGCGGAAAAAAAGTACTCGATAACCTTTTTAAGTGCCTCTTATGTAAACAAGCTGTATTTGATTTTCTTTTTAAGTGGCTCTTATGTCAAACAAACTGTATTTGATTATGATAGGCATTAGTGTATTGGTTATTTGTGTCCATTTTATTATTCTTATGTTTTATGATCTAATTGAGTGTTAGTTCTAAATGTGGAATAGATATATGATCTTGGGAGGAAGGTTTGGACATCAAAAGGAGAAGAACAAGAAGCTGCCAAGAAGGAGTTCATAGAAGCCCTTAAATTGATGGAGGATCAGCTGGGAGACAAGACTTACTTTGGAGGAGACAATATTGGCTTTGTGGATATAGCACTTGTTCCATTCTCCACTTGGTTCAAAGCCTATGAGACTTTTGGAAACCTCAACATAGAGAGTGAGTGCCCCAAGTTTGTTGCTTGGGTCAAGAGGTGCCTGCAGAAAGAGAGCGTTGCCAAGTCTCTTCCTGATCCGCATAAGGTCTATGAGCTCGTTGTGGAGATAAGAAAGATTATAGGAATTGAGTAGGTTGGAATACTAAATGACCATTGTGAAGTATTGGTCTTCATTTGGTCATTCTTAAGCTTTCAATAAGATAATCTTTCTGTAATAAAAGGCACTTTGATGTGCCAAACTTCATGCTTTCATAGGAATGTGTAGGTTTTGAGAAACTTCTGATGGATCTTTCATGTGATTGTTGGTTCTTTTCTGCATTATTACATACTAGAGTCACTTGGTGATAGTTGTGTATGAAACTATTTCTGTACATCTTGGATGTTGCCAGCTTGTGCGAGTACTATTTTTCCACTTACCATTGACCTGTGTTCACTATTATTATCACCGAAAGTATACTTGTTCAGTTGTTCCAGCAACATATAGGATATGAACTCAATCAAAAGAATTTATGCGGCTTCCTTTTGACGGTTGCATATGCCAAGTTCTGCTGTTCTCAGGGATAATTTCTCATGCTTAATCATTCTCTTTCATGAACAATGTATTAGACATAAGCTTCTCATCATTGAACATGATAACCTTAACTTCAAATTTTAGTCATTCATTGCTGTTGAGTATATTGATGAGGTTTGAAATGATAAGTCTACTGCGTTGCCTTCTGATCTATACCAGAGAGCACAAGCAAGATTCTGAGGTAACTAGGTGTGACACCAAGGTACTTTTGTGATTGTCATTGTTTCTGTTATTCCTATCCTTTAATCAAATTAATAAACTTTAATTTGTTTGAAAAATGTGAAATTTGGTACTGAACTTCCTTGTGATATTTGGGGTGTCTTATTGGAAGAACAATTAGGGGATGAGCCTTGTTTTGGTGGAAATGAAGGATTAATGATAGAGTTTTAGCTTAGAAAGATATTATCTGTGTTATTGTTATAATTTGTTTGCTTAGGAAGATATTATCTATTGCTATTACAGATAATATCTTGTATTTAAATTAAATTTTTAAGTTTGTTAGATAAAAGGATAAGATTGGAGCAGTTTGGCCTTTTATCTCTATACATACAGGGTGTAAGAGGAACTTCAATGAATCAGTATACAGTATTTTACAGGAAACAACCTTGGCTTTATGGATGTTTCACACTTTCACTTGTTCCTTTGTTCCGTTATTTTTATATCTATTGTGTATTAGTGAAATTGGCTAAAAACATCTCAACTAATTGGGATTATGATACCTAACTGTAAATGAAAAATAAAGAGCTGAATCTATACCAATACTAGAGTGTAGAGCATGGCTGGTTAGTTTTTTCCGGTGAAAACAAAATATTGAGGGTAAATAGAAGTGTATGACTAAACAAAATATTGAGGGTTAAATTAGAAAATTTACGTACAACGCACACAAAATTGACAAAAATTGATATCATATGAGTTATAAACTCAGTGTTACACACATTGAAAGTGTTTACATTAAGTGTTTAAATACTAAAATTGACTAACCTTTGAATGGATAAAACAAACAATAAAATATGACTAAGTTAATAAGTAAACATTACTTTGGTGCATAACTTATTTTTTCTGAACATAAGTAACCTTTAACCAAACTTATAGATTAAATAGAAAACTGTAGAGATTTTAAAATATTTAATCATGTAGAAAATCTCAACTAATAACACTCTTCCTTGAGATTTTTCTTCATCATTTCAAGTTTTGATCTCTATCATCGATCCTCTATACTTCTTTGTTGGATCACCTTCAAGTAGACGAGTATCAAAAGTCATAATATTCCTTAGCTTAACGCTAATTAGATCATCTGAAAATATATTTACAATTGTCTTAATCCATTTTTTAAAGATCTTTTTCATGAGAGTTGCAACAATATTATCAACATTGTTCTTCTTCGTAAAACTTATTGAAATGATAAGAAGAAATATAATAATTTCAACTAAATTTTTCAAATATTTTTTTTTCTCCTCCTTTAGCCAAAGCCATGACTATGATTGTTGTAGCTATTATGACTCATAAAAAATGATTCCCCATAAATTTCACTTTTTTTTTTTAAAGTTGGGTTGTGTCTAAAGATCACCTTCTCTTGAGTAGCTTTTATTCTGAACCTATTTGAATCACATTTAAGAGTTTGAAATGTCTCTTTAAGTGTCTCATTCTTCAAATCTCCATCTTTATTTAAAACAACATGCTTGGCTTTTTTCTTCCATTCTATTAGAAAAATTTTATCTCTCATTTTAATGAACATAAGCTCACACTCAAAAGGGTAAAAAATAGTGCATCCCATATTTTTAAAACACAAAGAATAATTCTTTTCAAGAATTTGTCACACACTAAAAAAGGTTTTGATTTATTTTAGACACAAATAAAACATCTTAAATATATTTGATACCTAAAGGAGTTTCAACAACAACAACTCCTTTACCTTTGACATCAACACTTTTTCCATTGCCTATGGTGACTTTGGAGATTTGGGATTGATTTAATTCCTTGAAAACTTATTTACTATTTACGAGTCATGCCTCTTTTCATGAGTCATATGATTTGTGCATATACTGTTTACGAGTCATGCCTCTTTGTTATTGCTTGTTGAATAACAAGTAGCAACAAATAAGTATTTCTCATATTACTTTTCATGCTTCACAATTTGGGCTTGATGTTCTTGTGGGTTTGCTTTGTTTTTACAAACCTTTCCCACATTACCAAATTAATTGTAGGCCCTACACTTAATGTTTGACTTAAACCAACAAAAAATTTTCGTGTGGTTGTTCTTCTTACAATGATGGCATGGTGAAAACTTATTTTTCCAACCTTTTTCTTTGTTGTCTTCTTCCTATTTTTTGTCTCTTGTGTATGTCATAAAAGCATCTTCAATAATTTCTTTCATCCTTTAAGATCTTCTTTGTTTAGTGACTTGCAAAACATTCACAAGTTCTACAATTGATATTTTAGAAAATTCTTTATTTTCTTTAAGAGAGAAGATTTATGGATTCAAACATCTTCGAAAGACACATCAAGATTTTCTCAACAAATCTTTGATCACTAAGTTTTTCACCAATTAATTTTGATTTGGGTAACAACCTTCAAAAGTTTGTCAGTAAAATCTTTGGGTGATTCACTTTTTTCTTTTCTTTCATTTTTACAGCTTCAAACTCTCTCTTTAGGTTTAACATCTGTATTCTTTTCGTTCTTTCACTCCCTTGGAACTTCTCCTATAGCTTATCTCATACCTCTTTTATAGTTTCAAGAGTCAGAATCTCGATAAATATATCATCATGTAGTGTTTCCTATATAATGGCAAGAGCTTTTCCTTCGTTTGCCACTTCATCATTATGATTCCTCATTTGAGGTACTGTTGGATTTTTTGGTAATAGAGGTGGATTACTTCCAATTTTCACCATATCTCACAAACTTTGAGCTTTAAGATAAGTTTTCATTTTTACAGCCACAAGTGGTGATTTTCACCAACAAATATAGGAGGTGGAGGTAAAGAACTACTGTCGAAAGTCATTTTTGTGTTCGAAGTTTTTTTTGCTAATTTTTTCTCTCTTTTTTTCTTTTCTCTCTCACAAACCCTTGAAGATCAATGAAACTCTTAATACCATGTTGAAATCAGAACATGAAAAATAAAGGTGTATGACTAAACAAAATATAGAGATTTAGATAAGAATATTGATAAGTGTCAAGATTACTTAACGAAATTATTAAATTATGACACATATCTATCACAATTTTTTTAATAGAGGGATAAAATTTTAGCAAATATAAGTGGAATCAAAAAGGGGCCTTTAATTGAAATGATTGTATGGAGTGATTTTTTTTATTTTTATTTTTTTTATCACAATTCTCTTTTCTTTGGTAGATTTTGGAGATTGGAACAAGAAGGAGTCCCTGGAAGCAAACGGCTCAGCCCTTTCAAAGGGCTAAGCACTTTTGAGTCAGAGAGCACCCCAAGTGTAGCAGAGGAAAAGGGCTCAGTGCCTCAAAAGGGTTGAGCGGTTTTGTCATTGAAAGAGGAGTACTCTCTCTGCCTCCCAAGCACTCAGCGGATTTAAAGAGCTTAGCCCTTTGGATTCCTTTATGACGAAGTATTCTCCAGGCGCTCAACGATTTTGAAGCGCTGAACAATTTCTTCTCTTTCCTGCCTGCCCTATTTTATACACAACACCTATAAAAGGATTGTGGGGAGAGAAAAAGAGGTTGTAAGGGGTTGCACAAAGGAAGAACAGAGGACAACACATAAAAGAGGATACCCTAGAGCACGTGGGAACAAAGTTCTTAGGAGAATCTCTTTCTTCTACCTTTCTCCTTTCTATTTTCACTTAGTGATCTCTTCTACCATGGAGAGCTAAAGCTTTTTGGTTGGGATTGAATGTAATATTCATCGAACTCCTGTGTATTCCTTTTTGATTCATCTATATATATTACATCTATTATTCAGTGCCAGTGATTTGGATTCTGTTTTTAATGCTTTGATGAACTAATCTTTCATCATTGATCTTGGATTTAGAATTTGGTTAGAAAATGTCTTCTGAATCTAGTTTTGAAACGAATCACCTATTAGTTTTGAGAGCTAGGAATGGTTTTGAAACTAATAGTTGTAACAAGTTATGATTCTTAATGCAAGATGTTTAATTGGATAAAGTGATGATCATTCATTAGGTTAAATATCTTAGAATTTCTGATGTCAAGGAATTGGCTCCGAATGAATATAGAGAACTCAATTGCAATGAGTAATGAAATTATTTGCAAGAATCGTTAGGAATACATAGAAAGGAGATTGACAAAGTTTAATCCCAACTGTTTATTACATATGCTTTTCTTAAATTTAATTCGGTTATGATTACTTGAGTTTAAATTACTGCTCACATCAAATATTTAACATGTTGGAATATTCAAACTTTGAATTAACAAGTAGCAATTAGTATAATAGAAATCAAGATTTACTTCACAAGTCTTTGAGGATCGACAACCTTATACTACAGAGACTTGAGTGCATTTGCTCAGAAAACTAACAAAAATATGCATCATTACACATACTAAATGGGCAAATACTGATATGACATATTTGAGTTATGAATTTAGTTTTGTACACATTAGAAATGTTAACAACAAGTGTTTAACTACTAAAAATGACTAATCCCTAATTGAATAAAATAAATAGTAAAATATGACTAACCTAATAAGCAAACATTAATTGTCTACATAACTTATTTTTTCTGAACAAAAGTAACTTTTAACCAAATTTACAAATAAAACAAAAAATTACAAAGATTTTAATATTTTTAATTATGACAATGAAAAAATTTCAACTACCATCCTTTTTCATAAATACTTATAAGCATTTGCAAAAATAGAAATTTATATATATTTTTTGAGTTACTTAGGAATCTAGAATATCACTCGACAATAAGTTAAAGATCAATTACTAAAATTTATTTATAAAAAGATTAATATTTGAGAAACTATCTATGATTAATTTTTAGAGATAGTAAAATTCATTTATCAAAGGATTAACTTTTTTTTTTGAGTTACTAATACCCATTTATAAAGGTTGTTATATCATATCATTAATTTTTTTTTCCCAATCAACGCGTTGTTTGAAAAATTATCAAAGATTAATTTATTGGATTAAATTTTTACTTGTTAAGTAATATTTTAAGACTGTCGTATGTGTGTGGTTGTTAATTACTTCATCTTACTATTTCGTCCTAGATTACTTTTATGTTCAGTCCTATAGGCTATTTTTCAGTTTTTCCTTCTCTCTATCTCTTTCCTAGTTCCTTCATATCCATCCAACAAGCAGGTGGCACTTTACAATTTCTCTTACCAACCCATCAATCAATTATATATTTTTGGGACAATTCTAAGGAAAGTGTCAAAGGATACGACTGATAAACATGGAAGGATATTTTTCGAGAAGACACGACAGTTGTTGCTTACATAAGCCATGACACATGGTGAGGGATATGGGGACTGTACTCTCCACATTTAGACATGGAAGGTCGTAATCCTAGAGCTTAGAAATTAACATGCTTGTGTAGAAATCCACGAAAGGAAAGTAATAGTAAAGAAAATTCTACAAGACACGATGACTTGTCCAAGTTAGTATCTCCACAAAGACCCCACAAAGTGTGAACATGAAAAGCGTGTAATAAACTTATTGGAGCTAAACTAGAAAATTATTTGATTACGTAAAGTAGTGCACAGTACATATTGACTCATAAAAGTCACGTATTCATTGTCTCAAGTCCAAAACTCGCTACAAATAAGCTGGTCTTAACATTCATTCGCACCACAAATCATTTTTCTATATCAAACTTCTTATCCTTCTTTCTTTGCTCTCCTTTAACTCAACCATGGCAGATGAGATTGTTCTGCTAGATTTCTGGCCAAGTCCTTTTGCGGCGAGGGTCAAGATTGCCCTTGCTGAAAAGGCCATCAAGTATGAGTCCAAAGAAGAGGACGTGATCAGTAACAAGAGTCCTCTGCTCCTCCAAATGAACCCGGTTCACAAGAAAATCCCAGTTCTCATCCACAATGGCAAGCCCGTTTGTGAATCTCTCATTGCTGTTCAGTACATTGAGGAGGTTTGGAATGACAGAAATCCTTTGTTGTCTTCTGATCCTTACCAGAGAGCTCAGGCTAGATTCTGGGTTGACTATGTTGAAAAGATGGTACCCTCATGTGTTTCATTACTTCTATCGTTACTTATAATTATTTAAATATTGTTTTTATATTATGATTTTTAAGTAAAGAGAAATGTGATTTAATCCGTTATTTTACTGATATAAAGATGAGTTAGATTAAAGATCACATTTTAAGATGATATAAAAATTTTAGTTATATTATTAATTATTGTTTGAGTATTATTAGATTATTTATAAATATTTAATTATAAAAGTTTTATCGTTCCAATTTTTTTTATGAAAGGAATATGTTAAAAATCTCGTATTAATTAATAATATTGTTAAAATAATATATTTAAGTGAGAAAAATTACCATCTTATAATTCAGTTTTATAAATAATATATGTGAACTAATTTTAAAAATTTTAGGATCTAACTTAGTGTTAATTCTCAATGTCGAATAGATATATGAACATTGGAGCAAGTTTTGGACATCAAAAGGAGAAGAAATGGAAATTGCCAAGAAGGAATTCATAGAAGCCCTTAAATTGTTGGAGGATCAACTAGGAGACAATACTTATTTTGGAGGAGACAATCTTGGTTTTGTGGACATAGCACTTGTTCCATTCTACTCTTGGTTCAAAGTCTATGATACTTTGGGCTACCTCAACTTAGAGAGTGACTGCCCCAAGTTTATTGCTTGGGTCAAGAGGTGCTTGCAGAAAGAGAGTGTTTCTAAGTCTCTTCCTGATCAGCATAAGCTTCACGAGTACGCTACGGAGTTAAGAAAGAAGTTAGGATTACAATAAAATTGACTTTTAGTGACATTTAATATAATTTTTAATAACAATAAAAATTATTGCAAAATCTTTTACTAGTATTTCCACATTAGTTACTATATGTAGTGTTGCTAAAATATTTAGTGAACAATTATTTTGTATGCTGGTAAAGACCCTTATAATGGTCGGGAAAAATGTAAAGTTTTTATGACATTTTTAGTGACATTTAATATTTTTGCTATTTTCATTAAAGTTTAAGAAATAATTTATAATACTCTTTAATTACTTTATCTCTAATCAATGTGAGACTTGTAAGATGATGGTTGTCCTCTATTTATATATTATTTAATTTTCTTATTTTTTTAATTGTCTTATCTCCTAAGAGACGTGAGACTTTCAAGGTAAGAGTTGCTATTTACTTACATACCCTTTAATTATTTTCAATTAGTAATCGATGTGAGACTTGAGTTTTTTTCTTATTTTTTTTAATTATCTTATCTCTTAAGAGATATGGTGGGACTTGCAAGGTGAGAGTTGCTCTCTACTTACATACTTTTTAATTAGATTTTTTCCAATACACCATCTCAAGTTTAGTACTTTTGAGTGTGATAATGGTGAGTAATCTAGTACTAACTTAAAATAGTGAGTTATAGGTCTAACTCAACCATACAAAACAAATTTCTAAGGTGAGAACTATTATCCGCTTATATACTCTTTAATTATTTTATCTTTAGTCGATGTGAGACTCAAGTTTTTTCCAATAAATAATTATCACCAATAATAAATTTTGATGTGATATAAATACATTTTTAGTGGCTATTATATATTAGTTATTAATATTTTTATTAAATAATAAAATAGAGACAATTAATTTATTGTCATTAAATAATTATTAGTAATAATAAATTTTGTTATATTATAGGAATTGAATAGATTGAAACTTAATGATCGTTGTGAAGTATTGGTCTCGCATGGTCATTCTTAACCTTTCAATAAAATAATATATTTGTGTAACTACTTTGAAATTGGTCTTCCATCGATCATTCTTGACCTTTCAATAGAATAATAATAGTATTGGTCTTCCATCGGCATAAGTGTGGGCACTCTATGTGCCAAACTTCATGCTTTCTGTGGGAATGTGTAGGTTTCGAAAAATTTCTTATGTATCTTTCATGTGATTGTTGGTTCTTTTCTACATTATTATATGCTAGAATCACTTGGTGTTAGTGTGTGATATATGAAACTATTTTTTTACGTCATTGTTATTGCTTTCTTTGTACAATGGGATCAATATTAGAAAGAAGAAACAAACTTGTGAGTTCACAACTTCCATAATAAGGCATGTAAGTTGCAATCCTGGTCAACATCTTGGATGTGGCCAGCTTGTGGGCATACTATTAATGTTCCATTTACCTTTGACCTGTGTTTACTATTATCGACTAATCACCAAAAATATACTTGTTCAGTTGTTCCTAAAACATATAAGACATGAACTCAATGCCAAGTTTTGCTGTTCGAAGGGAAAATTTCTCATCCTTAATCCACTACTAGAAAAGTGTCATTTTCTTGCGAATTTTCCTGTAAAACAATATTTGCAGAAATTTTTTGCGAATTTTCTTGCAAAAAAAATATTCGAAGAAATTTTTTTGCGAATTTTCCTGCAAAAAAAAATTCGCAGAAATTTTTTGCCAATTTATTTGCGAAAAATAATTTACAGATATTTCTTAAAAATTTTGCTACAATTTTAATAATCATAGAAATTTTTTTCCATGGTAAAAATTTGTAAAAAATATTGTAAGAATTTTATTTTGTTTCTTGTAGATTTTCTTGCAAAAATAAATTCGCAAGTAATGTTTACTAAATGGTAGAAAAATTTTGTAGGTAACTTTTCCTGCGGATTTTCCTGCAAATTTTAATCCGCAGGAAAAATAAAAAAAATATTTAAATTTATAAGTTTAATATTTTAAAAAAACTTCAAGTCCCACATCGATTGAAAATAAAACAGTTAAAGAGTATATAAGTTGGGGCAACACTTACCTTACAAGTTGATTTGTATGGTTGAGTGTTAAACTTATAATTTACAATCTTTGAATTTAAAAGATTATGTATCACATGCTAGCTGGAGGCATGGAAACAAATGCTTCGGATGAATTCATTGTGAGCATTTGAAAGTTAAAAAATTATTGATAGAATTTATAGTAATTTCTTTAATTTTTTTCGTAAAAATATTCCTGCAAAATTTCTTGCGAAAAAATTCGCAAGAAACTTTCCTGCGAATTTTCCAGCAAATTTTTTTTGCAGGAAACTTTCTTGCAAATTTGTTTTTGCAGGAAACTTTCCTACGAATTTTTTTCGCAAGAAATTTCACAAGAAAATTTCCTGCAAATTTTAAAATTCGCAAAAATATATTATCTACAAAGGTATTACGTGCAGATAAAAATTCACAGAAAAATTTGCAGGAACAACGTTTCCTACGAATTTTTATGAAAAATTTGCAAGAAAAATCGCATATAATAAGAGAAATTCTGGTAGTGATCATTTTGTTTATTGAGCTATGTCTTAGGCATTCTAATCATTGAACATGATAACCTTAACTTCAAATTTGAGTATACACCAACACCAAAAGTGTATCTTTCATGAGTCAGTCCTACATTCATGATAAGTTGGGGGTTGATTGACGTTATGTATAAGTTGTGCACTTGTGATAAATAAAAAAATTTCTTCGTTAGTTGTTTCTTGCACTAGTCAATATTATTGTTTCAATTCTCTCATTTGTTTGCCACTAATTGAAGTGACTCAATGTTAGTTAAAGAAACTACTCAATTTGGCGTTTAGATATTGATGTTTGGATGTCAATAACTTGTTCGGTATTTATAAGATGTGAGTTCGTTGGTATTCAAGATTTTTCTCTATCATAATTAATTATTTTAAAGTTTCTATAATTTATTATTTTGTTTGTAAATTTGATTAAAGGTTATTTATGTTCATAAAAGTAAGTTGTATAGATAAGTGATATGTGCTTGTTAGTTTAATTATATTTTACTATTTGCTTTATTCAATCATGGGTTAGTCAGTTTTAATATTCAAATACTTGTTGTAAACACTTTTAATGTGTGTAAATAAGTTCATTACTCAAATAAATCAGATCAATTTTTGACTCCTGTTGTATATGTGAAGTTCCAGATTTTTTTAATCTCGATCTCTTATATTTGTTCTTAATCATACTCCTGTTTTTCATGTTTTATTTTCAATATGGTAGGGTCTATGAGAGAATGAAACAAACTTAGAGGAAAAACCAACAAGAAAACCTATACAAAAAACACGTTCAAACACAAAATTGGCTTGCGACAGTAGTTAACCTCCACCTCTATATTTGAAATTGAAAACTATCAACTGTGGGTTGCATAAATAAGAAATTATCTCATAGTCCAAAGTTTGTGGGTTATGATGGAAAATGGAATTAATACACTTCCATTACCAACATTAATTCAAATCAGGAGTCATAATGATGAGGTGGCAAAAAAAGAAAAACTCTTACACAACACCACACGATGATATATTTATCAAGTTTCTAATCACTAGTACAGAATATACATTTTACGTCGGTTATTTTAGGGATTTTACGTCGGAAAAACCTCCGACGTCGAAGCGGGAGATGTAAATTTACGTCGGGGTGCGAAAATTGACGTAAATTTACGTCGGACATTACAAGGTCCGACGTAAAAAGATAAAAAATTAAAAAAAGAAAAAGAAAAATGACTGCAAGCAGAAACGGGCCGTTCTGGTTGGAGAACGGCCCGTTCTCCAAGCAGAACGGCCCGTTCTCCAAGCAGAACGGCCCGTTTTGCAAGGAGAATGGCCCGTTCTAAATGGAGAACGGCCCGTTCTGCATGGAGAACGGCCCGTTCTCCAACCAGAACGGCCCGTGCTGCAACCTGGACTTGGTCACTTCCTTCTCCAGCTTCAAAAACTCAGAATGCAACGCAAACATTACCTTCTTATTCCCGTGAACACACTCAGCAGAAGACGCCACCTCATAGAACTAAATAAACAAAACGAAGATTTTGCACAAAGAAAGTAGCAAGTAGAAGAAGATGGGTTACCTTAAAGACCCTCACGAGGACAAATGCAACCGCCCCAGAAAACTCCATGTGGATCATGGTGAGCGTAATGGGGAGGGGAAAGTTGAAGTATTTGGGTGAAAGAACCCACTGCCCCAAGACATGAAAAAATCCATTTTTTTCAGTGAGAGGAGTTTGAGGAGGAGGCGGAGGGATTTCTCGCTGGCCTCCATTGCACAACGCGCGGGAGATGAGTTTGGGTTTAAATTTTTGATTTCTCGATTGGATTATTTACGTCGGCCCTAGTAGGATCCGATGTAAATAATTTAACTAAAATTACGGACCATGCTACCGTGTTTTTATTACGTCGGGTGTTTGTATGTCCGACGTAAAATGGGTGACGTAGTATCCTAATTTTCCACTAGTGAATTCTTGAAACTACAAAAAAGGCAAAAGATGAGTTGTAGGAGGAGTTCCAAGGGAGTCAATAAATGAAAAGAATCTAGGTGTTAAACCTAAGGAGAGAATTTGAGGTGATAAAAATGAAATAAATTGAATCTATCAAAGATTTTACTAACAAACTTTTGAAGATTGTTACCCAAACTAGATTACTTGATGAAAAACTTAATGAGAAATGCGTTGTGGAGAAAATCTTGGTGTGTCTTCTAGAGATGTTCGAATCCAAAAAACTCCTCTCTTGAAGAAAATAAAGAATTTTCTCAAATATCAATTGCAAAACTTGTGAATTCTTTACAAGCCATTAAACAAAGATGATATTTGAGGATGGAAGGAAATATTGAATGTGTTTTTTTAATATACGCAAGAGGCAAAAATTAAAAAGGCAACCAAGAAAAAGGTTGGAAAAACAAATTCGTACTGTACCGCCATTGCAAGAAGGACAACCATACTAAATTTTTTTGTTGGTTTAGACCAAGCATTAAATTTAGGCTTTGCAATCATTTTGGTCATGTGGAGAAGATTTGTAAAAGTAAAAAAAAAATCATAAGAACATCAAGCTCGAATTACAGAACATGAAAAGCAACATGAGAAATATTTATTTGTTGCTATTTGTTATTCAACTAGTAATAGCAAAGAGACATGATTTGTAGATAGTGGATGCACAAATCATATGACTCATGATGTTGCAATTTTCAAGGAATTAAATCAATCTCAAATCTCTCAAATCACCATTAGAAAGTGTTTATGTTAAAGGTAAAGAAGTTATTGAAACTCCTTAAACTATCAAATAAATTTTAGATGTTTTATTTGTGCCTAAAATAAATTAAAACCTTTTGAGTATGAGACAAATGCTTGAAAAGAATTATTCTTTGTGTTTTAAAAATATGGGATGCACCATATTTGACCATTTCAGGTGTGAGCTAAAACTTTTTCAATAAAGTAGAAGAAAAAGGCCATATATGATGTTTTAAAGAAAGATGAAAGTTTAAAAGATGGGTCCATGAGGAGACATTTTAAAAATTAAGATGTGATTCAAATGAGTTCATAGTAGAAATTATTCAAAAGAAGATGACCTTTGTACACATGTTTAAAGAGAAATTTTTTTAAATTTTTTTTAAAAAATTTATGGAGATCCTTTTTTATAGGTCATGAAAGTTGAAACAATCATGGTCATGACTTTAATTAATAAAAAAAATTTGATTAAAAAAATTTAGTTGAAATTATTTCACTTCGACTAAAAGAGCATGTTGCACTGGGTCACAAATATCCATTGAAAATAATAAGTAGCAAAACCAAAGGCACATCTAAGTGCACTTTTGTAAAGCCATACATTATTCAAAAGATAGACCACATAGGTAACTAGAAGCAATATTTTTCTATAGGCACCCTCTCTAATCTACGCATAGTTCAAATCCTTTCTCTTTTTGAGAAACAAACTCTTTGGCCCTCTTTTCCTCGGGAAAAAACTTGGACACAGTCTCTTTTAGAGTGCACCTCTTGGACCAAGCAATGATTTTAGGGCACCGTGCCTCGTTGATGAAATTGTCACATATATTATAGTTATGATAATAACATATCAAAGTAATAAGTGCAACATCCACAAGGCCAAGGTTGTCTCCACCAAAATAAGGCTTGTCCCCTAGTTGTTCTTCCAATAACTTCACACCTTCCAAGAATTCTTCCTTGGCAGCTTCTTTCTCTTCTCCTTCACTTCTCCAAATCCTCGAGGCAATCTCATACATCTATTTCACAGTGGATGTCATTGAAAAATTAAGATGGTTATTATACCGTATGGTGACCGACCCGACCGAACACCCGAGCCCATAGCTGAACGGCCCGAGCTCACACGCCCGTAACCGAAACTGCCGACCACCCGAGAACACCGACTACTCACGAACGAGACGTGTCGGTTGCCTCGGTCCAGACACGAATTTACACCAGGATGATTACGGAGAGATTAATTTACATAATGTGCCGATTTATTCCCCTAATTCTCTGGGGCCCAGTCCCTAATTACGGCCCAATAAGAAACACTATAAATAGACCCCCTTCGAGGTACGTAACCAACTTTCAACTACCGCATTTATTACGCCGAGCACTTACTTGAGCGTTGGAGTGTCTTTGCAGGCACACCCCCTTTTCACATCGGACTACCCGGATAGGAACGAGAACACCGAGACCCAGGATCAGACCAGCTATAACAAGGATAATTGGAGTGTGTATCCTAACACAGGAACATTTGGCGCCCACCGTGGGGCCGAAGAGACGTTTCAGCCCCTCTTAACTCTACAACTGAGACCGAGACATGGTAGTAACGCGCAAAGGACAATCGACATCGACTCAACCGATCCCTAACACCGAGAATAATCCTATCATGACCGGTCAAGAAGATACTCGTATGGAATGCCCCAAACACAACCGGAACCAGTGATACAAGAAGTTCGACCTAACTCCGACCATGCCCAACCCGATCTTCAGGATGACTTGCGCGCATTGCATGAGGAAATGGCCGCTATCCGAAGACAGAGAGAGACCGGAACCAATGCACTCTTTTCCTTGACCGACTCTTTTTTCCCTAAGGAGGGTTTTGGGTCGGCAAGGTTTTTAACGAGGCACTTCATTAATAAATTTCTAAATTTAGTAATTGTTTACTGTTTTGTTGTACACTTAGGCCGAGTACTATCACGCGCGACGAGGCCGAGCGATCCTCGGCCGGCCACTAAAACGGTGCACTCGAGCCCCATAGGTTTCCTTCCCGAGTACCCTCCTCGGCTAAGGATGTACCTAGGCCGAGCACTATGACACGTTAACGCCGAGCAATCCTCGGCCGACCACTAAAACGGTGCACTCGAGCCCCAGGTTTCCCTCCCGAGCACCCTCCTTGGTTAAGGATGTACCTAGGCCGAGCACTATGACACACGTTAACGCCGAGCAATCCTCGGCCAACCACTAAAACGGGGCACTCGAGCCCGCAGGTTTTCCTCCCGAGTACCCTCCTCGGCTTAGGATATACCTGGGCCGAGAACTATGATACACGCCAACGCCGACCACTCAAACGGCGCACTCGACCGGACACTGACATGCGACAACACCGAGCACTATCGTCGGGAGTACAGTTGTATAATTATAGCTAAGAGCACATCCTAACTGAATTATACGCCGCTTGATCCAACGCTAAGACCGAGCACTTTCATGCTAACCCCAAATCCAAACACGCTATGGCCGAGCTCTCTCGAACCGCACGCTATCTCTTTATCAAACGCATCAAATGTCAATCTATGCTAACTCACGAATTTCCGCCTTCGGCCAAGCATGCAAGTCGGGTTATTTTCACGATTATTGAATAAATATTGCATACATGGAAACGCGAAAAGAAATTTCATTAAAGTATGACCGACCAATTCGGCTATTTACACAAAATCCAAAATATATCGGCGCCAACAGCCAAAATTACAAAAAAGCACTAACGGCCCAGTTACAAAGAGCAAAAAATCCTAACACTACCAGACCCGACCCACTACGCCGCAGCCGAGCCCTCTAGATCCCCTTGGCCGACCACATCAATACATCACCTAAATTTCTAAAATTAAATATTGAACTAAAAGAATTGTAAATAATGATTCTATTTATGATTTACGTAATTGATTTGATTTTTTTATTTATTTTATAAATTTTAAATACTCTTATAAAGGACAATTCTACATTAAACATAGTTAGGCACAATATATTTATAATCTATAATTATAATAATAATATTAATGAAATGATAATTTTTTTAGTGTATAGATTTATTATTCAATTTTTTTTTATATAACTACGTTTTTCAAAATTATAATTTTTTTATCTTTTAAATTTCATATTAAAAATTATCTGCACTTATCAATTAACAATCTACTTTTTAAAAATTTTATTTTTTTTAAAAAAGAGAGAAGCATTTGTGTCTTTTCTCCTTAGTTATACATAACTGCCTCGTGGAGAAAGAATCATAAAAGTAACCAAAAAATAAGTACTTGCAGTTGAACCAGTGATGTAATCACTTACATCACGTTTTAAAAGTTGAATTTAGATCATTGAAAAATAAATTAAGAAAAGGAAAATATGTGAGAAGATATATATATATATATATATATATATATATATATATATATATATATATGAGGAGGGTTCAAACGATACTAGTGTAACTTTTATTAAGTGTTATACCGCTCAATAACTTTAAATTAAATATGAATTTTGTAAATTCAACTGTTAGAGAGAATTATAATAACATCGGTGTAACTTTTACCAAGTGTTACACATCTCAATAACTTTATATTAAATGCAAATTTTATAAATTCAACCGTTAAATTGAAAGTTCATATCTCTTAGATCATATATATACAAAATTTTATATTAATCCAAGATGATTTGATACTTCATTTTTATAAAACAAAATTGACGTAATATATTCATTTCAAAATACACTAAAATATGAATATATTGATTACCTTCAAATTGTTGTTCAATTTTAACAAAATTTGATATATACGTATAAAGTGATATGAATTTTCAATTTAATGGTCGGATTTACAAAATTCATAATTAATATAAAGTTATTGAGTAATGTAATACATAGTAAAAGTTAGACCAATATTATAACTCATCTATATATACTAGAGGGGCCGAAACATTTTGTGCCTCTAATAGTTATACACAAACACAAACAAATATTATAAATTATGAATAATTATTTTAAAAAAATAGAAGAATATTTTTTTTATATTCAAGAGATATAATTGTCTACTAAAAAGTAGAAAAAGATGTAGTCATTAAAATATATCATTTTTATAATATGTATAGTAAACACACGATAAGGTGAAAACAAGGTCATTATAACAAACTATTGTTTTGGGGATAATTGTGTTCTTTTCTCATTTTTGTGAATTTATTTTTTTAGTTTCTCTTTTTTTAAATTTTTTTTTTCAGTTCTTACCGTTGATTTTAAATAAATCTTTTGATTTATTTAAATCAACTTTTAAATTATTTTTAAATAGAAAAGGCAAAAGAAAAGAACGGTCACTTTTGATTTGAATATTATAACGAACGCAGTTGACGAAAAGTTGAATTGCTTACACTGCGCTTTACAGTTGAATTAGACAAAAAAAAGTGCACTCCTTCGAAAAAAGAAAAACTGATCTGAAGGTTATATAAATGTATGTTTATTACAAAATATTTTTTATTTATTAATAATCTATTTTAAAAAATTAATATTTAATAAATAAATAATTATGATAAATAACAACTAATTTAGATAAAAGATTACTCAATAACTATTCAATAACTTTATATTTAGATAAAAAAATATTTATTAATAACTTTATATTTATTAATAATTTAGATGTGTAACTTTTACCAAGTGTTACACATCTCAATAACTTTATATTAAATGCAAATTTTATAAATTCAACCGTTAAATTGAAAGTTCATATCTCTTAGATCATATATACAAAATTTTATATTAATCCAAGATGATTTGATACTTCATTTTTATAAAACAAAATTGACGTAATATATTCATTTCAAAATACACTAAAATATGAATATATTGATTACCTTCAAATTGTTGTTCAATTTTAACAAAATTTAATATATACGTATAAAGTGATATGAATTTTCAATTTAATGGTCGGATTTACAAAATTCATAATTAATATAAAGTTATTAATATATTCATTTCAAAATACTTCATTAGGTTTAGGGTTCAAGGTTTTATAGCTACTCCTTGTGAGCCTTGTAATCCCGTCAATTTCGTGATTCTTCTTGGCCGTTTTTATGTTCCAAATATTTGATTATCATTAATGGGATTTTGTCCCTGATATGGTGCATGCTAGGTTAAAGTTCTCGCCTCTAAGTCCCCAGTAAAGCTATATCGGATTGCAACCGAGTTGATGCCCATGGATGGTAACCAAAGCTCTTATCCCTCGATCCTCCAGGTATTTCCTCTCGGATTGTCATATCGGTGAAATGTTCATCATTAAACCATCTCGGCATAATTCCGGGACAGTACAGTTGTCCCACAGACTTAGCCTGTAAGGCGAGAAGACTCTTTAGTGTCCATCGGTAAACCATTTTGGCATAATTCTAGAACGGTACATTAAGTAATTATGTTGCATTATATTGACATTCACGTGACAATTTTTTTAAATTGATAAAATTTTATTGAAATTAAATATATTTTTATTTATTAAATTTTTGTTAATTTTTATTTTTTAATTCCTTAATTTTTATTATATAAATACTAACATAAAAGAGGCATTTTGTGACTCATATGTATTTTATTTAAAAATACAAATATAAGATTATATCATAACTTTTTTTGTAAAGGTAATAAGATTGTAACGACACACTGTAATCATCACACTTAACAGATCAACAACTAGTAGCAAAAATGACTAATTACTTACACTACAAAAAAATCAAGTTTTAGCGACCACCAAAATCGGTCGCTATTTAAGTAAAATCAGTCGCTATTTCATTTAGCAACCGAAATAGCGACCGAAAAAATCTGTCGCTAAAACCCTGGTCGCTATTTCAAATAGCGACCGAAATTTTTTCCGTCGCAATTTAGCGACTGAAAAATCAGTCGCTAGACAATAAAAATCCGTCGCTAAAATTTTGGTCTCCTAACTTCTAGAGACCAATTTTGCGACCGAATTTTTTGGTAACAATTTTCGTCGCTAATTTTTGTATTTATTTAATAAAAACATTTTATAAATCAGTCGCTAAATCGGTCGCTAAAAACTTAAATAGGTACGGATAAAATCGATCGCTATTTCGGTCGCTAAAAAAACTGAAATAGGTACGATAAAATCGGTCGCTATTTCGGTCGCTAAAAACTTGAAATAGATTCGGATAAAATCGGTCACTATTTCGGTCGCTAAAATATACCAGTATTTTTAAATTCTTTTTTAATTATAAATTTATACCTGTTAACGAATATGAAATTAACAATATATTTATTAATTTATAATAATAAACTAGAACATACTAAAAGACAAAATCTTATCGAAGAAGATTTATATTATAGTGAAAACTTAATAAAATATAAGTATGTCAATATAGTATGCTAAAAACACAATAATAACATAAAACGTTTAAACTTGAACAAAGTAATAGTCAAATACAATAAAATATCCTGAAACAAGTAAACTAAAGAAGCTTAATTAAGGGTCTTCTGCTAAGTCATCAAGAGCATCATCAACAACATGGTCAGGATCATCTGGGGTAGTACTCGGTGCAGGAGGGGTTGGCCTTAAAGGGTCAATGTTGAGATGGCATAGTATATACTGCATCTGCTCATCATGCTGTCGTATATGCTCTTCCAATGCTTTTTCCTTTGCTTCCTTTGCAGCAAGCTCAGCATTTAATTTAGTTATCCTATTTTGCATTTCTTCAACCACCCCTGCAGTGACTGGTGATGGCTGTGACTTAGAAGATTGTGGAAGTGTTGAGCGAATGAAATCATCAGTCAATCCAGCAAGCCCATACAAGTTTCCCTTCGGATTCTTTTTAACCACCTGCAAATAAACTTCATTATCACTAATACAAATAGAAGCAGAGCCCTCTGTGTCATCCTGTGTAGCTTGTTGCTTGACTTCAATTAGACGCTCCTTATATTTCTCCTAAAAAAATAAAAAATATTATTTCAACAAAAATTTCAAGGAAATAATATTTTAAATAATTCCTACTTCTACAACAGTAACCACCTAGCTATTCTAACTAACTGTTAGCTACTCTCTGACGCTGTGAAAAGCATAAAGTTACCAGTAATTGGCAAATGTTCAAATCCATATATATATCCATGATTCCAAGGAGCAGCATGCATTAACAAGAGAGTTACAATTTTAAGTTGAAGGGGCTACACCATAAAAACGTAAAAAACCATTACTTCATTTATTAAAAAATGGTAATGGTAGAACAATTAATCACAATTTGATTCCATTGAAATAAACTAATAAGGTTTGGTTATTGAACCCCACCACATGCTCTAACAAATAACCAGGGGCTTCCTCCAAGACAATCAATATAGTTTATGGAAGTTTTAGTGTAGACATGTCTATCACATGTCACTTTTGGTATAAAAAAAAAAGAATTGCAAAAAGTATAAAATGGTTATGTGATAACAGTACAAGAGCCGAATCAAATGTTCTCAAAACAGATAAACATATTTAAAACAAAAGGGCAACAATCAAGACAAAATTCAACATAATTACACCAGGCCTACAAAATACAGCACTCTTTTTTTTATGTGTTGTGCTTTATCAACAGAAATAAATAAACCAATATATTGAATTTAAAATCACCAAAAATTGGATTTATATACTTGATTGTAAAATCAACATGCTATAAATCTGACCAAAATTCTTCCCACCCAAGGAAAATAAAACTCAAAATACAGACACAAAAGTGAAAGCCAGTGAGAATCAAGAGTTCAATTTAGCCCTGAAATAGAAAGATTGTAAGTTAGGACAATCACCAGAAAAAGCCTTCAAAGACTATATTTTATATTACATTCTGTTCATTAATCAAACTGTTGTAGACATCTGGCAAGAGAGGCAAATCTTTCTTAAAATTGTCGACAAATTTCTCCAAAAAATCTTCATTAGTTATGCAAATAATGCCACTAAAGTGCACATTATTCTCAAGCAGACCTTTTGATTTCAAGATTTTGATTACCAAGAATCTAGGGATAATCCTCTTCTCCAAGTTGTACGCTACAACTAGAGGATATTCAACAATATCTTCTGATGGCCAACCCATATCCTTCCCAAGGAAACTCATTTTTTTGGTAAAATTCTCCTCTGACAACTTCATAAAATTGGGAAACTTTTGAAATGCTCTAAGAACCATTTCACGGTTCCAGCCCCACCTCTCATAAATCTCAAACCTTGATTCCACCACTACTTTGCTCTTAATTAGCATTTCTTCTCGTTTTTTTTAAATAATGGATTCGAGTGAACTTGTATTAAAATGTGTAATTGTTAGAAAATAATTTTAAAAGAAGACTATAAAAAACTAATCAGATTTTTAATTATAATTGCTAGGGTGATAACTATAAAGTAAAATAAACACTACATGGCCAGTGGCATGCCTAATGTGTAACTATACAACAGTCACACACATCAACAACATCACAAGACAAAATTGATCACAAACAAAAAGGAAAGTCAACAAAAATTACAGAATAAAACAGAACATGGAGAGGAACTTACAGCCACAAAACTTCTTTCACAGTCCTGAAATTTTTACATTTGCATTTGACACAAGGACATCTCTTGACATTGCCTTGGTTATGAAATTTCTCCTGACTAGTAACAAACTCTAGGAACTCAGCTACTCCGTTTACAAACTCAACCTTCAAACGTTTAGTAGCATCCAATCTATTATACATCCACCTTCGATTCTCGGGAATTTCCATTGATGCAAACTACCTACAACTTATCATAGGTTGAAGCTTAATAACAAAGTCAAAATAATGAGTTTAGACCCTATGTACTTGAAATTCAAGTATGCAAAGTGAATACAATCTCCACTAACTACTAAAATTGGCTAAACTAATATATAAATATTTATAAAAGCTATTGTATAATTAAGATACAAAAATGCACAATCATCACCAATGTAGCTATTGTATAATATATACAACAATAATTGTATATATATATGATAAAAATTATCTACACATAAGAAAACATGTGTGTGCATATAAGTTTTAACATAAATAAATCATGTTATAACAAAAACTCAATATTTACATGACAAAACTAAAATATGGCCAAATCCAGATGGAGCATCGTTGATCTTTTCCTTTGTGAAGATTGTAAAAAATAATAATATTTATTTCTATCGACTCTTTTCTTAAATAGTGAACAAATTAATTAATTCTACTTATATTTAAATCTGAAAAGTATGTTTTAAATCAAATTAATAAAATTGTTTTTAGCAACAACAATTTGTCATCTTGATATACTATCATAACTAGATTATGTCTGCATACATCTTTGGAAGCTTTCCCAAATTTGAATCAAGTGAAATCTATGACTCATGTTTAATGGATATTTCCTCTAAACGAAGTCGTCAAGGTTAATATAGAATAAGTTCAATCTAGTGAAAACCCAGATTCAAATTTTATGTTTTAATGTATTGCTTTACAATGATTCATTCAAGTGTAGAATAATTGGGTAGTATATCATTGAACTCGTTATTGTTTATTTTATTTTGTTTGGAGCAACATTTGAGTTCTATCCAAAAAAAAAAATTATATATAGGTTAATTATGTTTTTCATTTCTTTTTAAGTGTTACAGTTATATAATTTTAATTCTTAAAAGTTTTAATAAAAAAAAATTAGTCTTTCAAGAATTATGTACGATTTTGATTTTTTAATTTTTAATTGAGTAATTTTAATCTTTTAAATTATACAATTATAATACTTAATGAATAAAATTATCAAATTAAAATTTGATATTAAAATTGTATAATTATGATATTTGAGAAATAAAAATATAAATACATTAAGTCTTGTATATATATATATATATAATCAATTTAAAATGACTTTAATTATGTATATAATCTCAAATTATTAGTCCTTGAATTTTTAATCCAAATAAGCTCTAGTTGATGAGATTTTGACAAAAGAATTGCCGAGGTATATATCTCTAAAGAGAATAAGATTAAGTTGTTTTATTTCTCAAGTTATCTGAAAGCGACTTATGAATATGTCATTTTTTTTATGAGCTATACTAAACATTTGTATAAATATTTGTCTGAAGATTATATGCTAATATTTTTATGATGGCTTCGTTAACAGAGGACCCTGATTAAACAACAACACTTGTTTTTGTTGTGGTCTAAGTCCAACAATGGTTTCCATTACATGTAATGAGTCACTGTTACGGATAGATCTCTCCAGGTGACTCCTTAACAAACCTATAAGACAGGGCAAGGCTCCAGCTTCTATAATTATTCTATACTGTATGAAAGGTATTTTGGTTGTCTGTCATAAAATATAAAAAGCAACTTCCGTATTATCCTTGTGGACAGCTATTTTCTATACTGTGTAGTCTATTATGAACCCTGCAATATTAATTTTTGTGGTGTATCTTTGATAGTAGCAACTATGATTCTATTTTAAAATGTACAAGAGGATTCACTTGTTTTATTGGGACAGATATGATACCCACAGGTTGCTGAAACTGACACAATATTTGGTCTCATTCATACCTATATTGTATGCATTTTTATAGATAGATATGCAAATCATATGGCTGAGATCAAGCATGAAGAACAAGGGGGAAATATAAAGAAGCACTAAGTGAATTTAAGCCAACCTGGTGAGAAAGTGGAGAAAAACCTGACAAGGGTCTTAATCTTGTGTCTCCTTAACAAATCTATAAGACAGGGCAAGGCTCCAGCTTCTATAATTAGTTGCTGATGCGTTGGCTGTTTCATTATTAAGATAAGCAAAAATAAAATCGGAGTTAAATGTTAAAATCGGAGTAAAAATAAAAATATGAAATAAAAGAAAGAGAAATGGGTTAAAAAAAAACAAAATCATTTTCTTGGAAACAGGGGCCACACTGTGTTGATATTAATTAGGACAATATCTCAAATGTTTTAAAATAAGAATTCGTTTGTCAGCACAGCGAAAATCAAAAGTAGTTATTGAAGCAAGACTTTAATTTGATTAAAATTTTACATCAAAGGGAAACAAAAATGCACTTAAAATGTTATCTTGTTTTAAAAAGGAGCTATAAAAGAGAACCTTCAATACTTTTCCAATCATTTTATAATCTTTACACCATAAAAAGGCTTGTATAGGCATTTTATCTCCTCTGCAAGGGCATCAGCTGCATAAAACATCTGAGCCTCATCTCGCATAAATTCTTTCGTATAAACTTAAAACTACAAAATGTACAGTTCTGCCAAGTCAAAACTAAATGTGATAACTTCTATTATTCACTTTCAATAGCCAACAGCTGAAAACTAAATGCAATAACTTTGGATGTATCATGCATACGAAACATGAGTAATTTCTTTTTGTGCATAATGCTAACTGAAGTTTCAAGTTCCAACCAAACCAATGCTCTAACATCACAGCTAAAACAAGGGAGGAAATTACTGAATTGGGCTCCTCTAAGAGCAATTCCGTAAGGTTACTGTATCATGCTTGGCCTTTTTATGCATAATGCTAACTGAAATTTCAAGTCCCAAAACAAATTTTTCACTCTGGAATTTATGATTTACAAATCGATCAAAACACAATATTCAATGTAACGAGACAAAATGCGACTATTCTCTACTGTACTATTTTTTACCAAAAACAAAGTGGCGTCAGAATTCATGTTCTTGAATCATGAAAAATACAACATCTATTTCGACAATACTAGAATGCTAAAAAGGCCAGAATTCAAGGCTCACACACACGTGTGCAAGAAAAAGATACAGATTAAGATAATTAATATCAAGAATCCATTTCTTCTTAATAATGCGAGTGAATATGGAGGAAAACTTATAATGATAGGTTTAGGGTTTAAAAAACACACATTATAAGTCACAGTGGATTCCTTACCAAATCCTGCGACGTCGACAGAGACCCCGCCTTCAACCCGCTCGAAACCGCCGGTGACGAAACCCTCCAAACCCTAATTCTAAGTCCGTTTTATTTGTGTTTCTTGCACCCTTTTTTATTAAATACATTTCCTTTATTCTTTTTTTAAAAAATATTATTAAATATATTTTTTAACCTTCGTTTTTTTCACCTATCATGTTTATTATTTTTTTAATCATATTTCTATAATTTATTTTTATTATTTTATTATATATAGATAATATATATAATTTAGTATTTCAAAATATATTTAGGCTGAATATTTGTCATAAATAATTAAAATTTATAATAAATTATATAGATAAATATTATAATTGAATATATAAATTATATTTAAAATTTATATAAATTGATATTTAAAATATATAAATTATATATATATGATCAATGTATTTTAATTAAATTTTAAAGTAATATATAAGCTCTAATAATGGATGTTCCCATTTTCTGAATATGCAGAGACATATATTTTTGTTCTAAAGATTAATTAATTAAGTTAAATATAATTAAATGAAAAGGGAAAAAAAATTAAGTAAAAAATGTTAATTTTTTAAAAAACAATTAAGTGAAAAGGAAACGTTACTTTTATAAAATTAATTTTATTAAATAGAAAATAATTAAATAACATAAAAATATTAATTTTAAAAAATAAATTAAATATATTAATTATATCTTCTTAAAAATATTTTTATTTAATCACAAATTCTTGTTAATTATCGATTACAGTTAACTATATCTTCTTTAAAAAAAATACTACTTCCTTCCGTCTTTATATAGCTCCTTTTCATACACTATTTTAATTACATAAACTATATATTTTCTAAAAAATATTACTTTCGTTGAACATCTTCTTATACTTTTTGAATGGTAGTTCGATTAATTATACCTTCTCCAAAACATATGAAATGAAATATATACTAAATAGTTGTTTTTTAATGATGCTAAATTAAATATTCTAGTTATTTTATAATAAATTAAAATGAAAAAATAATTAAATATTTTAACTGATATTTCAAATGAAATATACTAAAATATTATAATCAAAAGAAATCTAGTATTAAATCAAAAGATTATAAAAATCATAACTAAAATTATAATAAATATTCTAATATTAAATATTGTATCAAAGAAATTGTTACAGATTTTAGATTTTATTTATTATGTTTTATAATCAAAGATATCTAATATTAAATCAAAAGATTATAAAAATTATAATTCAAATCCAGATAAATATTTTGATATTAAATTTATTATATATTAAAATTAATTAAATATTTTTATCAAAAATATTGATACAAATTTTAGATTTTATTTACTATATTTTATAATCAAAAGAAATCTAATATTAAATTACAAGATAATAAAAATTATAACTAAAATCATAATAAATTTTCTAATATTAAATTTAGTATATATTAAAATTAATTAAATATTTGTATTTAAAAAATTGTTACCGATTTTAGATATATATTTTAAAGTTTTTATTTTATTAAATTAATTAAAAATTATTTATGTTTTATATTTTTTAATAAAATGAGTGAATGATAATGAATTAACTAAAATTTTATAATAAATTTTAATTCAAAATAATTTTTTGATCAATACGGTGGCAAAAAGTATTATAATAAATAATTAATTTAAAAAAATAAATTTTATTATTGTTTAATGATGAAAAATTAAATATTATAATTAGTTTACAATAAATTAAAATGAAAAGACTTTTTATAATCAAAATACACTTTTTGTAAATAATTACTTTCTCAAAGTTTAACTCATGAGCTTCGTTATTATATCTATATATATACATTAGATTCAATATTATGCTAAAGAATCAGTTTGGCATGGTGGTAGCATCGTTAGCCCACAACCTAGACGTCCAAGGATCGAGACCTGATGTTAACATTTTAATAAAAAGTACCACATCAATTGAATTTGCAATTAAAAAAAAAAAAATTTAGCGACCGAAGAATCGCTATGGGAAAAGTTACTTTGTATATTTTAGCTACCGAAATCTAATCAGTCGCTAAAAAAATTCAATAGTTTGGATTAGCGACCGAATTTAATTCGGTCGCAATTTTTTTTGATAATTTATTCAATATTAGTCGCTAATTCCGTCGCAAATTGTGTTTTCATGAAACACAATTAAACAGCGACTGATTTTTTCGCTACCAACCTATTCGGTCGCAAAATAGCGACTGAAAAATTTCGGTCGCTAAATCGGTCGCTATTCTATTCGGTCGCTAATTCGATCGCAAAATAGCGACTGAAAAATTTCGGTCGCTATTTTGTATTTTTCTTGTAGTGTTATAATTGTTATATTTATATTAGATGGATATATGTACCAATATATATGTGTACACACACACACACATATATATATATATATATAAGGAGAGAGAATGATTTGTTTACTCTAAGAGTAAGCTTTCCAAGACTTACTTTGTTTAATATCTCATGTTTTACATCATATTTCAACAATCCAACTATTGATATTAAAGTTTTTAATACATAGGTCAAGTTTGCAAATTTTTTTAAAATTTGAAAATCATTTGTTTCATTCATTCAAATTGATAGATACTCATAAAAATATTTTATATGTCAATTTAAATTAATGAAATTAAATATCAAATAATTTTAAATTTTTTTAAAATTTTACAAACTTGATATATGCATTAAAAACTTTAATTTCAACAGTTAGATCGTTGAAATTTGATATAGAAAATGAGTTATTGAATGGAGTAAGTCTTGATTGACATACTCTAACAGTAAATAGATCCCTTCTAACACACACACACATATAAGCATAAAACAATTAAGGGAAATAAGGACTAGAGGAGATGTATTATTTTAAAAGTTGAAATATCTCATTATGTGAATATGTGTTGTGGTGCTACAAAAACCCAAATGTTGAAAAGTCCTTCTTGAGTTTGTTGCCTCTTGAAATGGAATGTTGAGTATTCTCTAAGTCATTAGTTGATACCATATGAGAGTAAGGTCGAGTTATACTGGTTTAGAAGTAGCTAAATTGAGTAAAGTATCAAGTCGAGAGGTAAAATCCTTAATTAATAGTTGAAAAGGTGCATAATATTTAGAGGATAATTGACAAGTTAATTCCATATATATAGTTAGTTAAATGATAGTTGTAAATGGATTGATATCCAACTTTGTTGTTGACCTAGCAAGCTAAAAAAGTCATGTTATGTTGGTTTGGTTAGGTTAATCTACTTAGATTGTTCACCTATGTCATAAGAGATCTGTTAGTTAAAATGTATGATGATACATAAAGTTATAAGTGTTGTGAAGATGTTATGTTGATATAATGTCGTGTCGTTGAGTTGCATGTGTTGATATGTTGGTATGTCAATGAGTTGCATAATATAATATCAAGTTGCTAAATTGATAAGTTGTTGAATGTTGAAAAACAAAGTTGTAGTGTTGTGAAGTTTATATGAGAAGTTGATTATTTGTGTTGTTTGAGTTGAGCATATGATTGTTGTTGAGTAGTTGATGTTGATGATGTTTTCATTACAACAAAATTATCATACAGTGACACACACCCTATAGTGACACTATAGATGTCACTAAAAATTACTTTTACCCACACAATAACTACAATATATGTTGATATATTATTAAAAAGTGTGGGTATAAACTATAGTGACACACAAAATATGTTATTAAATCTCATTCAAAATCAACACTAAAATTATGTGTAACTATATGTCAAATAAACATATACCTACATATATTGTACCTATAGTGACACTTTTTGTATGTCACTACATGTAACATAACATTTCTTGTAGTGTTTATTTAGTTGGCTTAATTACTTCTATAACATGTTGTTTTCATTTTTACAACCTTATCTTTACTTTTCCATATTATTGAATTGCGATGAACATATTCCTATGAGAGTATGGTAATATTAGGTTGGAGGACATAGTTAGAAAAAAAAATAGTACTTTACTTTTTTTTAAGAAGTAACTCTTATCTACTTTTTAAATATTTTTTTTTTAAAAAAAACTTGTTTAGAAATATTTTATTTAGTTTAAAAAAATAGACCTAAAATTAAGCACTTACATAGAAATAAAATTATAATATTTAGACAAAAAAGTCCATATTTCTTCTTTTATTATTATTATTATTATTAGTTAAATGATCACCTTTAATGAGATCTCTATTTTCAATTATATTATTTTTATATTGAGACTTGAACTCGAGAATTGAAAAAAATTAGCATACATAACTTTTTTATATATCAATCAATAATTTATTTATTTTTTGTAAATAATTAATAAATATATTGAAGAAAATAATAAATATTTAATTATACAATTAATAAATAAAAATTTTCTTTAAATAAAATAATTTTTATAGCATTCAATATTTTATTTAATAAAATGAATATATTAAACAAAATAGGTTCTCACAAATTCTGAATAAATTTAAAAATTTAATAATATAAGTCAGTTTTTCAAATCTTTTTAAAATAATCACGAGCTCTATAATTAAATAACGAAATATATTTATTCAATGTTTTTATTATATTTATATAATCATTTTGTAAATATGGCAACGTGATTATATCTGTGTCTAAAATTAACCATAATTATATATATTAAAAAGTAAATTAAGAACTACATTTTAGTAGTAAAATTTGTAGTTCTCCTTTTATTAATCATTTCGTAATTATTGCTAGTTATTACTGTTTCTATTATTAAGTATAATCAGAAAAATAAATTTGCAAAACCATGTTTTTTTTTTGTCCTTGGAGTATTCAGGATTAGTTCCAAGATATAACCTACATACACAAGATAAGATTCGAATCTCTCACCTTACTTAAAAGTGAATCAACTCTAAACTACATGCTTAAAATTTGCAAAACGACGCTATTAAATAGTAAATACACAAAGTTACTACCGATGTGAGGAACACCGTCAAACGTAGTCAAGAAGAACGGTTGGTCCAATTCTTAACAAACAAACTCACATTTTAAAAGAATATTGAGATCTATCTTAATTTTAATAAATTATTAAAATCTAACTCATTTAAACTTTTTAGATACATAAAATTACTGTCCTATTTTATTTCACATTAATTTTGCACAATATTTAGAAAATACAATTAATATCTTTCATTTCATGATTTTTTAATATGTCTTTAAATCTTTTGGATCCTACAAATAAAATAATTATTAAAAAATATATTAATTAAAGAATACATTAACAATGGTTAAGAGTATAATTAAAAAATATTTAATATCACATTAATATTGTAAAACGTATTTTTTGAGTTTTCCTTAAAGCGAGATGGAAGGAGTAAATTGAGTTCAAACGTATTTTTTTGAGTTTTACTCAAAGAAAATATTTAATATTCCTTGGTATGCAAAATTTATTATAAAAAATTAGTTAAATATAATAAATATTTAATTTTTTATTGTACGAATGAAAATATTAGTTAATATAATTTATGTACTGATATATATATATATAGTATTTATTTATATATAATAAACATTTAATCCATATATAATATGTAAGTTAAAATATTAGTAATTATTATAAAATAAAAATAAAAAATAAAGTTATGTTTTTGTACATACCACAAATTAAACACTAGTTAGACCATTTTTAATAAAAGTTTTTAATTGTATTATTAAATTCAAGAATCAACTTTTGAAAATTTCCTTTCTAAAACATGCTAATGTGAATGACATGGTACAAAATTTGTTCTTATATAAAATCCTTCAAGAACCGATTCTTATTGATAAAAGATATTTTTATTATTTTCACTTACATAAAAATAAAAAATGAAGCTTATAAAATAAGTTAAAAAATTTAAGTTAAATTTTATCATTGAAATAAATATGAAAAAAGTTCTTAAATCTTAAGTGATATTAAAAGTTTTAAAAAAATGAATGAAGAATTTAAAGTAGATTTTACTTATTGACATTTTGTAAAAGGATAAGATTCATAAATAAATAGATGAAGAAAGAATGGTCATTGCTTACTTAAGCCATGACAACATGGTGGGGGTTGTGGGGACTGCATTAAACATGGCTTTGAAATTAACATCATTGAGTAGAAATCCAATAAAGGAAAATAAAATAATACCAAAGAATACCCTAGAAGACACCATCACATGACATGTCGCATGCTAGTATCTCAGTAAAGAATATCCTAAATTAAGCATTTTTCTTACCTTTTTCTTTCATGTGTGATTTTAATCTTTCAATTTTTTATAAAATAATGTTAATTTTTTAAAATATCATAATTATATATTTTAATTTTAATTAAATAATTTTATTTTTTTAAAATATTATAATCATATAATTTTAGTCTTTTAAATATTATAATAATTTTTACTGATTTAAATTATATATATTAATAATTTTAATAATAATAAATATATGTCAATTAATACATAAATGAAAGTTATAATATATGTAATTTAGATAAATAAATAATCATACAACTTTTATATTTAAGAGACTAAAATTTTTTAATTAAAAATTGGGATATTAAAATTGTATAATTATAAATTTGAATTACTCAAATTGTTCGATTAAAATTTTAAAGACTAAATTATTCGATTGAAATATTAGAAACATCAAAAAATGTAATTAAACTTTTTTCTATAAAAATATAAAAATTGTTTTTGATTTTTTATTTTAAAAATGTTAATTTTTATTTTTAAAATATATTATATTTTATCTTTGTTATTAACTTTATTAATCTAGTTATATTTAGGATCAAATCTAATTTTTTCGGTTTTTTATATTAAGTGATATTGGATCTTGATATCTTTAAATAAGATTTTAAAGTTAAAATTTATATACGAAAAATATGTGATTTAGAAACAAAATCTAACCAAAGATGATCAACAAATTTTTTTATTAAAAATTAATCATAAACAAAATTAATAAATATCTTGTATCAATAATGTAATTATTGAGAAACTAATTTCATCATTAAATTAGCAAAATTTGTAACAACATAGAATTTGACATTTTTTTAAAGAAAGAAAAAAAATGAACGTTTTTAAAAATAGGACTAAGAACTTATAGGTTAAAAAAATGTTTAACCATGATATAATTATGTTAAACGGTGCAAAACATCGTAAAGTCACAAAACAAAACGATAAAAAAAATTAAGTAGAGTTGCTTAGGTAATTTATTCGTGCTATTCTCCGATAATTTTTTTTTTATTTCAATCATTTTTATCTATATATTTAATGTAAGTTTTATCAATATATATTTATATATATTATTAAAATATTTATATTTAATATAAATCTTATTAATATATTTACATATACTAAAGTAAACTTCAACTTTAATTGAATAGCATGACACATATTCATGGTCCAATGTACAAAACTCACTATAAATGAGACCCCGATAACGTTCATTTGCACCACAAATCATTTCTCTACGTCAATCTTTTTCATCCTTCTTTGTTCTCCTTGAACTCAACCATGGCAGATGAGGTTGTTCTGCTAGATTTCTGGCCAAGTCCTTTTGGGATGAGGGTCAGGATAGCCCTTGCTGAAAAGGGCATCAAGTATGAGTACAAAGAAGAGGACTTGAGGAACAAGAGCCCTCTGCTCCTCCAAATGAACCCGGTTCACAAGAAAATCCCGGTTCTCATCCACAATGGCAACCCCATTTGTGAATCTCTCATTGCTGTTCAGTACATTGAGGATGTTTGGAATGACAAAAACCCCTTGTTGCCTTCTGATCCCTACCAGAGATCTCAAGCTAGATTCTGGGCTGACTATGTTGACAACAAGGTAACCTTGCATGCTTCATTGCAGTCATTGCTGTAATTCCTTTACCATTGTTTTTATAATATCATTTTAGTATGAAATGATGTGATTTGGTTGATTTATTACCATTTTGCTGCCTATTATTATTTCTTTCCCTTTTTTAGATGTACTCTAGAGTATGGTAGATGCATGCATAGTGTAAGGAAGATGGTCCCAATTTTTGGATAACAAAATAGCTACTTTCTTATGACTTTATTTTTTTCCCAAGATTCTCCAATCTCCACAACCTATAATAATCAATAAGTGGTTCAGCTTCCTTTCCCTTTTAAAAGTTTTGTTCTTTTGCTGTTTCTTTTTTCGGTAAACATTCCTCTGCCTACTTTGGCAACATGCGGAAAAAAAGTACTCGATAACCTTTTTAAGTGCCTCTTATGTAAACAAGCTGTATTTGATTTTCTTTTTAAGTGGCTCTTATGTCAAACAAACTGTATTTGATTATGATAGGCATTAGTGTATTGGTTATTTGTGTCCATTTTATTATTCTTATGTTTTATGATCTAATTGAGTGTTAGTTCTAAATGTGGAATAGATATATGATCTTGGGAGGAAGGTTTGGACATCAAAAGGAGAAGAACAAGAAGCTGCCAAGAAGGAGTTCATAGAAGCCCTTAAATTGATGGAGGATCAGCTGGGAGACAAGACTTACTTTGGAGGAGACAATATTGGCTTTGTGGATATAGCACTTGTTCCATTCTCCACTTGGTTCAAAGCCTATGAGACTTTTGGAAACCTCAACATAGAGAGTGAGTGCCCCAAGTTTGTTGCTTGGGTCAAGAGGTGCCTGCAGAAAGAGAGCGTTGCCAAGTCTCTTCCTGATCCGCATAAGGTCTATGAGCTCGTTGTGGAGATAAGAAAGATTATAGGAATTGAGTAGGTTGGAATACTAAATGACCATTGTGAAGTATTGGTCTTCATTTGGTCATTCTTAAGCTTTCAATAAGATAATCTTTCTGTAATAAAAGGCACTTTGATGTGCCAAACTTCATGCTTTCATAGGAATGTGTAGGTTTTGAGAAACTTCTGATGGATCTTTCATGTGATTGTTGGTTCTTTTCTGCATTATTACATACTAGAGTCACTTGGTGATAGTTGTGTATGAAACTATTTCTGTACATCTTGGATGTTGCCAGCTTGTGCGAGTACTATTTTTCCACTTACCATTGACCTGTGTTCACTATTATTATCACCGAAAGTATACTTGTTCAGTTGTTCCAGCAACATATAGGATATGAACTCAATCAAAAGAATTTATGCGGCTTCCTTTTGACGGTTGCATATGCCAAGTTCTGCTGTTCTCAGGGATAATTTCTCATGCTTAATCATTCTCTTTCATGAACAATGTATTAGACATAAGCTTCTCATCATTGAACATGATAACCTTAACTTCAAATTTTAGTCATTCATTGCTGTTGAGTATATTGATGAGGTTTGAAATGATAAGTCTACTGCGTTGCCTTCTGATCTATACCAGAGAGCACAAGCAAGATTCTGAGGTAACTAGGTGTGACACCAAGGTACTTTTGTGATTGTCATTGTTTCTGTTATTCCTATCCTTTAATCAAATTAATAAACTTTAATTTGTTTGAAAAATGTGAAATTTGGTACTGAACTTCCTTGTGATATTTGGGGTGTCTTATTGGAAGAACAATTAGGGGATGAGCCTTGTATTGGTGGAAATGAAGGATTAATGATAGAGTTTTAGCTTAGAAAGATATTATCTGTGTTATTGTTATAATTTGTTTGCTTAGGAAGATATTATCTATTGCTATTACAGATAATATCTTGTATTTAAATTAAATTTTTAAGTTTGTTAGATAAAAGGATAAGATTGGAGCAGTTTGGCCTTTTATCTCTATACATACAGGGTGTAAGAGGAACTTCAATGAATCAGTATACAGTATTTTACAGGAAACAACCTTGGCTTTTATGGATGTTTCACACTTTCACTTGTTCCTTTGTTCCGTTATTTTTATATCTATTGTGTATTAGTGAAATTGGCTAAAAACATCTCAACTAATTGGGATTATGATACCTAACTGTAAATGAAAAATAAAGAGCTGAATCTATACCAATACTAGAGTGTAGAGCATGGCTGGTTTTAGTTTTTTCCGGTGAAAACAACATATGAAAAATAGAAGTGTATGACTAAACAAAATATTGAGGGTTAAATTAGAAAATTTACGTACAATGCACACAAAATTGACAAAAATTGATATCATATGAGTTATATACTCAGTGTTACACACATTGAAAGTGTTTACATTAAGTGTTTAAATACTAAAATTGACTAACCTTTGATTGGATAAAATAAACAATAAAATATGACTAAGTTAATAAGTAAACATCACTTTGGTGCATAACTTATTTTTTCTGAAGATAAGTAACTTTTAACCAAACTTATAGATAAATAGAAAACTGTAGAAATTTTAAAATATTTAATTATGTAGAAAATATCAACTACCAACACTCTTCCTTGAGATTTTTCTTCATCATTTCAAGTTTTGATCTCTATCATCCTTTATACTTCTTTGTTGGATCACCTTCAAGTAGACGAGTATCAAAAGTCATAATATTCCTTAGCTTAACGCTAATTAGATCATCTGAAAATATATTTACAATTGTCTTAATCCATTTTTTAAAGATCTTTTTCATGAGAGTTGCAACAATATTATCAACAATGTTCTTCTTCATAAAACTTATTGAAATGATAAGAAGAAATATAATAATTTCAACTAAAATTTTCAATTTTTTTTCTCCTCCTTTGGCTAAAGCCATGACTATGATTGTTGTAGCTATTATGACTCATAAAAAATGATTCCCCATAAATTTCACCTTTTTTTTTTTTTTAAGTTGGGTTGTGTTTAAAGATCACCTTCTCTTGAGTAGCTTTTATTCTGAACCTATTTGAATCACATTTAAGAGTTTGAAATGTCTCTTTAAATGACTCATTCTTCAAATTTCCATCTTTATTTAAAACAACATGCTTGGCTTCTTCCATTCTATTAGAAAAAAATTATCTCTCATTTTAATGAACATAAGCTCACACCCAAAAGGGGAAAAAATAGTGCATCCCATATTTTTAAAGCACAAAGAATAATTCTTTTCAAGCATTTGTCCCACACTAAAAAAGGTTTTGATTTATTTTAGACACAAATAAAACATCTTAAATATATTTGATAGCTAAAGGAGTTTCAACAACAACAGCTCCTTTATCTTTGACATCAACACTTTTTCCATTGCCTATGGGGATTTTGAAGATTTGGGATTGATTTAATTCCTTGAAAACTTATTTACTATTTACGAGTGCCTCTTTTCCTGAGTCATATGATTTGTGCATCTACTATTTACAAGTCACGCCTCTTTGTTATTGCTTGTTGAATATATAACAAGTAGCAACAAATAAGTATTTTTTATATTACTTTTCATGCTTCGCAATTTGGGCTTGATGTTCTTGTGGGTTTGCTTTGTTTTTACAAACCTTTCCCACATGACCAAATTAATTGTAGGCCCTACACTTAATGTTTGACTTAAACCAACAAAAATTTTTCATGTGGTTGTTCTTCTTACAATGATGGCATGGTGAAAACTTATTTTTCCAACCTTTTTCTTTGTTGTCTTCTTCCTATTTTTTGCCTCTTGTGTATGTCATAAAAGCATCTTCAATAATTTCTTTCATCCTTTAAGATCTTCTTTGTTTAGTGACTTGCAAAGCATTCACAAGTTCTACAATTGATATTTTAGAAAATTCTTTATTTTCTTTAAGAGAGAAGATTTTTGGATTCAAACTTCTTCAAAGACACATCAAGATTTTCTCAACAACTCTTTGATCACTAAGTTTTTCACCAATTAATTTTGATTTGGGTAACAACCTTCAAAAGTTTGTCAGTAAAATCTTTGGGTGATTCACTCTTTTCTTTTCTTTCATTTTTACAGCTTCAAACTCTCTCTTTAGGTTTAACATTTGTATTCTTTTCGTTCTTTCACTCCCTTGGAACTTCTCTTATAGCTTATCTCATACCTCTTTTATAGTTTCAAGAGTCAGAATCTTGATAAACATATCATCATGTAGTGTTGCCTATATAATGGCAAGAGCTTTTCCTTCTTTTGCCACTTCATCATTATGATTTCTCATTTGAGGTACTGTTGGATTTTCTGGTAATAGAGGAGGATTACTTCCATTTTTCACTATATCTCACAAACTTTGAGCTTTAAGATAAGTTTTCATTTTTACAGCCACAAGTGGTGATTTTCACCAACAAATATAGAAGGTGAAGGTAAAGAACTACTGTCGAAAGTCATTTGTGTTTGAAGTTTTTTTTTTGCTAATTTTTTTTCTCTCTTTTTTTCTTTTCTCTCTCACAAACCCTTGAAGATCAATGAAACTCTTAATACCATGTTGAAATCAGAACATGAAAAATAAAGGTGTATGACTAAACAAAATATAGAGATTTAGATAAGAAAATTGATAAGTGTCAAGATTACTTAACGAAATTATTAAATTAGGACACTTATCTAGCACAATTTTTTGAATAGAGGGACAAAATTTTAGCAAATATAAATGGTATCAAAAAGGGGCCTTTAATTGAAATGATTGTATGGAGTGATGTTTTTTTATTTATTTATTTATCACAATTCTCTTTTCTTTGGTAGATTTTGGATATTAGAACAAGAAGGAGTTCCTGGAAGTAAACGGCTGAGCACTTTTGAGTCAGAGAGCACCCCAAGTGTAGCAGAGGAAAAGGGCTCAGCGCCTCAAAAGGGTTGAGCGGTTTTGTCATTGAAGGAGGAGTACTCTCTGCCTCCCAAGCACTCAGCGGATTTAAAGGGCTTAGCCCTTTGGATTCCTTTATGATGAAGTATTCTCCAGGTACTCAGCGGTTTTGAAGCGCTGAACGATTTCTTCTCTTTCCTGCCTGCCCTATTTTATACACAACACCTATAAAAGGATCGTGGGGAGAGAAAAAGAGGTTGTAAGGGGTTGCACAAAGGAAGAACAGAGGACAACACATAAAAGAGAATACCCTAGAGCGCTCGTGGGAACAAAGTTCTTAGGAGAATCTCATTCTTCTACCTTTCTCCTTTCTATTTTCACTTTGTGATCTCTTCTACCATGGAGAGCTAAAGCTTTTTGGTTGGGATTGAATGTAATATTCATCGAACTCCTGTGTATTCCTTTTTGATTCATCTATGTATATTACATCTATTATTCAGTGCTAGTGATTTGGATTCTGTTTTTAATGCTTTGATGAACTAATCTTACATCATTGATCTTGGATTTAGAATTTGGTTAGAAAATGTCTTCTGAATCTAGTTTTGAAACGAATCACCTATTAGTTTTGAGAGCTAGGAATGGTTTTGAAACTAATAGTTGTAACAAGTTATGATTCTTAATGCAAGATGTTTAATTGGATGAAGTGATGATCATTCATTAGGTTAAATATCTTAGAATTTCTGATGTCAAGGAATTGGCTCCGAATGAATATAGAGAACTCAATTGCAATGAGTAATGAAATTATTTGCAAGAATCGTTAGGAATACATAGGAAGGAGATTGACAAAGTTTAATCCCAACTGTTTATTACATATGCTTTTCTTAAATTTAATTCGGTTATGATTACTTGAGTTTAAATTACTGCTCACATCAAATATTTAACATGTTGGAATATTCAAACTTTGAATTAACAAGTAGCAATTAGTATAATAGAAATCAAGATTTACTTCACAAGTCTTTGAGGATCGACAACCTTTTTATTATACTACAAAGACTTGAGTGCATTTGCTCAGAAAACCAACAAAAATATGCATCATTACACATACTAAATGGGCAAATACTGATATGACATATTTGAGTTATGAATTTAGTTTTGTACACATTGGAAATGTTAACAACAAGTGTTTAACTACTAAAAATGACTAATCCCTAATTGAATAAAATAAATAGTAAAATATGACTAACCTAATAAGCAAACATTAATTGTCTACATAACTTATTTTTTCTGAACAAAAGTAACTTTTAACCAAATTTACAAATAAAACAAAAAATTACAAAGATTTTAATATTTTTAATTATGACAATGAAAAAATTTCAACTACCATCCTTTTTCATAAATACTTATAAGCATTTGCAAAAATAGAAATTTATATATATTTTTTGAGTTACTTAGGAATCTAGAATATCACTCGACAATAAGTTAAAGATCAATTACTAAAATTTATTTATAAAAAGATTAATATTTGAGAAACTATCTATGATTAATTTTTAGAGATAGTAAAATTCATTTATCAAAGGATTAACTTTTTTTTTTGAGTTACTAATACCCATTTATAAAGGTTGTTATATCATATCATTAATTTTTTTTTCCCAATCAACGCGTTGTTTGAAAAATTATCAAAGATTAATTTATTGGATTAAATTTTTACTTGTTAAGTAATATTTTAAGACTGTCGTATGTGTGTGGTTGTTAATTACTTCATCTTACTATTTCGTCCTAGATTACTTTTATGTTCAGTCCTATAGGCTATTTTTCAGTTTTTCCTTCTCTCTATCTCTTTCCTAGTTCCTTCATATCCATCCAACAAGCAGGTGGCACTTTACAATTTCTCTTACCAACCCATCAATCAATTATATATTTTTGGGACAATTCTAAGGAAAGTGTCAAAGGATACGACTGATAAACATGGAAGGATATTTTTCGAGAAGACACGACAGTTGTTGCTTACATAAGCCATGACACATGGTGAGGGATATGGGGACTGTACTCTCCACATTTAGACATGGAAGGTCGTAATCCTAGAGCTTAGAAATTAACATGCTTGTGTAGAAATCCACGAAAGGAAAGTAATAGTAAAGAAAATTCTACAAGACACGATGACTTGTCCAAGTTAGTATCTCCACAAAGACCCCACAAAGTGTGAACATGAAAAGCGTGTAATAAACTTATTGGAGCTAAACTAGAAAATTATTTGATTACGTAAAGTAGTGCACAGTACATATTGACTCATAAAAGTCACGTATTCATTGTCTCAAGTCCAAAACTCGCTACAAATAAGCTGGTCTTAACATTCATTCGCACCACAAATCATTTTTCTATATCAAACTTCTTATCCTTCTTTCTTTGCTCTCCTTTAACTCAACCATGGCAGATGAGATTGTTCTGCTAGATTTCTGGCCAAGTCCTTTTGCGGCGAGGGTCAAGATTGCCCTTGCTGAAAAGGCCATCAAGTATGAGTCCAAAGAAGAGGACGTGATCAGTAACAAGAGTCCTCTGCTCCTCCAAATGAACCCGGTTCACAAGAAAATCCCAGTTCTCATCCACAATGGCAAGCCCGTTTGTGAATCTCTCATTGCTGTTCAGTACATTGAGGAGGTTTGGAATGACAGAAATCCTTTGTTGTCTTCTGATCCTTACCAGAGAGCTCAGGCTAGATTCTGGGTTGACTATGTTGAAAAGATGGTACCCTCATGTGTTTCATTACTTCTATCGTTACTTATAATTATTTAAATATTGTTTTTATATTATGATTTTTAAGTAAAGAGAAATGTGATTTAATCCGTTATTTTACTGATATAAAGATGAGTTAGATTAAAGATCACATTTTAAGATGATATTAAAAATTTATCTTAGTTATCATTAATTATTGTTTGAGTATTATTGGATCATTTATAAATTAAATATTCTAAAAATTTTAATTGTTCTAATTTTTTATATGAAAGGGTAAGTCTGAAATCTCATATTAGTTAATAATATTGTTAAAATAATATATTTAAGTGAGAAAAATTACCATCTTATAATTCAGTTTTATAAATAGTATATGTGAACTAATTTTAAAAATTTTAGGATCTAACTTAGTGTTAATTCTCAATGTCGAATAGATATATGAACATTGGAGCAAGTTTTGGACATCAAAAGGAGAAGAAATAGAAATTGCCAAGAAGGAATTCATAGAAGCCCTTAAATTGTTGGAGGATCAACTAGGAGACAATACTTATTTTGGAGGAGACAATCTTGGTTTTGTGGACATAGCACTTGTTCCATTCTACTCTTGGTTCAAAGTCTATGATACTTTGGGCTACCTCAACTTAGAGAGTGACTGCCCCAAGTTTATTGCTTGGGTCAAGAGGTGCTTGCAGAAAGAGAGTGTTTCTAAGTCTCTTCCTGATCAGTATAAGCTTCACGAGTATGCTACGGAGTTAAGAAAGAAATTAGCACTACAATAAAATGGACTTTTAGTAAAATTTAATATAGTTTTTAGTCATAATAAAAATTGTTGCAAAATTTTTTTACCAATATTTTCATATTAGTCATTGTATGCAGTGTCGCTAAAATATTTAGTGGACAATTATTTTACATGCTGGTAAAGACCCTTATAATGACTGGGAAAAATGTAAAGTTTTTATGACATTTTTAGTGGCATTTAATATTTTTTCTATTTTCATTAAAAATTTAATAAATGATTCATAATACTCTTTAATTACCTTATCTTTAGTCAATGTGGAACTTGTAAGATGATGATTGTCCTCTACTTATATATTATTATTATTTTTAATTATCTTATCTCCTAAGAGATGTGGGACTTACAAGGTAAGAGTTGTTCTCTGATAGTCGATGTAAGACTTGAATTTTTTTCTTATTTTTTTATTTATCTTATCTCTTAAGAGATATGGTGGGACTTGCAAGGTGAAAATTTCTCTCTACTTACATACTTTTGAGTGTAATAATGGTGAATAATCTGATTGAGTGTAACTTTTACTAAGTATTGTATCACTCAATAAATTTATATTAAATGTGAATTTTGTAAATTCAACCGTTAGATTGATAGTTCTTTACTCTTAGATCATATATACAAAATTTTATATTAATCTAAGATGATTTGATACTTTCATTTTTATAAAACAAAATTGATGTAATAAATATATATATATTTTAAAATATACTAAAATATGAACGTTTTGATTACTTTCAAGTTGTTGTTTAATTTTAATGAAATTCACATTTAATATAAAGTTATTGAACGATGTAATACTTAGTAAAAGTTACACCAGTGTTATTATAACCCTTTTATATATGTAAAATGGATTTTTAGTGACATTTAGTATTATTTTTAATGGCAATAAAAATGGTTGCAAAATATTTTATTAGTATTTCTTCATTAGTCATTGTATGTCAGTAAAACATATAGGTTTTTGTGGCATTTTCATTTAATATTCTTTTGTTATTGTCACTCAGATTTTTGTAAGATGAGAGTTGTTCTCTACTTATATATTATTTAATTTTCTTATTTTTAGGAGTGAGACTCGAATTTTTCTTTGAGAAATGATTCTTAGCTTACATACTCTTTAATTATCTTATTTCTTATTAAGAGATGTAGGACTTGTAAGGTGAGAGTTACTCCTTACTTATATACTCTTTAATCTCCTAAGAGATATGAAACTTATAAGGTGAGAGTTACTCTATACTTATATGCTCTTTAATTGTTTTATCTTTGGTTAATGTGAGACTGAAACTTTTTCAATAAATAATTATCATTAATAGTAAATTTTGGTACAATGTAAATACATTTTTAATGACTATTATATATTAATCATTAATATTTTTATTAGACAATAAAATAGAAATAATTAATTTATTATCATAAAATAATTATTATTAATAATAAATTTTATTGTACCAATAAGATCAAAATATAATTTGATGGAAATAAAAGAGCATGTTATTGGGTCGCAAATATCATAAAAGAGCATGTTGCATTGGGTCACAAATATCCATTGAAAATAATAAGTAGCAAAACCAAAGGCACATCTAAGTGCACTTTTGTAAAGCCATACATTATTCAAAAGATAGAGCACACAAGTAACTATAGAAGCAATATTTTTCTATAGGCACCCTCTCTCTAATCTGTAACAGCCCATTTTTCGTGGGCCAAAGGCCCAATTCGTGGCCCAGAACGGGCCGTTTCAATTTTGAAATGGGCCGTTCTGGAATAGTGAGTATGGCCAAAATTGTAGAAGCAGAACGGGCCGTTTTGATGGGAGAACGGGTCGTTCTGGAAGCAGAACGGGCCGTTCTGCTGGGTTTGAGAACGGGCCGTTCTGGCTTGGGAACGGGCCGTTCCAGTTGAAAAATTTACGTAGGTTTGAAGGGCCCAGAACGGGCCGTTCCGATTTTGGAACGGGCCGTAGTGGTAGGTGGGCGAAAAATCCTATAAATAGGCCTCAAATCCTCTCATTTCTACACACCTCTCATTCTCACTCTCTCTTCTCTTCTGTTCTCTCTTTCGTTCCTCTTCTTCTCTCTGAAGACCAAGAGGAACTCAGAGGATGAGGTTCTGCTCCAGTTTTAGTTCCAATCCTTGTTTAAGGAAAAAGAGGAGGAGGTTCTGCCCGAGTTCTTATTTATCCAGGTACGGGGAAAAAGGGAATTATTTATATGTAGAGTTGGGTAGAGGAAGAACCCTAATTTTATAATTATTTCTGTTTAGATACTTCTTGGTTTTATGTGATTCTATATGAATTTAGGATTATGAATGTATGATTTATTTGTAAAAATGATTCTCTGGGAGAGAGAATGAAATTATAGAAAAGTGCCTGTAATCTAGGTTTTGGGAAAATTGAAATATTTCTGTTTGAGAAATATTTAATTATACCATTACATTTTATATGTGTTGAGGATTAGAAATACATATTTAATTTGTAAGAATGATGATCTGAGAGGGAGAACGAAACTGTAGAAAAGTATCTGTGAGTTAGGTTTTGGAACAATTGGGGGTTTCACTGTTGGTGTTAAAATTATATTAATTTATGAATGTTATTATTGTATTGATTGACAAGAATGAATGATCTTGATGTGAATTTGAATTATGAGATGAGATGTTGTATGGATGTGATTATGATTGTGATTGTGGTGCCTCACATCAGTGACTAAGGATGACACGGCCCCTGGGTAAGTGGTGGTACAGGGAGGGCGTGACCCTAGCATGGTGTGGGATGAGTAAGACAGTTAACACACACCACTTATGTCGATTATGGCAGCCCTGGCATAGGGTTAATTGCAAGAGACTGTATGGATTGTAATTTGATTGTGGTTCCTCACATTAAAGGATCAAGGATGATACGAACCCTGGTAGTTGATGTTTCAGGGACGAGCGTACTCCCGGATGATCAGGGATGATACGAACCCTGGGTAGGTGATGCTTCAGGGACGAGCGTACTCCTTAATGACTAGGGATGGCACGGCCCCTGGGTAAGTGATGCTACAGGGAGGGCGTGACCCTGGTTTGGTGTGGGAGGCAATTAACCTATATCACTTGTGTCAGATGTGGCGAGGTCTTGGCATAGTGTTAATTGTAAGATTGGTGTGAATTATGGATGTGGAAATGATATTGTTAATTGTAAGATTGGTGTGAATTATGGATGTGGAAATGATATTGTTAATTGTAAGATTGACATGAATTATGAATATGGAAATGATGTTGTAAATTGTATAATTGGTATGTATTATGATGGATTGAGATATGTATGTGAAATGAGATATGTTAAATGTGAATTGAGATGTGAAGATGATGAATGATTGATATATATATATATATATATATATATATATATATATATATTATTAAATAATGAATTATGATGAGATTATATTGTGATGTGTTTGTATGTACTTTGCATATAGATATTTTCTATTCTCACCGTATAAACTGTGGATATTTTAGGTGAAGAAGATCCGGCTATGAGTGGCATCTAGAATGCCAACAGTTAAATTATGGAAATGCTTTGATAGTGTGACATCGGGGCAGAGGATTTCTAGGACAGAATATTTATATGGATTTGGTATTGTAATAAATGATTTTAAAATTGTAAACTCTAAAATTTTACCTTTCAAGTTTTATTTTTCAGTCATTTTCTTATATTGAAGAAAAAACAGTTTTGAAGTTTTATGTGAACCCTTTTACGAACCCTTTGAAAGTTTATTCTTCTTAATTAAATTATATTATATATGTGTTGGGGTAGTAAGGGTGTCACATTTAGTGGTATCAGAGCAGGTCGATCCAATCGACCGTGAGTTATGAGTCTACTATGCTTGTTTGGTAGATGGATGATAGAATGAATTGAATATGAAATTTATTGATGTGCTAGTATGATGATTGATTTTGTTGGTTGCTATTTAATTGTGTGTACTCTAACAATGTTTTGAGAAGGATAATGATGACGTTTCCCTGATGATGTTAGTCTTGTGCTTAGTTGTGTATTGCTTTTTAGAATTTAGTTGAAAGACATGATATTGCTTAGTTGATGCTATTCATGATTGCTTAATTGTTTTGATACTTCTTTCTTACGAGAGAGGTAGTGGTTGAGTAGTGTCACTCGTATTGCGAGCATACGTGCCAGTAGTAGTGGACGAAGCCTTGCTAATCAACTAGAAAATTGGAATCTTGGATTTGAGTGGACATTAATTTGTCGAAAGTTTACGGTTATTGGAATTTCTAGAATCTATAGTGATTGCGATTGAATCCAAGGAGATTGTATCTGAGAATTGGAGTTTTGATATTTTGTTGAGAGATTGGAACGTTGGTAATTTCTTTGAGTGTTGGTACTTGCATGTTAACCTTTTATGGTTTAGGTAACATGTGAATTTTATTCTCTAAGTCCTTTACACTGAATATGTGAACTGTTTTGGATTGTAATGGAAAGCTTGAATATGAGTTTAAGGTGGAAAGAAGTGAGTTTGGAATGGTTGAGGTATTGTATGAAATGTTAGTACACTATTGCTGTATGATATGGGGAATATTTTTCGTTGAGATTTCGTTGTGCCAGTATGAGTATCATATTGACAGAATCAGATTTTGTGGTCTTCATGAAAGTTGTGGCTTTGGATATTATCTTTCCAATGGAACTGGAATAAGATAAAACGGAGGTTTATAACTTTAGTTATGACGGTTTTGGTGATCAGAAGTTTAGTTGTAAGAGCTGAATATACTTGAAGTAATTTTTGAATTTTTAGCTAAGAAGGTGATTTTTTTGGAATCTTATGTCTTCATAAGAGTTGTAGTTTATTCACTTAGCTTTCGTTTGAGATAGGTTTGAGATCATTTGGATGGGTGTAACTCTATGTGTCAGGTAGATATATGCTGTCATGATGTTTTGAGATGTTAGGCATAGCAAGGATAAAAATAGATTTGGTGATGTTTTGAGGTTTTGTCATTGAAAGGTTAATTAAAATGATATGATGCTATGTGATAAAGATGATTCATGTACATGAAATATGGTGTAAAAGATGATCAATTCTTGCATGCTTAGGGATGATATATGTGAAAGAGGTATTCTAATATGATCTGATATGCATGTATGAGGATATTATCGATCAATTAGTGGATGTTTGTGTGTTAATAAGAGGTTTTGACCTTAGGATTGATATCATCATATTAGAGTAAGTGTGAAGATATATTCAAGATAGATTTAGGCTAGATTATCTAAGTATGAATTTTGATTGTATGAGGTGAGTGTTCTAGGCCATGTAATTTCTGGCGGAGGTATAACGTAAATCTGCCTAAGGTAGAAGTTGTGCTTAAGTGAGAGATATCTCAGTCAACTAGTAAAATTGGGAGTTTTATTGGGATAGTTTATAAGAAATTTATTGAGTAAAATTTTTAAGATAGTTGTTCATGGTTTAAACTGCTCTCACTACGGGAATCACTTTTGCATTCTTTCCTCTGGTTATTAAGATGTTTCAGTCCACCAGGTTGTCTCTTGCTTACCCTTGTAATCAGCAGTAGTTCGAAAGGTTAATCTATATCAGGAATTCCTAGACCTATGTTTATTTTTAACTACCCAAAGTATTTTGTCGCTTACTCCTCTGGGTCGCTTACTATCACCTTTGACTGGATTGACTAGGAAAAGAGTTGCCTTTGTATGGGATAACAAATGCGAAGGTAGTTTTCAAACTCTTTAGGAAAGATTGACTAGTGTTAATACTACTAGGTTTTAATAAGACTTTTGTGATATATAGTTATGCTTCTAAAGATAGGTTTGGGAGGAGTGTTGTGGCAAGAAGGAAAGGTAGTAGGTTATGATTCATGAGAGAAATTTTCTTATCCATGACCTTGAGTTAGCAGCTTTAATATTTATACTAAGATTTGGAGACATGTATATGATTCTAAGCTTGAGATATTTATTGATCGTTAGAGCCTTAATTATCTGTTGACTGAAGGAGTTAATTACGTGACAGAAGAGATAGTTGGAATTTCTTAAGGAATAAGATTTTGATCTTATTTATTATTTGGCTAAAGCCATTGTGGTGATCGATGTTTTGTGTAGGAAACATTTATATTTATCTTCCCTTATGATTAGAGAGATGAATCTTTTTGGCTCAAATTAGAGACTTAAGTTTGGCTTATAAGGTTACCCTTAGTAGTGTGAGACTAAGTATGACTTGAGTAACGAATGGATTGTTGAAGGAAATTAGAGAAGAAAAATTTTGGTGACAAGATATGAGGCTATGGGATAAGGAGATGAATAAGAGTATGACTTGGGTGTAGATGGAGTGGTGAAATTAGAGATCTGATATGAATACCGAGTGTACTTATGCTTAGGTACTTGATCTTTAGAAATGATCATAGAAGTAAAACTAATATTGTGGCAGATGCCTTGATTATGATAACCTCTGATATATCATTCTTGATGATTTAAGGATTAGATTTGATTGAAGAATTTAAAGACTTATGCTTGGTGTATGAGATTATCCTTGGGAGCATTGAATTGATTATGTTGAAAGTGACTAGTGAATTAACGGATGAGATTAGAGAAGCCTAGGAGTCAGATCCTTTCTTAGGGAATCAAATGGAGAAGATTGGTAGAAGTATAGATAACCATTTTTTTGAATAGAAATCGACATTGTTTTGAAGTGCAAGAGCAAATTTGGGTGCTTAGTAACCTTGAATTAAAAAAAAAACAAAAAAAAAAACAAAGATGATCTTAGAAAAAGAACGTAAGAGTACTCTTAGCATTCATTTAAGAGCTACTACGATGTATCAGAGTAGCACAGCGGAAGTGTAGTGACCTAAGATGAAGAAAGGAGTAAAGCAATTGTATACGTGTGGTTAGCATACTAGAAATCTTTAAGAATTTTTTAGCACTTAGACGTTCCATTTTGGAAGTGAGATGGTGAGTGGATAGACCTTAGTGGTAGGTTTGTCTAAGACGCTTAAGAGATTGATTGTATTTGTGTTTTAGTGGATAGACTCGCCAAGTTTACATGTCTTACCCTTAGAAATCCTTTGATAAAATTGATAGAGTTGTATATCAGTAAGGTAGTGAGGTTGCATAAGGATTAGAAAGTAAGAAGAGAGAAGTCTATCATTACAAAAATTTCGGGGACGAAATTTCTTAAAGGAGGGGAGTATTGTAACAGCCCATTTTTCGTGGGCCAAAGGCCCAATTCGTGGCCCAGAACGGGCCGTTTCAATTTTGAAACGGGCCGTTCTGGAATAGTGAGTATGGCCAAAATTGTAGAAGCAGAACGGGCCGTTCTGATGGGAGAACGGGCCGTTCTGGTCTGGAGAACGAGTCGTTCTGGAAGCAGAACGGGCCGTTCTGCTAGGTTTGAGAACGGGCCGTTCCAATTGAAAAATTTACGTAGGTTTGAAGGGCCCAGAACGGGCCGTTCTGATTTTGGAACGGGCCGTAGTGGTAGGTGGGCGAAAAATCCTATAAATAGGCCTCAAATCCTCTCATTTCTACACACCTCTCATTCTCACTCTCTCTTCTCTTCTATTCTCTCTTTCGTTCCTCTTCTTCTCTCTGAAGACCAAGAGGAACTCAGAGGATGAGGTTCTGCTCCAGTTTTAGTTCCGATCCTTGTTTAAGGAAAAAGAGGAGGAGGTTCTGTCCGAGTTTCTATTTATCCAAGTACGGGGGAAAAGGGAATTATTTATATGTAGAGTTGGGTAGAGGAAGAACCCTAATTTTATAATTATTTCTGTTTAGATACTTCTTGGTTTTATGTGATTCTATATGAATTTAGGATTATGAATGTATGATTTATTTGTAAAAATGATTCTCTGGGAGAGAGAACGAAATTATAGAAAAGTGCCTGTAATCTAGGTTTTGGGAAAATTGAAATATTTCTGTTTGAGAAATTAATTATACCATTACATTTTATATGTGTTGAGAATTAGAAATACATATTTAATTTGTAAGAATGATGATCTGAGAGGGAGAACGAAACTGTAGAAAAGTGCCTGTGAGTTAGGTTTTGGAACAATTGGGGGTTTCACTGTTGGTGTTAAAATTATATTAATTTATGAATGTTATTATTGTATTGATTGACAAGAATGAATGATCTTGATGTGAATTTGAATTATGAGATGAGATGTTGTATGGATGTGATTATGATTGTGATTGTGGTGCCTCACATCAGTGACTAGGGATGGCACGGCCCCTGGGTAAGTGGTGGTACAGGGAGGGCGTGACCCTAGCATGGTGTGGGATGAGTAAGACAGTTAACACACACCACTTATGTCGATTATGACAGCCCTGACATAAGGTTAATTGCAAGAGACTGTATGGATTGTAATTTGATTGTGGTTCCTCACACTAAAGGATCAAGGATGATACGAACCCTGGTAGTTGATGTTTCAGGGACGAGTGTACTCCCGGATGATCAGGGATGATACGAACCCTGGGTAGGTGATGCTTCAGGGACGAGCGTACTCCTTAATGACTAGGGATGGCACGGCCCCTGGGTAAGTGATGCTACAGGGAGGGCGTGACCCTGGTTTGGTGTGGGAGGCAATTAACCTGTATCACTTGTGTCAGATGTGGCGAGGTCTTGGCATAGTGTTAATTGTAAGATTGGTGTGAATTATGGATGTGGAAATGATATTGTTAATTGTAAGATTGGTATGAATTATGGATGTGGAAATGATATTTTTAATTGTAAGATTGACATGAATTATGAATATGGAAATGATGTTGTAAATTGTATAATTGGTATGGATTATGATGGATTGAGATATGTATGTGAAATGAGATATGTTAAATGTGAATTGAGATGTGAAGATGATGAATGATTGATATATATATATATATATATATATTATTAAATAATGAATTATGATGAGATTATATTGTGATGTGTTTGTATGTACTTTGCATATAGATATTTTCTATTCTCACCGTATAAACTGTGGATATTTTAGGTGAAGAAGATTCGGCTACGAGTGACATCTAGAATGCCAACAGTTAAATTATGGGAATGCTCTGATAGTGTGACATCGGGGCAGAGGATTTCTAGGACAGAATATTTATATGGATTTGGTATTGTAATAAATGATTTTAAAATTGTAAACTCTAAAATTTTACCTTTCAAGTTTTATTTTACAGTCATTTTCTTATATTGAAGAAAGAACAGTTTTGAAATTTTATGTGAACCCTTTTACGAACCCTTTGAAAATTTATTCTTCTTAATTAAATTATATTATATATGTGTTGGGGTAGTAAAGGTCTCGCATAATCTACTCATTCTTCAAATCCTTTCTCTTTTGCGAAACAAACTCTTTGGCCCTCTTTTCCTCGGGAAATAACTTGGACACAGTCTGTTTTAGAGTGCACCTCTTGGACCAAGCAATGATTTTGGGGCACCGTGCCTCGTTGATGAAATTGTCACATATATTATAGTTATGATAATAACATATGAAAGGAATAAGTGCAACATCCACAAGGCCAAGGTTGTCTCCACCAAAATAAGGCTTGTCCCCCAGTTGTTCTTTCAATAACTGTACACCTTCCAAGAATTCTTCCTTGGCAGCTTCTTTCTCTTCTCCTTCACTTCTCCAAATCATCGAGGCAATCTCATACATCTATTTCACAGTGGATGTCATTGAAAAATTAAGATGGTTATTGCAGAGAAAAAAGAGTTAGAGGGGTTGTGCGAATTTCGAAGAAATCACAAGGGTTGAGTATAACTTGCTCTTGATAAAATGATAGGAAAACAAAAACAGTGATGATCAATCATAATCATCATAATGAAGCACCAGAGAGAGTAAAGTACCTTGGTGTCAACATAGTTAGCCCAGAATCTAGCTTGTGATCTCTGATAAGGATCAGAAGGCAACAAGGGAGACTTATCATTCCAAACCTCATCAATATATATATACTCAACAACAATGAGTGATTCACAAATTGGTTTGCCATTGTGAATGAGAACCGGAATTTTCTTATGAACTGGGTTCATTTGCAGAAGCAAAGGGCTCTTGTGGCTTAAGTCCTCTTCTCTATTATCAAACTTTATGCCCTTTTCCTCTAGTGCAATCCGGACCCTCATCCCATAAGGGCTTAACCAGAAATTCAATAGAATCACCTCATCTCCCATTTATGAGAAACAAGACTCCAATGTAAGAAAACTAATGATGGAACCAAAAGTGAGCGGCAAAGGAGTCTGTGAGACAACTTGCAGAGAATGTGGAGTTGGCTTGAAATGTGATCTGACAATTAACTATCCACCAAAAGAAAAGTCACTATCACATTCACGGATGCTTCTATGCATATTTTTTCATCTGCGTGTCATTTCTTGATAACAGCACCTGATTTAGACGGCAATTGAAACATTGGTTTGGTAACAGTAATTAAAAGAACAAGTCTCTTTTTGATGATTAGCCTGAAGTGATAATATTAGTAGTAATCACAGGTCAAAGAAGTATGGAACAATCAGGATGTTACAAATCACGAAGTTGTGAACTCACAAGTTTGTTTCTTAATTCATTTCTAATTATATTCCCATTTAACAAACAAAGCAATAACAGTGACGTAAATGGTTAGTTTCCTTACTTTCCTAGTACAGACCCTATCATCCATCCAGTGACTCAAGTATATGATAATAAAGAAAAACTCAATTACAAAACCAACAAACACATGAAAGTTACTTTTAAGTTTTGAAAAGCTACACACTCCTACAGAAAGCATGAACTTGGCACATCCAAGTGCCTTTTATTACACAAATATTATTTAGTTGAAAGGTTTAGAAACGACCAATGGAAGACAAGTGCCAACAAGCTCCAACCTACTCAATGCCTAACTTCTTTTTTACATCCGCAATGAAGTCAAAAACCTGATTCTGATCGGGAAGAGACTTAGAAACGCTCTCTTTCTGCATGCACCTATTGGCCCAAGCAACAAACTTGGGGCACTCACTGTTTATGTTGAGGGTGCCAAAAGTCTCTAAAGCTTTAAACCAAGTGTAGAATGGAACAAGTGCTATATCCACAAAACCAAGTTTGTCTCCTCCAAAGTAAGTCTTGTCTCCCAGCTGTTCCTCCAACAATTTAAGGACTTCTATGAACTCCTTCTTGGCACCTTCTCTTTCTTCTCCTTTTGATGTCCAAATCTTCCTTCCAAGATCATATATCTATTCCACATTCAGAATTAACACTCAATTAGATCATAAAATGTAAGAATGAGAAAATGGTCACAAGTAATCAACACACTAATGCCTACCATAATAATATCAAAAGGCACATGATACATAAGAGCCACCAATAAAAATAGGATTTAAACATGGTCTTCAAATCACAATCCTCATGAATGATAAATTTATTCACTTTTATGATAATTATATTAAAAGTCATAGAAATCATATATTATTTTTTTATTGATTGTTTATGTAATTTTTTTTATATTAATATTGTATCACCATTAAACTCATGAAGATATTCAAATATACTTTTTGTTTGCTGCGTTGGTGACATAGGTAGAGGAATAATTACCAAGAAAAGGCAACAAAACAAAACTTTAAAACAGGAAAAGTAACTGAACCACATTAGTGGAGAATCTTGGACAAAAAAGGGGTCTAAAGAGAGTAGCTATTTTTTTTTATCCAAATTGGGGACCATCTTCCTTACATTTTGCATGCATACCATATTCTAGATTACATCCAAAATGGGTTAGAAATAATAATAGGCAGCAAAATGGTAATAAATCAACCAATTTACAAAATTTCATGCGAAAAACATATAATAAAAACAATGGTAAGGGAATCACAAGCAACAATCACTGCAATGAAGCAAAAAAGGTTACCTTCTTGTCAACATAGTCAGCCCAGAATCTAGCCTGAGATCTCTTGTAGGGATCAGAAGGCAACAAGGGATTTTTGTCATTCCAAACCTCGTCAATGTACTGAACAGCGATGAGAGATTCACAAATGGGGTTGCCATTGTGGATGAGAACCGGGATTTTCTTGTGAACCGGGTTCATTTGAAGGAGCATAGGGCTCTTGTTCCTCAAGTCCTCTTCTTTGTACTCATACTTGATGCCCTTTTCAGCAAGGGCTATTCTGACCCTCATCCCAAAAGGACTTGGCCAGAAATCTAGCAGAATCACCTCATCTGCCATGGTTGAGTTAAAGGAGAACCAAGAATGATGATGAAGATTCAAGTAGAAAAATGATTTGCAGTGCAAAAGAATTCTAAGGCATACATGTTTATAGTTAGTGACTAAAGTGAGTTTTGGAATTTTGATTAACTATCTCTGATAGCATAATCAAATAATCTTCTAGTTTAACTCCAAATATATATTACTCATGATCACTCTTTTTGGTTCACACAGTAGCATGCTATAGGATTTTGTCTGGTGTTATTTTCATATATTGGCTTTCTACAGATGGATTTGAAAGTTTTAGCACCATGAATATGTGATGGAAGCTGGTGTCCCTACCCCTACTAGATCCGAAATTACGAAGTCTCGGTTAATCGGACACGTGAACATATATTTTCGATTAACCAAATATAGTTTATAACGTGTCATTCAAAATTTGATCGAGACACTGTCGTCTTGGATCGTACAACAATTTTTCTCACTCCCCATCACGTGTTACGGATTAAGTAAGCACTGTACGTAATTGGATTGTGCATACTGCATAGCATTTATTGAAGTACTGTCAATGAAAAAGTCATTTCTGTAAAATAAATAAATAAATGGATAGTTATTATTTTTGAAAAAATAGTTATTGTTTTTTTCTATTTTATCTTTAAATATATATTGATAAAAAATATAATATAAATATATAGAAATAATTGTCTTTAAAAATAGACATTAAAATGAATATTTCTTTTATATATTATTATAGATTTTTAAAAAGTATTTATTATTTTGTATATACATTATTTTTTTATTTGTATATATTAATGAAAAAATATAATATAAATATAAGAGTATAATTATTTTAAAAAAAATGGACACAAAAATAGAATATCTCTTTATATATTGTTATAGGTATTTTTTTTTGGATATCATTAAAATTTGTTTTTTTTTTCTTTTATGTTTAATTAACTATTTAGGATGTGTTATTATGTAAAGAGAAAAGAAATAGGTGAAAAATAAAATAAAATAAAAAATAACAAGAGAAATATATGAGTAGATATAAAATGAAAATTTGATTGTTTAATTTAAGAGAAACTTAGAAGAAATATAAAAGAGAGAAATACAAAATAAATAAATAAATAATGTATTAGTTTATGGTGAAAATAAATTTTTATGGAATTTACATTTGCAGCAACAAATTTTAATTGATTATATATTTTTGTAATTAATTATAATAATTGTAACAGTTTAGAGACTCCCATCAAATTTAAAGAAAAATATTTCAAATATGATTGCGGTCAAGAAATTGCCAATTTGATCATAAATAAATACAAAAAAAAAAAGTCGCCACAAAACGTGAATTAAACTTCTACCATCTCTGAGCCTTAGTCTTGTGCCGGAATAAAAGGGATGGTTCACCAATTTTCAATTTTTTCTCTTCATTTCTCATCAATCAAACCATCTATTGATCATTTTCACCTTTTCATTTCTACTTTTTTCTTTTATTTTTCACTAATTTGTCACCAACTAAACAAGGGGCTAGTCTTTATATGTATGTTGATTTTTGATTTAGTTTTTATTATACTTAAAATTTTAGGTTTTAGGATGTGATTCCTCCATCCAATAATATGTTTCATGTTTTAAGAAAAAAATAAGCTGTCATATTATTTTTTAATATAGTATTAATTATTATATATATATATATATATATATATATATATATATATATATATACCTTTCATAATATTCATATATACATATTATTGTGTTTCATTATTTCTAACAAATAAAATTAATTATGAGATTAGTTTCGTAAAATTACTATTTTCTCTTATATATTTATTATTTTTTTTCTTAATTTGTGTAAAATGTGAACAAATTTTGTAACAATAATAAGTCCATTTTTATAAAATTTGTCTCTTATTACGGGATGCACAGTGTATTTGATAAATGTGTTATGTGTATGATTGGTAAAATTAACTTATAAGATATTTGAAAGCTTATAAGTTATAAATTATAAATTATAAGATAAGAAGTTGGAAGTTAATTAATTGGAAGTGTTTGATATGATTAACTAATAATTGATTAATAAAATGATATATTTATTTATTTATTTAATAAAGAGGATAAGAAAACTAATATGTAGATAAAATAATTTTTAAATTGAAAAATCAAATAAATTAATAGTAAAAAGACAAAAATAATAATAATTTATAAACTATAAATTATCTTAATTAATTTATAGAAAAATATATTTATAAACTTTTGGATATATTCTGAAACATACACTATATATGTGTCTTTCAATTTCATATATCTCATTCACTAAACAATGATATATAATTATAATTACCCTTTATTATAGTGTCTTTTATCTCATTTATCACAATCGTTTTTTTTTTCTTTAACCAAATTGTATATTGTATTTTCCTTTTATTAATTTTCTCCTTATTTATTTTTCTTCTTCCTTTGCTATATGAAAGCAAATTATATATTTTTATTTCTTTATTTTCAATAGAGAACACGCACCTTTAATTAGTTTAAGAAATCAACCGTAACGATATAAGAATTTAAGAAATCAACTTTTATGTATGATGTAAGCAATTACATCAACTCTTTTGGTTACAATATTGAAAAGTGGTGATTCTTTTGATTTACTTTTTATTTAAAAATAATTTAAAACTTAGACAATCAAATGAATTACAATTTTGATTTTTGTTTGTGTGGGTGACAAGTGCCTGATTAGGTTTTGTGAATATTTGAATAATCTAATATTCTAGTTAGTTTATGAATGAACAACTAGTGTTCAAAAAATCATAGGACGGAGCCATACTTGTAAGATAAGAGGCCAACTACAAAAAAAATAATAATAAAAATTCTTCAATAAATATATTCACATCAAACTTTAAATAAAAAATATCTATATTTTTTTAGATTTTATTATTATTTTAGTATAAAATTAGAGAAAACAAAATAAAAGCTATAAATAATACAACAATGTGTATCTTGAATACTTGAGTCAATAATTAATAATTAATAATTAATAATAATAATAATAATAATAAGTATTATTCGTTGATTTTATTCCTAATTATATTATTATAAAAATGAGAAATTATCAGTTATGCATATGTATGTAAAAAAGAATTATTTAAATAATGTAAAACTTCACTAAGATTGGTATTTGATTTTGATGTGTCCGTCAAATGTGTTTGCCTTGCCTCTGACCACTTCAAGAAGAATTGCAATTTGCAATTTCGTTTGTTGGGAGCGTTAGAATCAGAATCAAGATTCAAGAACATAGAATTAAGTATAAGTGAGGTAAAAAAATTATAAAAAATTTATATTTTACAATTTTAAATCAAAACCCTTTATTAATAAATTTAATAATTTTAGTATTTTAAAAAAGACTTAAATATATTTTTAAGTTTATGTAAAATACATGAGTTTTGTTTTTTATCCTATAAAAAGGATTTTGTTTTTCATCATTCTAAAATTTGTAAAATATTTTTTTTATCTATATAAAATAAATGAATTTTAATTTGGTTTCTGTAAAATATTTTTTTTTATTTTTATCTCTCTAAAATATAAAATTATTATTTTTGGTCCTAAAAATGATTTGAAGTAAATAAATAATATTTATTTTAAGAATTTATAAAAAAAATTAAAAGTGTCATAAATTAACATGATATCATAAAGATAATATAATATGTTATCAATTAACCTTTTAATAAATAAATAAGTAGATAAAAATATTATATAATAACAAATTAAAAATAATAGTTTAAAATTTTACGAGAATGAAAGATAATTTTTTGAAAATTAAAATTAAAATTTACTTATTTTATAAGAATTAAAAGTATAATTAAATTTTTTTTTAAATTATAGCTGGCCAGACTCACCAGCCAACGTGTCCCTTAGTGGAATAAATAGGACCTATTTTTGATACAAAATAGGTGCAGTTTATTCTATTGTGTGTGTTTTGAGGGCTAATTCTTCCCTTTTAATTAGTATCATAGTCTGATTCATTTTTCTATTTTTTTAATTAAATTAGTTACTGATCTAGATTAAATTAAGCTGCAATTTTTTTATCTGCATGTATGTGATACCTGACAGGTCTGACATGACTGCTTGAGAAACTTCTTTCAAAATGTATGAATTGTTATATGTTTTTTTGATGCATTGTTATGCTTGTTTGGAACCATGGATTAAGTAGATATATGTTGCCAAATATACATGTTCTGATGTAGGGATATGCTATCGTACGTTAAAGTTGGTGAGTTAAAATATATATATAAATAAAATGATACGTTATATCTAAAAAGTATTCTTCCTTTTATATATGTGTATGCAGTCGCGTTAAGCCAGCTATCCTATTTTTTGAGGTGTCTTCAAGGTAGTGAGGAAATTAGTTACTGCTATTAACGGTAGATACTCCAGGAATGAACTTAAAAAATAAAGTGTAATAAAAAGAAATATTTATTGTATATATTAAATTATTAAATATTATATTTTTTAATAATGTAAATATTAATAAATAATAATAATAAATACAAATTTAATTATTATATTATCAATTTCTACATTATTAACTTTTATAATATATATCTAATTATAATTTGATGTAGATATAATGTAAATATTTCTTATATTTTGTTTTATTATATTGAGTAAATAAACTTGTCCAACTTATCTTGCTTATCTTGCTCAATATGTCAACATGGTACGTCATTTTTTAAACCCAATTTTTGTTATGTCTTTAAAAGATAAATTTGTAGTTGAATTTATGTTGAATCAACATTTCTATTTTATATCTTAACTTCTCTTTTTAAGTAATTATTATTATTTTATATTTTTTTACTAGTACATTTTTATGTATATTTTCATTTTTTTTAATAGAAGGATATATTACTTTGACACTTTGTATGAAAAAATATAATCCTTCTAATCAATTTTACAAATAATAATTGTACTATCCGTACTCTGAAGCCGAGCTCCGAGCTCGGTACCATAGCACAAGCTGACCTCGGACACGCGTTACGTGGCGTCAGCTCGGCACTTAAATAGATCGTAACCGATCTCAGGGAATCTCGGTCTAGGCGAGATTCTCTACCAAATCAAATCACAACTAATTTCAGGCTCAAGGCCCAACGCAACCCTAATATACATCAAGGTACGTGCATTATATATACAAGATTCATACTCATACAAACTCTAACTTTAGCATCGGAGTCTCTTTTGCAGGTACCACCCCCATCTTGGAGCATCAAGCGTACCAGCGAAGGAGGCTCACCAATCTTACTCGGAGGATCATCTCTACAATAGATTTCCGGTAAGAACATTTGGCGCCCACCGTGGGGCCGATCAAGGCAGCTCTTATCGGCCACGCTTATGGTTTGCACCAGAAGCCATAGTAGACGCCCAACAGACGACGCAGATCATACAACTACCATGGATAGTGAAGCAGCATTAAGGAGGCTGATCGATCAGGTCGAACAGATGCGATAGCAACACGCTGCCGATCTACAAAACATGCGTGCCAAGCACAACACTGATCTAGCAGCAATGCGTACCACTAATGAAGCCGACCTAGCAGCGCTACGCGCCGAGAACGAGCGTATTCGCGCTCAACTCCCTCGACGCCACTCTGATCACCCTCCTCATGTGAGCAACCACCACGAGGAAGAAGAACATTCAGTCTCTCAACCTCGGACTACGACCAAGGCACCAACTCAACGACCTGCCACGCATCGGTCCCATGCACCGACGCACAGGTCGGCCCATGAAGTCAGCAAGGCCCCTACTCATGTCGCAGAGGATCAGGCAACCTTCCGCCGCCACCCTTTTGTGGATGGCATCATGGAGACGCCACTCCCTCATGGGTGGAAGCCTCTCCACCTCGATCGCTATGATGGCACGACGGACCCAGATGAGCACATCGACCTGTACACAATGCAGGTAAACCTCTACACTAACAATGACGCTATCTTGTGTAGGTTTTTCCAACCTCGCTCAAGGGGGCTGCGCTCAACTAGTATACCCAACTGCTTGCCGAGTCCATTGATAGTTTCGGCACCCTAGTCAGAAGGTTCACAGCGCAGTATGCGACGAGCCGACCTCACCATGTCACTTCAGCCGCCCTGGCCAGTCTCAAGCAAAAAGACGACGAACCACTCCGGGCGTTCATGGAGCGATTCGCCGCCACCTCGATTAAGATCAGAAATCTGAACCCCGAGGTCGCCCTGCATGCCATGCTTATGGCACTCAAGCCCGGACCATTCGTCGACAGCCTATGTCGTGAGTCCCCTCGCGACATGGACGAACTTCGCGCTCGCGCGGCGGGCTACATCCAAATGGAGGAACACTCCGCTTTCTGTGACCAGGTTCGCGAAAAAGGACCAGCGAAGCCGGAACAAGGGCACAAGGATAAAATCAAAGTCAACAGCGACAGCCAGTTCAAGAAGTCGACTAGGGCAAACAGAGGGGGGGAGATATGACTTCTACACTCCCCTGAAGGCACCTAGAGTCCACATCCTGGAGGAAGCCAGCAACAGCAACCTACTCGCCCTTCCACCACCAGGTCACACTCCTAACAGCGCCGACAAGTCCAAGCACTGTCGGTACCACAAGAACTACGGTCACACCATGGAGGAGTGTCGCACGCTCCGGGACCGTATCGAAGAGTTCATCCAAGCAGGTCACCTCGGCCAGTACGTCCAGCGACAGCAGGGTTACCGAGGCGGGTATGGTGGTCGGGGACGGGGCAGAGGCCGTGGTTCGGGAGCTCGCACGGACCAACCCTCTGGCTCCTAACAAAATGCCAGCGGCGCAGTGCAAGCCGAGATAAGCCAGGAGACAGGGATAGCCCCCTTACGGGAAGTGATTAACACAATCGCAGGTGGTTTCGCTGGGGAGGCGCCAGCAGCTCGGCCTGGAAGAGACACCTACGGAATATCAATTGCATCCACTCTACCACCTCGGCTTCGCACCAGAGCTCACCGCCGATCTCTTTCTCTGACGAGGACTACGCAGGCGTCAGCCCTAACCAAGATGATCCCATGGTCATCGTCGTAGAAGTAGTCAACTGGGAAGTGCAGAAGACACTCATTGACCAAGGGAGTTCGGCCGACGTCCTATATTGGCCGATGTTCCTCAGGTTAGACGTCCCCCATTCTCTCATCCAACCTCACACAGAGCCCCTAGTCGGTTTCGCAGGAGAGCGAGTTCACACTCGGGGGTACGTAGACCTACTAACAACCTTCGGAGTACCTCCGGACACAAGACAGGTCATGGTTCGGTACCTCCTCGTGGAAGCCAACACTTCCTACAACATAATCATCGGGAGGCCAACCTTGAATCAACTCGGAGCAGTAGTGTCCACCCCACACCTCACCATGAAATTCCCAGGGAATGACAGTAAAATCATCTCCGTCAAAGCAAATCAGAAGACAGCTCGGCAGTGCTACGCCGAGAGTCTGAAGATCTCCTCGTCCAGCAAGCAAAGCAAGGGGGATCCCCCCACCGTAGCTCACATCACCCGTAGGGAGGCCACTGATCTTGCCCAAGGACCGATCTCCGTAGTCTTCCTTAAGTTTCATTTCAACTAATTTTGTATGAATGAGTTGTGCACTCTTTTCCCGCCTCAGTCTTTGACTGAGAGGGTTTTTAACGAGGCACACAGACATAATCAATAAAATGACTCATTTGCTCAATCCATATTCTTATTTTATGTTTTTATAGAGGACGAGATCAAAACAACCTCTTTCACTCTCACCAAGGTCGAGTTCGAACCTTAATAAAGTCATTTTACTCCAATTTAAGGTCGAGTACGAACCTTAAGCACGCTTATCCGAGGTCGAGTCCGAACCTCGTTAAAGTTTGAGGTCGAATACGAACCTCAACACTCTTATCCAAGGTCGAGTTCGAACCTTAATAAAATCATTTTACTTCAATTTAAGGTCGAGTACGAACCTTAAGCACGCCTATCCGAGGTCGAGTCCGAACCTTGTTAAAGTTTAAGGTCGAATATGAACCTCAACACTCTTATCCAAGGTCGAGTTCGAACCTTAATAAAATCATTTTACTCCAATTTAAGGTCGAGTACGAACCTTAAGCACGCCTATCCGAGGTCGAGTCCGAACCTCGTTAAAGTTTGAGATCGAATACGAACCTCAACACTCTTATCCAAGGTCGAGTTCGAACCTTAATAAAATCATTTTACTCCAATTTAAGGTCGAGTACGAACCTTAAGCACGCCTATCCGAGGTCGAGTCCGAACCTCGTTAAAGTTTGAGGTCGAATACGAACCTCAACACTCTTACCCAAGGTCGAGTTCGAACCTTAATAAAATCAATTTTACTCCAATTTAAGGTTGAATACGAACCTTAGGCACGCTTATCCGAGGTCGAGCCCGAACCTCGTTAAAGTTTGAGGTCGAATACGAACCTCAATACTCTTACCTGGGGTCGAGTTTGAACCTTGATAAAACACATTACACCCCAAATTCCGAGGTCGAGTTCGAACCGCAACATGATCAACTCGAGGTAGAGTACGAACCTTTACAAGAGTTAAATAATCAAAACCCGAAATCAAGACGTCAAACACATGTCCCACAGCGCAAACGGCAAAAACCAAGTCCAAAAAGCGCAAAAGGCAAAAGAAAGCGAGAACGCAAAAAGACAAAGAAGAATATATATACATACCCAAGCAATATCCAAAAGTTCTATACTTGAATTCCAAACAAAAAGTAAAACAGAAAAACATTAACTCAGCTACGACAAAAAGTGGCCTACGCAGAGGCGTTCTCACTAGAACTACCCTCGAGGTCGTTCTCCCTTACTAGCTTCCCAAAGCAGACTACCTTCTCCACGTGCATGGCAGAGAAGTCAAACCCCGGGGCAAGAAGCCTTGCCTGGCGAGTCGCCTTGAGGAAACCCCGCCTATGTTCAACCACGATGACTCGTTCGGTTTCCTCTAGCTTCTTCTCCAGCATCGCCCTCTCTGCCTCCTGCCTCGCCAGCTCCATTTTCAAGGCGGCGACCTCCTCCTCTTTGCCGCCAATCACGACCTCGTCGCAAAGGTTCCTCTCGGCCGCCGTCACCAATTCACTCTTCAAAGAGGTGACTTCATCCTCCAAAGAGCGAACCCGACCACGGGAAGACGTCACCTCATCTTCGAGGAAGCGCACCCGACTTCGGGACGAGGAGGCCAAACCTTGCAGCTCGCCCACCTGAGAAGCATAGTTCTCGTTCGAGCGCAGAGCAATCTCCAGGGACTTCTGCACCCTCGCAAGATCCCCCCTCGCAGCTCGCAACTCGGCATTTAGGACCATATTCTCCTCCTTAAGGACCTTATTCTCCCCCTTCAGGACCTTGTTCTCATCCCTCAAGGGTTGAACTCGGCCCCTCAGTCTGACCAAGTCCTCCTGCTGCTTGGACCACCGAGGCTTCCAGTGGCCCATAATGGCCATAGCCCTCTGCAGAAGGACCTGAGCAGCGTCAAAACTATCCACGGGCCCGACCTCGTCTATCAGCCCCTGGTCTTCGGAGCTCAGCGAGCCTTGAGGGAAGAACTTCTCGGCAGTCACCCCCGTGCTCCACAACGAGTCCATGTCAGCCGAGGCACTCACATGGTCGCACCTTTGAAAGGCCCTTCTCGAAGCGGTGGGCTATGTATCGGCTTCGGGAAGCCCCCTGCGACGAACCAGACGGCGGCGCCGAAGCTGCAGGGGTGGACACGGGGACCTCAAGACTCGGCCCTTTGCCACGAGCCTCGACAGAGGCGGAAGCCGGCGTTCCCTGCTCGGTAACTGGAAAGTCCACGATAGGAACCTCCGACCTCGCCTGTGAAAACCAGCGCTATGTCAAAAAAGAAAAACGACAACATACAAGAAATCACGAAAATCAGGGAACACTACTTACCTCAGCAGCATGGGCAGCCTGCTCGGTGGCTGGAGCCGCCACCTCGACAGCCTGGGCGGCCTGCCCAGCAGCCTGGGTCGCCGCCTTGGCAGCATCTCCTGCCTGTGGAAGAGGGCCCTAGGTCAGAACACAGAAAAACACAATAGAAGACATCAAAAAGCCGAAGAGACAAGGTACTCACCACCTCGGTAGATTGAGCAACCTGTTCGGCAGTCTGAGCCATCTCCTCAGAGGCCACCTGAGGAGCCCCCTTGGGCGGTGGACTCTCGATAAGGTCTACCGCACCAGCGTCGGCAGCCTTGGAGGTCACCTCCTCGGCGTTCGGAGGGGTAGAGGTCCCCCCGACCTCCTTCGCTCCCCTCTTTCTTTTCCGGTTAACTTTCAGGGGGAAGCATCTTCCTCTCGAGGCTCGGGGACCTCGAGCTCGGTAACATTGTAGCGATGCTTTAGCTCACGCCACAAGTTCTTTCCCATGATACCTACAGACAGAAAATAGAACACATCAGCAAAGGGAATTTACACAAACTCCAACAAACCACCAAAAAACAAAATACTCACTCTCCAAGCCCCTCTCCCTATACGCCGAGTTCGCAAGCGACAGAACGAGCTTGCAATCCAGCGGACGAGGAAGCGCGGCGAGCTTCTCGATGGCGGCCGCCTCCAAAAGCTTCACTTGGCCCACCCCATGAAACCTAGACGGTCGGGGGCACCAATAGAAGGGAAATTTCAGCAGCCCGCCGAAGTAGAACGCCCCATCTTCCAATGGGTCGACATTCACAAGAGCGACTCGGAAAAACTCTTGTTTGAAATTTTTGTACGACTGGGAGTAGAGAGTAAACAAGCCTCCATCCCTACTCCCACTCAGAGATAGTATGCCGTATGACGGAACGTCTAACTTCAACTGGTAAAAATGAAGGAAGACGGGAAGAGACACCTCTATCCCTAAAACTGTACACAGGACTTGAAAAGCCCTCAAAAAACCCCAACTATTGGGGTGCAACTGGCAAGGAGCTGAGTTGACAAAGTTTAAAAAATCACACTCGAACTGAGTGAAGGGAAGACAGACACCTAAATCCCTAAAAAAACAGTGGTACATATAGAAATGGGGAGGGTCGGTAGACTTCCCCATGTACACGCCCTCACCGGCCCGGCAGGGTTCAAGCCGGATCATCCGGGAAATGGAAGGGTCATAAACCCTACACGATCTCGGGATCCCATTAACCTCAAGAAAGGACCGAAAAATGCTCTGGACCCCCGCCATCTCACGCATGACCCAGTCGTAACCAGGGATGCCTGGCTCCAGGTCCTTGGGCGGAGGTGAGTCCTTCTTCTCGACAGCGGCTTTCCCGGTAGCCACCGCCTTGCCGCGCACCTTGCCCCTGGCAGGCGCAGAAGAACCGGCACCACTTCCACCAGCCATTAAAGAAAAAGAAGATTTGGGAAGAAGAAAAAGAAGATCTGGGGAAAAGAAAAAAGAAAACTATAGAAAGGAAGTACCTGGTACTCTTCCTTACAAACAACCCTAATAATGACGGGGTTACCAGAAACGGCGGCGGAAACTGTGAAAACAGCGACGGAGACTGGACGGAAGCGAAGGTGCACAAAGCAGCTTGCGCAAGAAGCCAAGGGAGAAAGAAAACGAAAAGAGTAAAGTGAAAGGTGAAGAGGCGCAAGTGAGAGAAAAGAAGGTTTTCTCCCAAATTCAAAACGGTCACGCCACGTGTCAGCCAAGGGGCACGTCTGACGATACATTAATGGAGAACCATCATGACAAACGCAAACCATCATTACATAACCGTCACTTCTATTAACGCGCCACTTGCACGTTTTCAGAAGTGACCAATTATGACACGTGGCATCTCAACAAGCAGGCGTACGCGAAAGGTCGCACCCACTTGACGAGCTCGGTCTTAACTCCTCGACCTACGGTCTTCGGAGCTCGGGGGGCTAGTGTACTATCCGTACTCCGAAGCCGAGCTCCGAGCTCGGTACCACAGCACGAGCTGACCTCGAACACGCGCTACGTGACGTCAGCTTGGCACTTAAATAGATCGTAACCGATCTCAGGGAATCTCGGTCTAGGCGAGATTCTCTACCTAATCAAATCATAACTAATCTCAGGCCCAAGGTCCAACGCAACCCTAATATACATCAAGGTACGTGCATTATATATACGAGATTCATACTCATACAAACCCTAACTTTAGCATCGGAGTCTCTTTTGCAGGTACCACCCCCATCTTGGAGCATCAAGCGTACCAGCGAAGGAGGCTCACCAATCTTACTCGGAGGATCATCTCTACAACAGATTTTCGGTAAGAATAATAATAATATTATAGGTTGAACTAATAATTTATATTAAAACACTTCAATTGATATTTTATTTCTTTTTAAAATTTGGGTAGATTGAAATTTGAAAGTGAATCAACTTGTTAACTCATCAATTAATTAAAGTGGGTAAACCCATCACTTAGTAGAGTAATTTATATTTTTCAACCTAATGTTTTTAATGGTTAGTTAACTTGTCTTACTTGATTTCTTTAGTCGCTCAACTTGCCTTACCTAATTTTAAGTAGGTTGACTTATTTTACCACTCCTAATATTTTGCTTTCAAGAATTATTAGAACATATAATGTTTTCTTCCTTTATTACAACTACGATGTAACACTAGAGTATGATATTATTTCCAAATTTTATTAAGTTAACATATTATAAATGATGGAAGAAATTCATTTCTACTTCCAATCAATTTCCCTGACTAGGATATTACTTTTATTCGTAGAGTTCAAACTCATTTCTATAAGTTGATAAATTCCTTCTTGATTGATCATTAATTATACAAATATCCAATCATTTCCAATTTTCATTCAACCAATATCTTAAGACATTACTTTTTCATAATTAAAATACAATAAATAACTTATTAATTATTATGATAATCCCAAGTCAAACAAAATTATTTAATTTTTTTTAAGAAATTTCGATCAACAATTTTAGTAATCTCACATATATAAAAAGAATCATTCTGACAAAAAAAAATTGATAGTTGAATTTGTGTCCATGTATTCTCATAATCTATCGTAAATAACTTTAATTTGTTACATAAAGAAATGTCAATTTTTATTTATTTAAATTTAATAAGTAAAATCTCATAAAATAAATATATTAAATAAGCTACATGCATTGGGCTAATCATAAAAAATATGAAAAAAAAAAGAAGAAGAAAAAGTTAGAGAACTAAAATCTGTTTGCAGAACCAGCAGCCGCCCTTCTTTCTTCCTATGTATTTGGACAAAGTGCTTCGGTTGACAATTATTATTATTAGTTGTAGCCGTGCTATTGTTTGTAGTTCTGTTTTTCATACATTTGTTGAGTTATAAGAGTTTATATATATATCCTCTCAAATGAATACAAATCCAATAATCCCATATCATTAGCTGCCTGAATATTAAAAATAATAAAAATAAAATAAAAACTCAAACCAACGTCTCAATTGCCGTCTGAATCAGGTGATGTTATGAAGAAATGCCACACAGATGCAACAATTTGCATAGAAGCATCCCTGACAGGGACTTTTCATTTAGTTTGTTGTCACATTTCATCCAACTCCACATTCTCCATAAATCATCTCACCAAACTCCTTTGCCACTCACTTTAGATTTTTTTACATTGGAGTCTTGTTTCTGAGCAATGGGAGATGAGGTGATTTTGTTGAATTTCTGGGTTAGCCCTTATGGGATTAGGGTCCGAATTGCACTAGAGGAAAAGGGCATCAAGTATGAGAATAGAGAAGAGGATGTCAACAAGAAGAGCCCTTTGCTCCTGCAAATGAACCCAGTTAATAAGACAATACCAGTTCTCATTCACAATGGCAAACCCATCTGTGAGTCACTTATAGCTGTTGAGTATATTGATGAGGTTTGGAATGATAAGTCTCCCTTGTTGCCTTCTGATCCTTACCAGAGATCACAAGCTAGATTCTGGACTAACTATGTTGACACCAAGGTACTTTACTTCTCTCTAGTGCTTCATTATTATTATTATTATTATTATTATCATTTATCATCACTATTTATGTTTTCTATCATCTTCTCAAGAGCAAATTATATTCACAACCCTTGTGATTCTTCAAAATTCACACAATACCTCTGCCTTGTTAGAATATCATCCACTAGTTACTCAAATTACAACAAGGTATGTCCTTAAACTGTGTATCCTCTCTGTTACTCAATATTCCAACGGAAGAGAGATACACACAAACAGAAGATGAATGTGTTAATTTCATTATTCAATTTTTTGTGTGAATCTCTTTCCATTGAAACTCTGGTATCAGAAATGATCCACACTCACCCCTTTTAAAGAGAAATTATCAAATAGTCTAGGATCAACAAGTAACTATGATTTCAACCAATCATTGTAGGACACATTTAAGTTTTTTAATCGATAAGAAAATTTTGATAACATTGATTTTATGTCATGTAGAAACTGGTCAGGAATCATGTAGAAACTTCTCATTTTTAAGGGAGGTTACTCTAAAGTTAAAAAGGCAGGAATTTGTGTGAATTTTGAAGAAATTAGTATAATTTGCTTTTACATCAAACAATCTTTGTTTGGAAAATGTGAAGTTTGATAGTGAACTTCCACTGTGAAATAGATGTATGAGATTGCCGTGAAGATTTGGAAAAGTGAAGGAGAAGAGAAAGAAGCTGCCAAGGAAGAATTCTTGGAGTGTCTGAAGTTAATTGAAGAACAACTGGGGGACAAGCCTTATTTTGGTGGGGACAACCTTGGTCTTTTGGATATTGTACTTGTTCCTTTGATCTGTTATACTTATACCTATAATATATATGGAAATTTCATCAACGAGACACAGTACCCCAAAATCATTGCTTGGTCTAAGAGGTGCGCACTAAAAGAGACTGTGTCCAAGTGTCTTCCCGAGGAACAGAGGGTCAAAGAGGTTTTTTCGAAGAGGAGACAGGACTTGAACAAATGAATAGATTAGAGAGAGGGTGCCAATAGCAAAATATTGCCTCTTGTTACTTGTGTGCTCTATCTTCTGAATAATGGCTTTACATACTGCACTTTGGTTTTGCTACTAATGTTATTTTCAGTGGATATTTGTGATCTAATGCAACATGCTCTTTTATTTCTACCAAATAGTATTTAGATGTCATATATCAGATATTCGTTTGCAAGTCAAAGTTATATGAATGCATATTTTAGGCTTAAAGTATATACAAGAACAAAACGATGTGCACAAAGCCACAAATTCCATGAAGAGATCTTCATAATGGAAGTTCGTTAACAAGTCTTGAAACCGCAATGGCATGTGTAACTATGATCTTAATCATTATTCATGAAAAAAGAGAATACAAATTAAAACCTTATAATACCATATTTAAAAAGAAAATTTTTATTGGGTTGATTCATGACATTGAAATCCCTCTTATTTCAATTCAAGTGCCTTCTTGCTTGCCTCAGCATGATCATAGATCTCTTTCTCATCAGGAAGATTTTTGGACACAGTCTCTCTTTGCATGCATCTCTTGACCCAAGCTACAAGTTTAGGACATTCTGCTTCCATTTTGAAGTTGCCATATATCTCAAAACTATAAAACCAACTGTAGAAAGAGATCAAACCAACGTCCACAAACCCAAAAGTGTCGCCCCCATAAAAAGGCTTGTCACCCAATGTCTCTTCTAATTGCTTAAAAACAGAGATTAACTCCTTCCTCCATGTCTCGTGCTCCTCACCTGTAGAAAGCCACATTTTCCTAGAAGTATCATACACCTGCATTGAATATCACAAAACTAGTATTGGTGGCAAAAACTGAAAGTAACACACAATCTATATAAACTGAAATCTAATACTCTTCCCCCCCAAAATTGAAAAGGTTGCAAAAAAACAAAAAAAGTTTATATATTTTCATTTCTTATAGTAAGTAGTATCTATGTTATAGGTACAAAATATCTATTAACTTTATTGAGGATTAATCTTTAACAAGGAATTTAAATTGTCATCTTTTGGATATTTTGTTTTAATATATTTTTTTATTCACAATACCCAAAACCAATATTTTGTTTAAAGAAATCAAACTTAGTTCTATCATGTGATTTCATCATGTTTAGTCTTTTTTTATTCAACATAATTAGTTGAGTTTCATAATTTGTGTGTATGTGAATCTAATGAAATAATTTTGCATCTTAAATTAGTAAAAAAAAAATTGAAACTCCGAAAATTGAAATCAATCAAGAAGACAATATTAACTAAAATACAAAACCCAGATGATTAAAATGATCATTTTAAAATTTTTCTAGTAAGATGAATCATCAAAAATATATTTAAACCATTAATTTACTCTAAATTTTATTTAACCAAGTTTAGTCAAGTGCATAAGGACTTGATCAATATGCAAAGTGTTAAGTTCGATCCTTATTGTTGTGATCGAAAATATTTTATACCAAGAGAACAAAAGTAGGTACCTTTTTGTCAATGTAATCTACCCAAAATCTGGCTTGAGCTCTCTCATAAGGGTCTGAGGGCATAAGTGGAGCCTTGTGACTCCAGACCTCATCGATGTACTGCACTATAATTGCAGAGTCACAAATGGGTTTGCCATTATGAATGAGAACTGGAATTTTCTTGTGAATAGGGTTCATCTGCAAAAGCAAAGAACTTTTGTTCCTCAGATTCTCTTCCTTGCATTCATACTTAACACCCTTTTCAGCTAATGCAATTCTAACTCTGATCCCATACATGCTTGCCCATGTTTCCAACAGAACAACCTCGTTTGCCATCCTCACCAAAATCCAATTGAGTGTACATATGTTGCGAGCTTTTAAATTTTTATACTGATTGAGTCAACCTTTTACAAAACAATTAAACTGTTCCTATAAGACAAGGCTTGTATATTACGTTTGCACTTACGTTTTTATATGATAGAGTCAGAGACTTATACAAAAAACAAATATGCACTTGCGTTTGAGCTTAATAATCTTAGGTTGAGTTCTTTTTGCAACTCACAACTTGTAAATCAAGACAGAGAAAAGGATAAGATAGTTTTGTATCAAATATTATGAAAAAGTTATTTCTGTTAGAATTATACTCTATGGTGATGAGATATTGTCCGCTTTAAACCTTAGTCTTAAGAGTTTTGCTTTTGGTCATCATCTAAAAAGTCTCTCAATTATTAAAATACGAGTATGTTTTATAAGTTGTTAATTTTCTCTTATTTTATGGATGTGGGACTTGTTTATATCCCAACAATTGCATGAATAATATTATTTGTAAAACTGGATTGAATGATTACAAAATTTGTATACCCTTTTAATTAGTTAAGTGTGCGTTTGACTATTGACATTAAGAATTTTGTGCCCATTTCTTATATTTTTTAAACTTTTGAAAAGAATAAATGAAGATAATATATACACACTTTAAGAAAAGTAACATTTGTACTCTCAAAACTTTGTAATAGAAAAAATAGAAAAGTTATTTGCCATTGACCGTTTAACTTTTTCAAAGGATAATTGGTCAATTTTTGCTAATTGAAAACAAGGACATAATGTAATTTATTATTTTATAGGTAAATTGATAAATTTGTTTGTTTGATAAAGAATTAAAAGAATTTCTAAATTAATTTGACTAGTTTACGAAGTTAATGTGGCAAAAATAAATTGTTTGTGGACAATTTTTAATGTAAAAAGCAATGAGATATTCTTTTTGGGGAAAAAAAAGTGTAGATAGGGCGAATATGGATCCGGATAGACCCGATCATCAGAACAAATGTTTCATAATTTTTTTTTTCAGTAGTAACAAATGATGAGTTTAGATATCGAACTAAAGGATTAAACGACAATTACCAATTTACTAATTGTTTTAAGAGATTATATTTTGTGAAAGAGTTGATGAGAAAATAGTTTAAAAGAAAATTGCATTTGTTGTAAACAAAAAATTGTGAATTGATTAAATTTGCAAAAATAAACTTTAGAGTTGTGACCGTTATTGATTTCAATTTTCCCAAATTCAATTTGCCGAAATCCTAGATTGATTATTTGCGTTTCTCTCGATTAGTTAATTACTTTGTTCATATAAATTAACCATCTCTCCTATTTCTAATTTTCTATATTTCTAAATTACCAATTGATCATACAATAATTTATAAACAAAGGAGCATATACAAATATAGAGGATGATTATTTAATCTAATATAATTAATTTGATCGTACCGTTTCTTAATTAGTCCCAGTTGTTTTATAATTTTCTTAATTGATGTTCATTGATCATTTCCATCAATTAATTAACTTTATTGAACTATAATTGATAAGTTCATCATGCAAATGTTAAAGCAATAAAATTGTGTTTACTGTTAATATTATGGCTTCAGCCTAATCATCAAAAGACTTGTTCTTTTAGCATATATGCATGAAAATAATTTATACAGCTTCTTTTTGACAGTTACACATGCCAAGTTCTGCTATTCTAAGGAATGATTTCTCATACTTCATCATTCGGTTTCTTCATCAATTTCTTAGGCATGCACAGCTTCTCATTGAACATGATAACCTTCAAATTTGGGTATCTTTTCATGACAGTCCTACATTCATTGTAAAACCATGCACAAATACGCAGTTATATTATAAATATGACTTTTTAATAGGAATTTAGAAATGCTTTTTAGAACTTTTTTATTAAAAAATACTTTTTATTTTTAATAAAAAAAACTTGCAAAAATATTTCTAACTTGTATCTAGATAAACTTTATTTAAGATTAATAAGTGTAATGCTAATTGTATCAAACTTTCATTTTATTTTATTTATTTTTGTTTATTTATTTATGTATTATTATTAATTAGTTGTGCTATTGTTTGTAGTTCTGTTTTGTTGTTTCATTGGCCGTCTGAATAATAATAATGTTAATGATAATAATAAAATCATTGTCTCAATTGTCGTCTGAATCAGATGCTGAAATCAAGAAACGACACAGATGAAACACCATGCAGAAACATCCGTGATAGGTATTTTTCCTCTGGTGGAATAGTTTATTCTCATTTCACATGTCATAAAACCCCTCATTCTCTACAAGTTGACTCACCAAAATCCATTGCTACTCACTTTTGCTTTTGTTGGAGCATTGTTTGAGCAATGGGAGATGAGGTGATTCTCTTGAATTTGTGGTTAAGCCCTTATGGGATGAGGATCCGGATTGCACTAGAGGAAAAGGGCATCAAGTATGAGAATAGAGAAGAGGACTTAAGCAACAAGAGTCCTTTGCTCCTGCAAATGAACCCAGTTCATAAGAAAATACCAGTTCTCATTCACAATGGCAAACCAATATGTGAATCACTCATTGCTGTTGAGTATATTGATGAGGTTTGGAATGATAAGTCTCCCTTGTTGCCTTCTGATCCTTATCAGAGATCACAAGCTAGATTCTGGGCTAACTATGTTGACACCAAGGTACTTTGCTTCTCTTTGGTGCTTCATTATTATTATCATTGTTTCTAGCTCCCTTAGTTGTTTGAAATTACTCATAAAGCATATAGGATACTCCTTTAAAGGAGTTATGAGTCAGTTTGGATACAATTTAAAAGAGTTTTTGAATTGGAAAAATTAACTTATTATTTTGAACAGAAAATTCTTAAAAAAAAATTTAACTTGTATCTGAATAGAATCAATATAAAATTAAAAGGACAGGGGTATTGTGCAAATTTTGAAAAAATCATAGGTAGGTCAGTGTAACTTTATTTTTTTATTTTTATCAAATAACCTTTGTTTGAAAAATGTGAGATTTGCTACTAAACTTTCACTGTGAAATAGATATATGAGATTGCCATAAAGTTTTGGACAACTGAAGGAGAAGAAAAAGAAGCTGCCAGGCAAGAATTTCTGGAGTGTCTGAAGCTATTGGAAGAGCAACTCGGGGATGAGCCTTATTTTGGTGGAGAAAACCTTGGCTTTGTGGATGTTGCACTTGTTCCTTTGTTCTGTTATTTTTATACCTTTAATTTATATGGAAATTTCATCAAGGAGGAACAGTACCCCAAAATCATTGCTTGGGCTAAGAGGTGCACTCTGAAAGAGAGTGTGTCCAAGAGTTTTCCCGAGGAGCAGAAGGTCAAAGATCACGTTTCTCAGAAGAGAAAGAATTTAAACAAAGGGTAGACTAGAGGCAGGGTGCATATTGGAAAATCTAGTCACTTGAGTGCTGTATAATATGAATAATGGCATTACAAAACAGCACTTATATGTGTGTGCCTTTGGTTTTGCTGCTTATTCTTTTCAAAGGATATTTTGTGACCCCCAATGCAACATTGTCTTTTATTTTCACCAAATTGTATTAATATGTCACATATATATCAATGGATAAAAAAAATGGCATATATATCATGAATTCATTATATTGGTTTGGAAGACAAAGTTATATGAATGCATACTTTAGGCTTAAAGTATATACATTAAAAAAATAAAAATAAAAAGTGCACAAAACCAAAAATTCAATGAAGAGATCTTCATAATGGAGTCTTGAAATCGCAAAAGGAATGTGTAATAAAGAACATGACTCTGACAAGGCTAGAAACATGTGGTTTTTCTCTTTTAGTTCACACACCTCAATGTCCAATGCAAATTGTCACGACTAACTCAAACTATATGTTCGAATTTATATTCATCCAAATCAACTTTTGGTCTGTCTAATGTTAATTTCCTTACTTTAAATACATGTGTTCATACTGTTAAATATCAGGTTTAACAAGAACCAAAATGCTGCAACTTGCTCAGACAAAATTGAAGAAATAAAGCAGTATTTCATAAATGAGAATGCCTATTTATAAGCTTACAAGTACAACCAATATGAAATTTGCTAACAAACTGTGAGACTTTATTGTAATTACAATAGCTAACAGAAAAATAATTAGCCTAACACTTTACAGTGTAACCTTAGTTCAATATAAATTTCTTCTTATAATCCAACACAGACTCATAAACCTCCTTCCCATCTGCAAGAGTTTCAGATACACTTTCCTTCTTCATGCATCTCTTGGCCCAGGAGATAAGCTTTGGACACGCTGCCTCCACTTTGAAGTTGCCAAAGGTCTCATAAGTATAAAACCAGCAATAAAAAGGTATGAGAGCAACATCAACAAACCCTAATGTGTCACCTCCAAAATAAGGCTTGTCTCCAAGAAACCCTTCCAATTGCTTTAAGCTATCTATGAAGTCCTTCTTTGCCACTTCTTGCTCATGTCCCTCTGAAATCCATACCCTCCTAGAAGCATGATACACCTGCATTTTATACTTGTTAGTTGTTGCTAATGACTTTGAATGAACACCTAAATTGGTCTTTAAATTTAGAAGTCCTTATTATATTAATCTCTGAAATTAAGAAATCATTAAATCTGTTCTTAAAAGTATAAATTCATAATCATATTAATCCAAAATTAAAGTAATAATAATTGATATACATTCAGGAATCGAAATGATAATAAATAGTTAACTTTAACAACTTATTTAACATTTTAAGGAATTATGCCAATTTCTTAATTTCATAAATTAATATAAGAATTACTTCCAAATTCAAATTTCAAAATAGGTGTTCACTCTATTAACTTTCTAGAATATAGATATTGTATAATCCTAATCTTCAAATTTAGAATTCTACCTTCTGATCTACAAAATCAGCCCAGAACCTGGCTTGAGATCTATGATAGGGATCAGAGGGAAGCAAGGGAGAATTGTGTTGCCAAACCATATCAATATACTCAACAATTATAAGGGACTCACAGATTGGTTTCCCTTGATGTATGAGAACTGGAATTTTCTTGTGAATTGGGTTCATTTCTTGAAGCAAGGGGCTCTTGTTGGTAAGATCCTCTTCCATGTATTCATATCTGATTCCTTTCTCTGCCAAAGCTATCTTAGCTCTCATCCCAAACATACTGAACCCAGAGCCCAACAAAACTACCTTGTCCTCCTCCACCATTGTTTGTGGCAACCACTGAGAGAGTGAAGTGAACAAATATCTGGAAGTTTAGTTTATCTTTGGTCCAATTGAAGAGATATTGATGTCAATAGAGTAATGCCTAGTAAATAGTTTACATAAACACTTGTCAACAAGGATTTATCCTAAGCTTGACTTTGAAACACTAATAAATTAAAAATAACTTTTTCATAAAAATAATTTATTTAAAAAGAGCATAAAATGATCCTAACTTTTGCTATAGCCACTGTTTATCAGAACCTATAAATATTTTGATTATTTTTCTGACAAGTCAAAAGGAATGTGTAAAGAGTCAGAAAGGGCGGCTGCCAGATGGGCAAATTAGATTTTAGTTCACAAGTTTTTTTGTCCTGGCTTTCAAGATTACTTTCATAACTCCTTAATATTTCTAAAAAAATATAACTTATTTAATTTAAATAAAAAAACATGATTTTTTCTATGAAAATATATATATATATATATACGTATACGGCAAATTATGAGAATACATAGACACAAATCTAACAATTTAATAAGCGTTAAAGTGCATAAAACAACTTTTCTAGATGAACAGAATCCAGAAGAAAGAAGAACATGGTACTTAAGTGTTTATTGGCGATCTCGAGTGACAAATTTACAAGTATCTAAGACTATATATCCCCTATAATTTCTATCCAAGCATCAAGAAACAGGGAAACTAATCGTCTCTTACATAGTAACTCTATCAAATAATATATTGAATTATTCAAACATTTGCAGCAAAAGTACTCGTATTAAAATATGTAGTCACAAACTAATCAGACACTTGTAGTTGGGAGTACTTACAGAGATATGTTAGAAACTTCTTAAATTGTAAATTTAAAGTTAAATAATCGTTGTCAATAAAAATAAATAGTCACTGGAAAATATTACAGGAAGCACCAAATATGGTATAAAATTGAGCCATGAATCTCTCTTTTAGATATGGTATCATTGCAATGTCAAAGAGTACTAACGAAAGAACTTTTATTGATCATAAGTTCACAACTTAAACATACATGCATTCATCCCTCAACTTAATCTTATTATTCAGACAAGACACATCAAAGTGTCAACTAAACCATAGATAACCAAAGCCTAACAAGCCCAAGATAAAACTACATAAGACCATACAATACCATATTTAAAATGCTAATTTTTGTTGTGGTGATTGATTCATGAAGTCCCTCTATTTTGATTCAAGTGCCTTCTTCATTCCCACAACATGATCATACACCTTCTTCTCATCAGGAAGAGTTTTGGACACAGTTTCTCTCCCCATGCATCTCTTAGCCCAAGCTATGAGTTTAGGACACACTGCTTCCATTTTGAAGTTGCCATATGTCTCAAAAGTATAAAACCAACTGTAAAAAGGGATTAGACCAATATCAACAAACCCAAAGGTGTCACCCCCATAAAAAGGTTTGTCACCCAGTGTCTCTTCTAACTGCTTAAAAATTGAGATCAACTCCTTCTTCCATGTCTCGTGCTCCTCTCCTGTAGAAAGCCACATTTTTCTCCAAGTATCATACATCTACATTGAACATCACAAAATTAGTATTGGTAACCAAAAAAAGAAACTAACACACAAAATATAAATTAAATCTAATAATCTTCCCACCAAAATATAATAGATCACTAATCAATTTATAGTCCCATTGAGACTCTAGTAAGAAACAACTCACTGATTTTAAAGCATAATTGATTGAAATCATTAAATGTGATTGAGATAGGTAATGAATTTAATCATAACCAGAACTACTGGAGTCAGTCTAGTAGTAGACTTGGGTCCTAAATTTGAACTTATCATTATCTAATTATGATGGATCAAAAGAAGAAAAACAATCATTTGAATCATTATGTTTTCATTAAATTATGTGTTAATGAGGAGAAATTAATTTTGGTTTAGGCAATTTGACTAATATCCAACCATAATTTTATTGAAATTAGTTATGTAATGTGAAAGTGGAAATGAGAAGTCTCACAATAGATAGAGAAATAACATATAAGTGAAAAGATTCATAGTCCATGCTAATAACTTGAGATTTTAGCTAAAAATGTGATAGCAAGTTCATTTGTGTGATTTTTCATAGACTACTGGTGAAGTTCTCACCGATGTTAACTCTTCAGCCTCTCAAGTATTGGTATGAGAGAGGATGGTTCTAAAAAGTAACCAACTCAAACAAATATTCCCAGCAAGTTGATTTAAATAACCATAGAGCGTTTGTTTTCAGGTATGATCTTACTTTTTTCTAGTGTCACATTCTTAGGAATATTATTATTGAAATATTATTCCTGAAAATATTTAAAAATATGTTTAGTGAAATTTTAACATTTTTTAAAATATTTAAAAATTTTAAATTAATTAAAATAAAATAAAAAAATGAGCTGAAAAAGGTTAAAGTATAACTTTCCACGTTTTCATCAAAATACAGCTTTCTCTTCCCCTATCATGGAAATCAAAATAAAATAAATCATGTTGTGTTGACCTTCTCAAAAATAAGTTATACTCTAAAATATTTTTTTAATACTGTAAAAAAGCATGAGAATATAACATTTGCAAATTTCCAACTCAATATTTGAAGAAATAACTTTTTAATCCGTAAAAGAAACACACTCATGATTATATATTCTCAATAACACTCTAAGAAGTGGAAAAACATTAAATGCATGTTTGGAGGATTTAAGATGGGTCATCGAATCATGATATTGAAATACTAATTAACAATTTCAAGTAAACATTCCACAAATTAAAACATGTACCTTATTGTCAATGTAATCTACCCAAAATCTGGCTTGAGCTCTCTGGTAAGGATCAGAGGGCATAATTGGAGCCTTGTGATTCCAGACCTCATCAATGTACTGCACTATAATTGCAGATTCACAAATGGGTTTGCCATTATGGATGAGAACTGGAATTTTCTTGTGAATAGGGTTCATCTGCAGAAGCAAAGGACTCTTGTTCTGCAGATTCTCTTCCTTGTATTCATACTTAACACCCTTTTCAGCTAATGCAATTCTAACTCTCATCCCAAACATGCTAGGCCATGTGCTCAACAGAACAACCTCGTTTGCCATTGTTGCAATGGATCACCAAACCAAACTGAAGTTGTGAAGATGCTGTGGAATAACAAGGCACGTGGTCATTTATAGTGATTGATGAGACAAACTTTTCCACAAAAGAAATATGTAGATGATTCTCATTTTTTCTTTAGGATATAAAGTCCTTTATGTTAGTGTTACGTTCTCAATTACGTCATTTCGATTTATTTAGTATTATCTGCTATCTATGCAGAATTCTATTCGCAATTCTCAGTTGGAAAACGACAAAAGATGAACAAGAAAAATAATTTTATATAGAAAAAGGGACTTTTGACACTCCAAGAGTTGAAAAAGATGGAAAATTAGGTGTGATAAATTTGATATGACGGATGAAGGAAATTTTTACTTAAATAATATTTTTTTTTAAAAAAATTACAAAAGTATCAACTGTGCAGGTTTATTTACCAATATATAACTGTTTACTGTTCATGCTCAGAATTCGGTTCCCGGGGAACCGAATTCTGAACTTCAAAATCTTATTTTTTTTGTTTTTTCAACTCAGAATTCGGTTCCCGGAGAACCGAATTCTGAGTTATTTTAAATTTTTTTTTTCGTGTTTCTGGCCCATTTTGGGCAAATGTTGGAAGTGGAACGGCCCATTCCGGAAGCAGAACGGGTCGTTCTGCTTAAAGACACAGAGTCCTTTTTTTAATTAAAATGGACCCAGAACGGCCCGTTCCAGAATAAAAATTTTAACATTTTTTTGAATCTGAAACGGCCCTGGAACGGCCCGTTCCGGAGGACGTTTTCAGGAAGTAGAACGTGGTTTGGAACGGGCCGTTCTGGTTTTGGAACGGCCCGTTCTGGGCAAATAGTAAAAAAAAAGATTAAATTTTTTATTTTTATTTTTAAAAAAAAGATAATAAAGTTAAAATAATGGGATATTAAGCAATAAATTTTTAGTCCTCACTCACATTCATCGGATATTTCTTGATCCAAGTGAATTAACCTTAAAGAATTAAATTTGGGATGAAGTTATAGTTTTGAATTCTGATAGTAAATTTTAATTTTTAGTGTATTCTTAACATAAAAATTATAATAATATCAATTAATCAGGATTCATGAAATAATATTTAATATTAATGTTTAGAAGTTAAGAAACATTTAATATCAGTTATAAATAATATATTTAGACAATCACTTAAGATAATATCTTGTGTTTAAAACGTACAATTATCCCTGAACTATAGGGAATATATTCTCTCCGACAATATAATTATCAGATAAAATTTTAACTATTCAATCAATTTTATTAAAATAATATATTTAGACAATCACTTAAGATAATATCTTGCGTTTAAAACGTACAATTATCCATGAACTATAGAGAATATATTCTCTCCAACAATATAATTATCGGATAAAATTTTAATTATTCAATCAATTTTATTAAAATAATATATTTAGACAATCACTTAAGATAATATCTTGCGCTTAAAACGTACAATTATCCCTAAACTATAGAGAATATATTCTCTCCAACAATATAATTATCGGATAAAATTTTAACTATTCAATCAATTTTATTAAAATAATATATTTAGACAATCACTTAAGATAATATCTTGCGCTTAAAACGTACAATTATCCCTGAACTATAGGGAATATATTCTCTTCGACAATATAATTATCGGATAAAATTTTAACTATTCAATCAATTTTATTAAAATAATATATTTAAACAATCACTTAAGATAATATCTTGCGCTTAAAGTGTACAATTATCCCTGAACTATAGAGAATATATTCTCTCAAACAATATAATTATCGATAAAATTTTAATTATTCAATCAATTTTATTAAAATAATATATTTTGTTATAAATTAAATTTAAAAAATTAAGGGTCAAATTATCACACTTCACCGTCCAAGTGTTCTCTCTGATACGAAAATTTCTCGTCCGTCAACCATAGTTTAAAATAATCTCAATTAATATTTATACTATATTTTGCGACTTGAAATTATTGAGATTTGAAATTTACAAAACATTAATTACTTTTGTCTACCCCAACACATATATAATATAATTTAATTAAGAAGAATCAACTTTCAAAGGGTTCGTAAAAGGGTTCACATAAAACTTCGAAACTGTTCTTTCTTCAATATAAGAAAATGACTAAAAATAAAACTTGAAAGGTAAAATTTAAGAGTTTACAATTTTAAAAACATTTATTACAATACCAAATCCATATAGATATTTTGTCCTAGAAATCCTCTACCCCGATGTCACATTATCAAAGCATTCCCATAATTTAACTGTTGGCATTCTAGATGTCACTCGTAGCCGGATCTTCTTCACCTAAAATATCCACAGTTTATACGGTGAGAAAAGAGAATATCTATATGCAAAGTACATACAAACACATCACAATATAATCTCATCATAATTCATTATTTAATAAAATATATATAGATATATATATATATATATATATATATATATATATATATATATATCAATCATTCATCATCTTCACATCTCAATTCACATTTAACATATCTCATTTCACATACATATCTCAATCCATCATAATCCACACCAATTATACAATTTACAACATCATTTCCATATTCATAATTCATGTCAATCTTACAATTAACAATATCATTTTCACATCCATAATTCACACCAATCTTACAATTAACACTATGCCAAGACCTCGCCACATCTGACACAAGTGATACAGGTTAATTGCCTCCCACACCAAACTAGGGTCACGCCCTCCCTATAGCATCACTTACCCAGGGGTCGTGCCATCCCTAGTCATTAAGGAGTACGCTCGTCCCTGAAGCATCATCTACCCAGGGTTCGTATCATCCTTGATCATCCGTGAGTACGCTCGTCCCTGAAACATCAACTACCAGGGTTCGTATCATCCTTAATCCTTAGTGTGAGGAACCACAATCAAATTACAATCCATACAGTCTCTTGCAATTAACCCTATGTCAGGGCTGCCATAATCGACATAAGTGGTGTGTGTTAACTGTCTTACTCATCCCACACCATGCTAGGGTCACGCCCTCCCTGTAGCATCACTTACCTAGGGGCCGTGCCATCCCTAGGCACTGATGTGAGGCACCACAATCACAATCATAATCACATCCATACAACATCTCATCTCATAATTCAAATTCACATCACGTACACAATTCCACCTCACATACACAATAGATAAGCCCAACAAAATAAGGGTTTACACACCCCTCAAGTAATTCACATCAAGATCATTCATTCTTATCAATCTATACAATAATAACATTCATAAATTAATATTATAAACAATGGAATTATCAACTTCATATAACTTTAACATAAACAATAAAACCCCCAATTCTTTCAAAACCTAACTCACAGGCACTTTTCTACAGTTTCATTCTCCCTCTCAGATTATCATTCTTACAAATTAAATATATATTTCTAATCCTCAACACATATAGAATCCAATGATATCATTAATTCCTCAAACAGAAATATTTCAATTTTTCCAAAACCTAGCCTACAAGCACTTTTCTATAATTTCATTCTCTCTCCGAATAAATCATATATTCATACTCCTAAATTCATACAGAATCAAATAATGCCAATAATTTTTCAAACAGAAATAATTATACAATTGCTCATAATCCTAAGGGCTCTTCTTCTACCCAATTCTCTCATGTAACTCCACATATAAATAATCTCATTTTCTCCCGTACCTGGATAAATAGGAACTTGGGTAGAACCTCCTCCTCTTTTTCCTTAAACAAGGATCGGAACTAAAATTGGAGCAGAATCTCATCCTCTGAGTTCCTCTTGGTCTTCAGAGAGAAGAAGAGGAACGAAAGAGAGAACAGAAGAGAAGAGAGAGTGAGAATGAGAGGTGTGTAGAAATGAGAGGATTTGAGGCCTATTTATAAGATTTTTCGCCCACCTACCACTACGGCCCGTTCCAAAATCGGAACGGCCCGTTCTGGTCCCTTCAAACATACGTAAATTTTTCAACTGGAACGGCCCGTTCCCAAACTAGAACTGCCCGTTCTCAAACCCAGCAGAACGGCCCGTTCTGCTTCCAGAACGGCCCGTTCTCCAAACCAGAACGGCTCGTTCTCCCATCAAAACAGCTCGTTCTGCTTCTACAATTTTGGCCATACTCATTAATCCAGAACGGGCCGTTCTACTTCCAACATTTGCCCAAAATGGGCCAGAAACACGAAAAAAAAATTTAAAATAACTCAGAATTCGGTTCCCTGGGAACCGAATTCTGAGCATGAACAGTAAACAGTTCTATATTGGTAAATAAACCTGCACAGTTGATACTTTTGTAATTTTTTAAAAAAAAATATTATTTAAGTAAAATTTTCACGGATGAAGTGTGTGATAAGAATGGTAAGAAAGTCAAAAATGTGTTTCATTTATTTTATTGTTCAAAAGTGGATCATATATATCTCTACAAATATTGTTTTATATAAGTTATACAAGAATCAAATTCTTAATCAGATACTTTATAAAAAAATATGTTATCACACCTAATTAATTATCACCCCCCTTATGTTATGTCACACCTAAAGATGTATTTAGAAATAACAATACGAGAAAATTAAGTTCAATTCTCGTCATATTTTTATAATCTTTATAATTTTTCTCATGAATAAAAGAAATTAATAGGGAAAGAAATATAAACTAATCACTTTCTATGGAGAGGTTAATTAAAGAAAAAGATATAGATATTTTACACGGCAGAAAATTGGTTTGATCGATTACAAATCTGGTGCCAAAATTGAATATGAAATTAACAATTTATTCTTTGAATTGATTTATTGCGTGGTCTGTTAAGGTACGAGAGTTGCTCACAGAACAGAGATAAATTGGTTAATTTATTACATTATGAGGACAATTTTCAACACAAAAAGCAATGACTTTTTGTTTTGTTAGAGCAAAAAGAACTTGTCATACATTGTATTAAGGGAATAATAGATAAGGAAGAAAGGAAATTGCCAAATCAGTTCCTTCCTCTCGCATTGTCAAAGATGTGAAGGAAGGGTAAAAAAATCAAATGACACCAATGTTTTTACATCTTTCTATTATTTGAGAGAAAGATGATGTTTTCAATAAAAAAGTTTAAATTTTCTTTAATTTCATATTTTTTTATTAATAATATTTATGATATATATGTATAACACATAATTAAAAAAAAACTTTTGCTTTTGTTTCCTTTCGTTTTCACTCTTATAAAATAATTTAAAAATTATTTTACTTTCTACACTTTTTTCTATTTCCTTTTAATTTTTTATTTTCATTTTCTTTCCTAAACTAAAAATACCTATAAAAATTAAATATTTTTTATATAATTTTAACTTTGTGTTTGTATAAAAAAAAATATAGAGAGAGATAAAGTAAGTGACGAAGAAGTGCAGAAAATGAAATAAATAAAGTGAAAGTAGATTAGTGAAAAAAAATATAAATATAGAAGTATAATTGTCTTTGAAAAGTGGATGATATTTTTCTCATAGATTATTATTATTATTATTATTATTATTATTATTATTATTATTATTATTATTATTATTATTATTATTATTATTATTATTAGGAGAAAAAAGAGATATTTCATGTCCTTTTATTTAAGAAAAAATAATGATAGTTATTTAAAGAGATAATATTTTTTGTTATCTATAAAAATAATCTATCTAAAGTCAATGCTTAATCTATGCTTGTGAGACGTGACTTTTACTGACTAAGCATTATTTTAACATAGACCGAAATGTAACTTAAGAGCATTAGATTAGGAGAGAAGTTTAGAAACTGAATATCATTAAAGTAGAGAGAGAAAAATAAATAAATAAAAGATAATGAATAAGAAATTGTTAAGGGGGTAAATTAGTCCAATATTTGTGTACATTAAAATAGGATATCTCTTTTATTAATAGATTATTATTTATTTTAATTTAGTATATTAATAAAAGAAATATTAAAATTGTTGTTAAAGATAAGATGTCATATTTATTATGTTATATAAAAAAGAAATGGTGTGCTTTATGGTGGAGCACTGGAGCTTGAAAAATTATTTGAAGTCAAAATAATTAAATTTAGAATATAAATTAAAAATAATAATAATTTTGATAATATCATTTCACATGAATATTTTAATCATTTAAAAATTTGTTCAAATATTAATATTTATTTAATTATTTGTTTTCATGAAATTTAAATATTTTATATTTTTAATAATATTCTCATGTTTCTTATTATTTATTTATTTTCCAACTTTTATATCCTCTTTCTGCTACTGAATCAAAAAAAATAGAAAAATTATATATATTTTAGTAAAAAAATTACAGGAAATTTTTTTTTGTAAAAAAAATACAAGGAACATTAAATTTGTATACAAAACAAAATTTGTATGAGAATTATATGAAAAAAAATATTTAAATTCCTTAAGAAATGAGGAAATAATCATATTTTTCAAAAAATCATAGAAAAATTTACACAAAAAATATATATAAAGTTTTAAAAATTCATAACAAAATTCTGCATAAAAGGATTTCAAGAAAAATTGCACACAAAAAAATTATAAATTCAAATCATACTATATTTCTTATTCTAGAATGAGGATAATAAAAGTGGATTTGAAAATGAAAAAATCAAGTTTTATAATATAAAATGAAAATTGACTAATGAAATAATTAATAAATTTATAATTTATATAAAGGTAATATCTTGATTTAATGTATGTATTTTCTTTTTTTTTGACAATTTTGTTCTTACAATAACTTTTAAACTACTCTCTCCTACTACATCTTTTCTATTATTTTTATTTAATTTATATTTTTTCTACCTTTCACTAATTAATAATCATCTATATTTTATTTTTTAAATAATAGAGGTAGGTACTATCTCTCTCCGACTAGTGGATGATGGAGTGCGAATTGGATGTTCCATGGATTTACTTCATGCCACTCCTTCCTATATTTCTTGAAAATTCTTCAAGTATTGAGACCAAGAGAAGAAGGAGAATAGTTGAACAAGGCTTGCCTAAGCTCTTCGGATTAGAGCTCCAAGGCAACAAAGAGAAAATCTCAAGGAGAAGAGAAAACTTTCCTCACTTAAATGGTGACTTTCGGCTAGAGAGAAAATGCATATATATCTCTCATAAAATGCTCAAAAGTGAGAGTTTACACATGGAGTATCCTATATATAGGCCACGGATAATGTGCACAAGAAGCTAAGTGGCCAAGAGTTTAAATTAACCATGGCATGGTTAATTTAAACCCTTGGAGCCTAGAATTCAAATTTAAATTTCTTCCCTAGATTCTCGGCACCAATCCGTTACCCACATGTGATGCATGCAACCTAATGTAATTTGATTCACATTTGGAGTGAATTTGAGTCACACCATGTGCACCACCCAGATGGCCGATCACATGACTCTAAATGCACTCTAAATGTGTCTCAAATTCCACTAGACACACTCACATGAAATGAAAACTATAAATGACCGAATTACATGGCCCAAACACAACCTAGTCTACTTGGCCAAAATACAAGACCTTTAAACAAAATACAAGCCCAATTGGGCCAACCCTATTCTACATGAGCTTTAATGAACAACCCAACTAAAAAGTGTCATGGGTCTCTCTTGAACATTGGCCCATTCCTCCCCCAATCTCTTGACCATAGCCTTAGTAATTGGGCCCTTGGCGCATGGGCTTCCATCAATGGATGTAAAAGTGTTAAACTAATCATATTAGACTAATAAGTTGTTAGTTGGACTATACTAGATTCAATCCCCATAAGTTAAGTCTCAAGTTTGAGTTTTGTACAGTGTTATTAAACTCAACTCGAACTGGTCGACCCAATCGGTTTACCTGGAAACTAGCCATTTAATTGGTTTGAGTGAACCAATGGATCGAGGATGCTTTCAACCAGATGCAACTTGGTCTAACTCGACAAATTTGACCTAAAATCAGTGACTTGGCGAGTTTTCCTGATTTAATCGGGTTAATGCATAATTTTTGTTTTATTTTGGCAATATGTGATGAGTCATTATTTTTCCCTATTTTCTTACCTTTTTGTACTTATTTTAATCTCTGATTTGTGCTTAATTGTTTATATTCTGCACTGTTTTCTATTTGGGCTTTAATTAGACCGGTAATTCATATTTTAACTAATTTGAATTTTCTGAATCTAATTATTCCAAATTTCATTTTCAGGGCAGTTTAATAATTATCTGGGCTTGAAATTAATTTCTGGACTTCAAGTGGAGCTGCCACGTCATCTTCCACGTCATCTGCCATGTCATCGCTGCACCATTTTCCACCTCAGCATTTATTTTCAATTTTAACTCTATTTTAATGTAACTTGGGTCAGATTTGTATTGATGGGGGCCCAATTTCGTTTTAGGTCAACTGCACCTAGGGTAAGGCTGACTTGGCAGTCATTAAGGAGGGGGCTGATGTGACTACGTAGGGGGCTGCCTCTCTTTAGTTTTCTGGACGTTTTTCTTTCATGCAGCTACAGTGTTTTTACGTTTGTGGTTCCCTGTTGCTTTCATTTTCGTTTTGTTCTCTTTGAGCTTCCATTTTCGTTCTTCTCTTTGGGTTGCCATTTTCGTTCTTCTCTTGTCTTCTCTGGTTGTGCTGGTTGTGGAACTTGAATATTTACATTTGAAGAATACATTTCATTTTCGTTTCTCTTCTCTGCCTTGAAATTTCGTTTTTGTTTTCGTTTGTATTTCTGTTTGTATTTTCGTTTGTGTTTTCGTTTGTATTTTCATTCTATTTTCGTTTGTATTTTCGTTTGTGTTTCCATTTTAATGGAAGGCTAAAAACCCTTGGGGTTGGTTCCTTGAGCAGATTGCAATATCTATTTGAGGTTTTATTTGTATTTGAATCTGTGTTCTGCTTGGTTCTTCTTCGTTGAACCTCTGAAACGTTTTTGACACCTGTTCATGCTTAATGAATCAGGTTGCTCACAAGTTGCTTAATCTTGTGGGGAGGTTTAATGTTGTATACGTTTGCTTAATTCGTGTAGGGAAATCTTGAGTTAATCTTCGCTTAGTTGGTTAACTCGGATGGAACAAGGATTAAGTTATGAACAGGGAAATCTTTTGAGGACCAGGGATAAAAGAGTTGTAATCTGAACAGGGAACCAATCCGTTTTTACTTACTGTTTTAATTCGTATTATTGTGTACAAACTGAAAATCCGAAAACAAACCCCCCCGCTTCGTATGTTTAAGCCTTTAACAGTAAAAGACGGTCCTTGGGAGACGACCTAGGAGTCACTTCCTAGTACTATATTTAATTTTATTTATTTGACCGGATACGGCTTCGATCAATATGACATTCGTGGCTTTCCTCTATATGTCCATCTAATTTGTTTGTCATTCTCCTCCATCACACAATTTTGGTCGCATTGCACAATTCTTGTCATCTCTTCTCTTTCATAGTTTCACACTCTAACAATAGTGATGCAATCTTGTTAGTATGATATGTTCATCATCTTTTCATCATACAATGACACAAACTTCAATGTTTGTCATCATTCGTCACTTGTCTTCATTGTACAATGTTACATTAGTTGTTGTATATTTTAAGATATTTCAAAAGGTTAATTTATTTATGATATTATTTTGAATTTAAATTTAGATTTAAAATAATTATTTTATTAATTATATATTATTTAAAACTTAATTAATATTGATTTTAATGAGATATAATAACCTAATTATTATGATTTTAATTAATTTTAATTATTAAATATTTTAAAATTAATTATTTTTAATTTTTGTGATTAGGGGGGTAATCAGTGGAAGAGTTTGGACAAGTTCGGGTTGTAAATGTCCAAATCGCAACAATACATGATGTATATGTTATAGACCCGTTTTTGCCCAAATAAGATGTCAAGTTGGACAGATTTTAAGTTGAGTGTATTTTGGTGAGATCGGGCATATTAGTAATTATGACCTTAAATTTAGCTATTTAGTTTTTTTTTTTTTCAAAATGAAGTTTTATACTCTTTCTACTCTCAAGATTTTAGATTTCTTTAGGCCACTAATTTTTATTAGTCCAGATCAACTTTATACCTTTTTCTAAGCTCTTTTATTTTTTTTCTTTTAGTATTACTTTTAGTTTTTTAAACTAGGCCCAAAATAACATTACATTTTCATAATGAAATTACTTGAACTTCTTTTTGGTAAAAGATAATTCATAAGAAAAAAAATAATAAACATTTGATTCAAAAATTCAATACAAATATTATTCAAAAATGCAAATATATCATATATTAATAAATTACAAATTTAGAGTCATGTAGATTTTTGCAAAACACAACTTCTCAAATAAATCATTGTTGACCACTATTCATCCTAATTTTTCCAGTCATTGCAAAAATTACAACCTAAAAAGTTATTGCAGAAATTACAGCCTCCATATTTAGAGAGAGAGAGAAAATACATTATGCAAACAACTTTTATATAATATGAAGGTAATAGTTTAATCAAAGATAAAAACAATCATGCCTATATGAAGAAATATTTGCTTGCTAAAATAACTTCCAATCGCAGAATAGTGCTTCGCAACATCAAATAAGTTGAAAAGAAACATTTTTTGAAGAAGCAAAGAGGGACTCTCACAGTGAAAGGGGACTAGGGAGGATGCGTAGAGGTTATATATGAAGGCATTTGGTGGTGGTTTGTAATGAGAGAAAGAGGTGAGTTAAGAGAGTGGAATGGTGCGAGGTTGTTGATAAGGTGAGCATATTGATCTATTAGTAAGTGCCAAGAGAGGGTGACATGCAATTACAAGCAAGAAAGCGATGACTTAAGGTTTGAGTTTCTGTTTATATTACCTTTTAGAGAGTGAAAGTTAGGATTAGAGCTTAAATCTATCACTTCTATGGGCCATTAATTTCATTTAGTGCTTGTTGGCTCAAATTAACAGGCATACTTCACTAATATTTTTTGGTCAAGTTTGGGTAACAAATACCCACCCACATGTCATTCTCTTTTCTTTTTTTTTTTTTCTACTCCAATTTTGGGTTGGACTCATCTACTCACCCTTATAATTAATTATAGCTACAATTTATTATTTTTTTATAAATATTAAAAATTAGTAAGAGTCAAATGCAATGAGCATTACTCTTTTCTTTAGGTTAAAAATTTGTTAATTTTGCATTTTTCAATCTAAGACTGAAAAGATCATGTTATTTCCTGAGACTTGTGTGAAATTCTGTGAATAAATTCTTTAGTAAAGTGTTTTGCATGTATCAAGAGTTTAGATTATTTTGTGCTCTCAACATCTATGAACAACATTTGTCATCTTTCATCACATCACAATGCAGCCATATTTGCGTGAGTCGTTAACTACAATTTAATATTTTTTATTTTGTCTAATGCTTGTTGGTTGGATTGGGTGGTAGGTTGTTATGTTGTTACTTGTTGGTGCATGAGTTTTTGATTTTTTATTTTATTTGTTGTTGTTCAGTTGTTCTAATTTTAATTTGATAAGTGTTTATTATCTTGAAAATTTTAATGTCTTTGTTCATGAAAATTTTATAATATATTTTTATCTATTTATAATATCTTTTTTGAAGCATAACTTTTATATATTGTCAATTATTTTTAAACTTTTAATGTAAGATTGAATCATGTAGCTAGGTCAATTGGTAATTCAATAATTCAACGTTTAATCCATTGATCTGATATTCAAATTATCTATCAGATGAAGTCTAATAACATTAGTTTAGTGTATACCAAATAACATAATTACTATAAAAAAAATATATACAAGTTGACGTATATTATAAAAAAAAAAACATAAAAGTGCAATATATTAACATAAAACTTAAACGTGATTAATTAAAAAAAATTATACTGCGATAAACTGAGCTAATTAATTACTAATCGTTAATATAAGTAATTGGATATTTATATTCTTTCATAAATCATAAAGATATAAACATTAACTGTAATTAGAGAAACTACTTTACATTTAAAATTGTTGAGAATTATAACTCTTAATTATGAAAAAAAAAAATTAATAAAGGAAACAATAGATACCGACTAAACGTGAGTTTGTATTGATTATGAATTCACATAAAATAAACATTAAAACATTCATCCTTACTTAATATTGCATAGAGAAGACATGTCAAATCATAAAACACAAAATACAAAATAAAAGTACACAAGACCATATTATTAATACCATATATCTATTGAACTGATCCATGAAATCCCTCTATTTCGATTCAAGTTCCTTCTTCATTTCCACAACTGCATTATACACTTCCTTCTCATCAGGAATAATTTTGGACACAGTTTCTCTCTGCATGCATCTCTTGGCCCAAGCAATGAGTTTAGGGCACTCTGCTTCCATTTTGAAATTGCCATATGTCTCAAAAGTATAAAACCAACAATAGAAAGTGATGAGACCAACATCAACAAACCCAAACGTGTCACCCCCGTAAAAGATTTTATCACCCAATGTCTCTTCTAGTTGCTTAAAGATAGAGATCAACTCCTTTTTTGCTGCCTCATGATCTTCTCCTTCAGAACGCCACATTTTGTTCCAAGTAGGATACACCTGCATTGATTATCACAAATATTATTTATACTTGTAAAATTAATTATTAGTATATACAAGAAATAATATATATAATGACATATATACAAGAAATAATATATATAGTGACATACAAAAAAATTTAATACAGATACGATATGTATAAACATAAAATCAATTTCACTATATTAACATATAATTTTAATATTAATTTTTAATAAAATTCAACAATATATATTATGTATTACTATAATATATATCTACATTTTTTAAGTGTTATACCAATATATATTATATTCACAGTATATGTAATAATATTTTTTGTGACATATAATGTGTTACAATATTGGATATATGTTACTACCTCGCAAATTTGTTTTAACAGTGAAGATACAATTAATCCGTCAATTCTTTACACAAATTTAAGCTTTATGAGATAAGATTAAGAACATGGTTAGGGCAATATAATAAGTGAAGAATTAAATTTCATAGCAGAATAAATTATGTCTTGACTTATTAGAATTTGACCATATATAATTAATAGCATACTTTATAATTAACTTAAAGCTATAAGTGATAGAAGGAAATATTATATTATTATTTTCTAGTCTTTTAAGGGTAAAAAAAATGTTGTCTCATACTTTTTTGGATATTTTTAGATGTTTTTTTTTGTTCGTCCCTGGAATATTCACCGCCGATAGCAGTGACTAATCCCCTCGCTACGTTGGAGGCACCTCAAAGGGTGGAATAGCTAGTCCCAAGATTTAAGTGTTTTTTTTTTGTTCGTCCCTGAAGTGTTTTAGATGTTTGCTTTAATTAGCAGATTAATTTTGATTAATTTTATAAATGACTTAATACTAAACTTATGAGATTAACACAAACAAGGATTTTAATCTATGCGAAAGAAAATATTTTAGTTGATGATGAAAAATTATTTTAGTCAAATAAATATTTTTAGCTGAATATTATTCTTTTAATAGCGCCAAAAGTATAAATAATATATATAAATATAAAATAAATGAAAGTAAATTGAGGTATAAGTGCATACATGACCACCTCACGCGTTGGACTAAGTCAAGTTTGTTTCAAAATTCTTAGGTAATTGTCAGCAACGGTGACAAACAAACAATATAAGTCAATTATTTTCAAATGCTTTTCCCTACCCAAAGAAAAAAATACTTTTGAAAATAAATAAGCATGTAATCAAATCAATTTTCTACAAATAATAAACTGAAATAAAAATAGAAATGAGATGATAAAACATTAAAGGAGGTAGTGAGGTACCTTTTTGTCAATGTAATCTACCCAGAATCTGGCTTGAGCTCTTTCATAAGGATGAGAGGGTAAGATTGGAGTGTTGTGATTCCAAACCTCATCAATGTACTGCACAATAATGGCAGATTCAGAAATGGGTTTGCCATTATGAATGAGAACTGGAATTTGCTTGTAAATAGGGTTCATCTGCAGAAGCAAAGGGCTCTTGTTGCTGAGATTCTCTTCCTTGTGTTCATACTTAACACCCTTTTCTTCCAATGCAATCCTAGCCCTCATCCCAAACATGCTGCCCCATGCATCCAACAGAACCACCTCATCCACCGACATCGCTCCACAGATCCAATTGAATCACCAAAACACAATTGTTGTCGACTATAGGACAGGTGCATGCATGCATGGTCTTTTATATAAACTCATAACCTTAAACAATTCGAAAATATGCTGTGGTTGGTTTTGACATATTCTATTGAGTAGGCTGCTCAAGACCTTTATGAGGTTATGCTACGTTTGCACTTACGTTTGAAAAGATACAGTCAACTGTTTATCTAAAAGAAATAGAAAAATTAGCACATCATCTTTTATAACGTTATTCCTAATTGACCCCTTCTTTCTCGATTGTTTGGGGAAAAAATTATAATAAAATATATTTTTATTATAATAAATATATGATTTTAAAAAAAATTAACTCTTTTTTTAACTGATCTTATAAGTTATTTGAGATAATTGATGTTTTTTTATTTTAGTTATTATAATTAATAATTGATAAATCACTTTCAGTTACGTAGATAGTCAAAAAAGAATAAACTTAGTCAAAAAAATAAATTTAATTAAACGGACAAGAAGAAAGATAGAATTTTAATTAGTTGTTTAATTTTATATTGAAAGATTGGTAGAAAGTTGATACATATTTTAGGTGAATTTTATGATTTAAAAGATAATATTCATAAGTTAGATTAACGATGTGATGTATTTAATAATTATAATTTAATATTTATTTAAATTTGTTAATAAAAATTTGATCCCTTTTAATGGGTTATGGATCTATTGATCCTCGGTGGAAATCATGAAAATTTAGTAGTTTTATATCACTTAATAATTTATCTACAATTATTTTTGTATTTCAAAACTTGTAAATGTATCATGATAGAATATAAAGTAACATAACTTTATACTTTCTCCATCTCAAAATGACTAAAATACTTCAAAGATTTTACACACATGTTAAGAACAACAATAAATTATTAATTTTTAATATAATTTTACTAAAATACGTCACTCTCTCGATAAATGTATTAAGATTCTTGTAACTAATGTGGAGTTATACTAGAAAAAATAATATCAATTGAAGACTAAAAATATCAGTTATTTTATAATTTTTTAAATATTAAAACAATAGTCATTTTGGAATAAAAGGAGTATAAAATATTATAAAAATATATTGTATATACATAATAGTCATGTAAAGACCCGCCTAGCCGTTCCACACCACAACACAACACCACGTAGAATAGAGTATGCATATATAAAAATAAAATATATACATATAGGTCTAGCCTGGGGTTCAACATGTCAATATACAAAATACATCAACCAAATAGCTACACTAAGTAGCCAAAAACAACAAAAACATCAACTCCATCTGCCAGTTGCAGACCTACTACAGGACTTCAACCTATCCCTGTTCTGCTCCCATACATAGTATGATCATTGCAGTCAAATCCACATGGAAACAGACAAGGGTAAGCTAGTGAAAAGAATCATCATATATAGAAAGAATAAACAGCTACAGCTAACAACACATCATCATCCTCAACAGGATCAACATACAACACATCACAGCATACATCTACAGCACAGCTTCACAACACACTATACATATATAGCTCACATCATTAAGCAAAAACAACATCAAACAACTTATGCGTCGTCATGCATATCAGCTCGGAGATCTCCTACAATAGCTCAGCCTTACGACCTACAACAGCTTAGCCTTACGGCTTACAATAGTTTATATTCAGCATTCAACACAACACAACATAGCAGCATTAACAGCATAAACAACACACAATACAGCTCAACTTTACATCAATACGGCTTAAAACATCATACGGCATTACACAGCATTAACAACATTAATCAGCATTATCAAGAAAGAACACATCCGCGCCCGGCGCAATCATAGTTGCGCCCAACGTAGACCAACCAGAGAGCTCCAAAGCTCTTACGCGCTCGGCACAATTCCAATTTCGCCTGGCGTACTAGAAGGTAGAGACTCTCAAGAATCTCCCATGCCTGGCGTACCAAACCCGCGCTCGGTACAAGTAAGGCAGAGACCTCCCCAAGGTATCACGCCCGGCGCAATACCAATTGTGCCCGGTGCCACCCCTGGTAGAGAGTCCCAAGGAGTCTCCACGCTCGGCAAGACATAATCACGCCCGACGCCATACTAGAACCCCAAAATGTGAGTCCCTGTCTGATATCACGCCCAGCGCGGTTCCCCCACGCCCGATGTGAGCCATCCAGGGGCCTCCATTCCAACCTCGCCCGGCGCAACCAGCCTCGCGCCTGGCGTGCTTGACCAATGGAACCCTCTAATGGTCACGCGCCCGGTGCCAAGAACTACGCCCGGCGCACCATCAAGCAGCAACCCTTAACTTCAAAAAATTTCACCAAAAACCTGCAAAAACAAGCAATCCAAGCACATGCAATCCACCCAAAACACCACATTTTCATCTAACAACTCAAAATTCATCCCTTTTTCAACATGCAATCATCAACACTCAAAAACCCAAATTTTTCTCCATTTTCCCCGAAACCCCGAAAACGAAATTTCCTTCCAATCCAACCATCAATCAGCTAAAAACAACCAACATTTGAGTTTCTAAACTCTTTTCAACCAATCCAAGCGAAAAACTAACTTTCCTTACCTCGGAGGAGAAGAAATCCGAGTTCCGAGAAGTGGAGGAGAAGAAGAGAAAGATGAACGGAGAAGAGAGAGTCCGCGCCTCAGCTAGCTTCCAACACCACTACTCAGCACCTACAACACCAAATGGGTCCAGAGAAAATTAAAACCAAAGGCAAAGAGAGGGAGGAGAAGAATAGTGAAGAGAGGAAGTGAAATGAAGAATGTTGAGAGGGAAGAAAGAGAAGCAGGAGGGGTCTCACAGGTCACTTCAAACTTGGTGCCAAAATTACATACAAAATTACTAGTGTGACACTTTTCTACTTTAAAACATTTTCTCTTATATCATATTAAAATATATATATTAATTAAATAAAAATTAAGTTCTTTTAAAAGAATGGAAGCTATTCACATTAAAAACTTTACTAATATAAAAACTATGATAAAATAAGAAAACACAAATAAAGAAATTTAGACACTCAAATGATCTTTACAACAACTCTAAAAAATTAACATAAGTCCACTTAAATATAAAAATTAAATAAATAATTTATTTGAGATAATTGAATTTTTTATTTTAGTTATTATAATTAATTAATAATTGATAAATCACTTTCACTTTCAGTTACGTAGATAGTCAAAAAAAATAAACTTAGTCAAAATAAATAAATTTAATTAAACGGACAAGAAGAAAGAGAATTTTAATTAGTTGTTAAATTTTATATTGAAAGATTGGTAGAAAGTTGATACATATTTCATATTATTGATAAATTTTGATTTTAAAAAAAATATTCATAAGTTAGATTAACGATGTGATGTATTTAATAATTATAATTTAATATTTTATTTAAATTTATTAATAAAAAAATTAATCCTTTTAATGGGTTATGGATCTATTGATCCTCGGTGGAAATCATGAAAATTTAGTAGTTTTATATCACTTAATAATTTCTCGCTACAATAAATGTTATATATAGTGATATACAAAAAGTGTTAGTATAAGTATAATATATGTAAGTATATATTTATTTGTCATATAGCTACACACAATTTTAGTGTTGATTTTGAATGAGATTTAACAACATATTTGTGTGTCACTATAGCTTATATCTACACCTTTTAACAATATACCAACATATATTATATTTATTGTGTAGGTAAAAGTAGTTTTTAGTGACTCTTATTGTGTCACTATAAGATGTGTGTCATTATACAACAATTTCCTTGTAGTGTCTCTACAATTATTTTTGTATTTCACAACTTGTAAATGTGTCATGATAGAATATAAAGTAACATAATTTTATACCACTACAAAAAAAAAGTCAATTTAGCCATCAAAATTAGCGAACGATTTTTTTTCGTCGCTAATAGCGACATAATTAGCGACCGAATATGATTTTGTTGCAAATTTTATTTAGTAACCAAATTAGCGACCGAATTTTTTAGTGGCAAATAATCAATCGTTAAATCGGTTGCTAAAATAATAATTTTTGGTTAAAATAGCGATGGAATAGTTTTGGTTGCTAAAAAAATAAAAAATAAAATATTATTATTTATAATAATTTTAGCGACCAAGTTAAAATCGGTCGCTAAAAAAATAAAAAATATTATTATTTATAATAATTTTAGCGATCAAATTAAAATCGGTCGCTAAAAAAATAAAAATATTATTAATTATAATAATTTTAGCAACCAAATTAAAATCGGTTGCTAAAAAATAAAAATATATATTATTATTTATAATAATTTTAGCGACTAAATTAAAATCAGTCGCTAAAAAATAAATATATTATTATTTATAATAATTTTAGCGACCAAATTAAAATCGGTTGCTAAAAAAATAAAAATATTATTATTTATAATAATTTTAGCGACCAAATTAAAATCGATCGCTAAAAAAATAAAAATAAAATATTATTATTTATAATAATTTTAGCGATCAAATTAAAATCGGTCGCTAAAAAAATAAAAATAGTACTACTTATAATAATTTTAGCGACCAAATTAAAATGAGTCGCTAAAAAAATAAAAATATTATTATTTATAATAATTTTAGTGACCAAATTGAAATTGGTCGCTAAATGTAAATTTTTTAAAAAATTTAGAAATATATTTCTTTTAAATGAAAGCAAATATAAAAATATATAATATTATTTTTATAATGATAAAAATATTAATGATAAGAAATAAAATCATTACCCTCCCAATAAAATTAATTTGTTTTTTAAAATAATACAAATTATATAATTTAAAATAGATAATTAATATATCATGATGTATTAAAAAATGAGAAACATAATGCTATAAAAGAAAATTAAATAATAATCTTTTTAATTGAATCTTTTTTAAAAAAAATAGACTAATTTAAATAATAATTTATCTAGAAAATTAATTTATTTTTCTCTTGAGAAATTTATTTCTCTTTTACCATGCTTAATATTTTATTACATTATTAGATAATATGAAAATATATAATTTATTGTGCTTTCTAATTTTGTTAAGATAAATAAACTTCTTTTCATAAATCTTGTTCTATTTTCATTATTATTTTCAAAATTGAATTAGACATCTAGTTCAATTGATATAAACACGTTAGTTCCATTAAATTAAAAATAATTGGCTTATATAAGGATTAATAAAAATTTATCAAACAAATCTAAAATTGATAAAATATAATTAGTGTTCCATTAGTTTAATAAATAAAAATTATAAAATAAATTAGATATATAAATATATACACCAATAACACGTGAGATCAATTATTTAAAATACGTTATTCCATCTATCTTCGATTATGCTCATACTACTTTGAGGTAGATATCGCTTCTTTGAGGAGACATGATTCTATTATTATATATGAATATGATATCACCATGGGAAACTCATTCAACAACAACCATATTTTGAAATATTTTTATTTTATTTAATGATAAATTAATTTTTAATATAAAAATATTTATTTAAAATATATCTAATTATACATATATATTTTAAAATTATATTAATTAAATATGTATATAATAGTTTATCTTAAAAATCAATTCATTTAGATATTATAAAATATTTTATTTTAAACATCAATTAAATAATACCTTGCTACTTATAATTTATTTAAATATTTATAAATGAATATTACATTAACTCCATTGATTATTTTAAATTGTCTTTAATTTTATTATATATAAAAATTATTCACCTAATATATTTTGAAATTATTTTCATGAATCTTATTTTATTTCAATTGTTATTTTAAAAGTTAGGTTTAATCATTCAATTCAATTGATATAATCGTACTAGTTTCATTGTTTAAAAGCAATTGAATTATACAAAAATTAGTAAGAATTTGTGAAACAATTATAAAATGAAATATTTTTTAGTAATTTAAAAAAATTATTATCTTTTGATTTTAATTTACTCAAAGATGTTCATAGTATTTAACTTATGATATATACACCTCCTTTTTATTACAATTACACCTTCTTTGTTTAAAAAGGCTAAAATTGTTGACAGTAGAGCTCGAATCCACACACATACTTACGTGGAGAAAATCTTAAGTCTTCCCCCTTAACTAATTGGGCAAACCACCTACTTGTTCTTTTTGATCAGTTTTTAATACATCACAATGCGTTTCCTTACTTTTTTCTCTATCAAATAGGATACGTGACTGTTTTAACGGAATTTTTTTTATTCGCACGTTTATTTTAAAGTTTCATGTTTAAATAAAATTCCAACACAAATTAACATATTTTATAACTAATATTTAGTTTTAAACTTGGTGTGAAAATATTATGATATAACTTGATAAGATTTTAAATTAGTATTTTATTAATGGTTGATAATTAGAAAATAAAGCAAGGATAAATTCATATTTTGAATTTTATATCTTAGATTTAAGATGAATAAATATATTAATTTAATTAATAATTTATTTAAAATGTTAAAATTTAATTTATAAAAATAATATTTTAAAAGAGAAGTGTTATAATAATACAGGTGTAACTTTTACTAAGTATTACATCGCTCAATCACTTTATATTAAATGTGAATTTTATAAATTCAACCGTTAGATTGAAAGTTTTTTACTCTTAGATCATATATACAAAATTTTATATAAATTCAAGATGATTTGATACTTCATTCTTGTAAAATAAAATTGAAGTAATATACACATTTCAAAATATATTAAAATATGAGCACTTTGATTACCTTCAAGTTGTTGTTCAATTTTAACAAAACTTGATATAAACATATAAAGTGATATGAACTTTTAATCTAACGGTTGGATTTACAAAATTCACATTTAATATAAAGTTATTGAATAGTGTAATACTTAGTAAAAGTTATACCAGTGTTATTATAACCCTTCTCATTTTAAAATATAAAAATTATTATTTAAACTTTTAAATTTATAATAGATAATTTAAATTGTATCATAATATTAATTTTAAATAGAAATAAGTAGATTGTTAATTATAAAAGTAAGTATATATATAAATAAAGATTAATTAAATATAATATAATAATTATTATTAGTAATATAATTATTATATATATTATTATATATTATAACGGTCTAGACACATCGAAATGAGAAAGATCCAAAGATAGTATAAGTTGAGATTGTATAGTTGATGATGATATGAATTAATTTGTGCTACCTATACTAACAACATGTATTTGCTTTTCGGTAGCTTATCTCATCAGAACTCCACAGTTAAGCGTGCTTGACTTGGAGTAATATAGGGATAGGTGACCTTTTGGGAAGTTTTCCAAAAATTGTGTAATTAAGGACAAAACATGCTGAAAAGTGAAGTATTGTGAAATAGAATCCTTGAGAAGCCAAATATGAGTGTTTCGTAGTGGCCGAATTTGCGACGTCTATAAAATTTAATAAAATAAAAAATAAATCTTTAGCGACCGGTTTTTTCAGTCACTAATTTGGTCCCCATACACATCAGTTACCAAAATCATTACAACCATTTTGCAATCGAAATTTTCGGTCGCTAAACAACAACCAAAATTTTCGGTCGCTAAACCAAAATTTCCGGTCGCTATATAGCTTTATGACTACTTAAATTCGGTCGCTAAGGTAAATAGCAACCGATTTTGGTAGTCACTAAATGCAATTTTTTTTGTAATGTACTTTCTCCATCTCAAAATAAGTAAAGTACTTCAAAGATTTTACACACATGTTAAGAACAAATAAATTATCAACTTTTAATATAATTTTACTAAAATAGGTCATTCTCTCAATAAATGTATTAAGATTCTTATAATTAATGTGGAGCTATATTAGGAAAAATAATAATATTAATTAAAGACTGTGAGACCCGTTCCTTCTTTCTCACTTTCTCCCTCTCAATTCTCAAACTTTCACTAAATTCTCTTTCACTTTTCTTACTCACTCTTTCCCTTTGATCCTTCATTTGGCTGTACAAGGTGGTAGTGCTGAGTAGTCTGGATTGCTAGCTGGTGTGTGCGGATTTCTTCTTTCTCCTTTCTCATTCGTTCAAGCCTTTTTTTTTCGTTCTCCCTTTCGAAGCTCGGAGCCGTTGAACCGAGGTAAGGGAAGCTAGTTTTGGCTGTGATTTGTTGGAATCGAGTTCATGAACTCATGTTATGGCTGATTGCTTGAAATTTGTGGTTGTATGTGAAGAAAATCCGTTTTTGGGGTTCTTTGGGGTTTTGAGAAAATTTTGGGTTTTCTTTGATTTGATGGTTGCATGTGTAAAAAGGTGGTGTTTTTGAGCTGTGGGTTGAAAATGTGTTACTTTGAATGGATTGCATGTGGAGTTCCTGGTTATTTTGCAGGTTTTGAAGAGATTTTTGAAAATATGGGGTTTGCTGCTGAGCTTCACGCTGGGCGCAGTTCTTCGCGCCGGGCACGTGGCCACCTAAGGGCAGCATTTAGGCATGCCGCCGGGCGCAAAGATGTATGCGCCGGACGTGCTTGAGGATGTCAGCCTCTGGATGGCCCACGCCGGGCGGGACTTGAACCGCGCCGGGTGCGATATCGGCTGTGACTTGTTTTTGGGCTTCTGGCATGGCACTGAGCGCGATCCTTGTCGCGCTGGGCGTGAGACTCCTTGGAAATCTCTGCCTTGTGGGCGCTGGGCGCAATTTGAATTGTGCTGGGCGCGAGACCAAGGGAAGGTCTCTGCCTTCCCCGCATTGGGCGCGGGTTTGGGCACGCCAGGCGCGTGAGATTCCTTGGAGTCTCTACCTGGCATGCGCTGGGCACAATTGATATTGCGCCAGGCGCGTGAGGGCCTTGGGCTCTCTGGCTAGGTCACGCTGGGCGCGGTAACTCCTGCGTTGGGCGCGCTGGCCCCTGGTGCTCTCTGGTTGTGCCGCGCTGGGCGCGACCAGGAGTGCACTGGGCGCGGAGGTGATATATTTCTATATGCTGATAAAGGTTATGACTTGATGTTTTATGCCAAATTAAGCTGAAATGGAGGAATATGTTGTGTTGATTATAGTTGATGAGGTAGAATTGTGATGATGAGCCGTACTAGATGTTTATTGCTGAGTTGAGCCGTATTTGATGTATGTTGATGAGTTGTAAGATGTTATTGTCGTATGCTGAAAGATGTGTTGTGTTTTATGCTGATATAAACTGTTGTAGGCCGAAAGGCTGAGTTGTTGTAGGCCGAAAGGCTGAGTTGTTGTAGGCCAAAAGGCTGAGTTGTAGTAGGAGATCTCCGAGATGATACGCGTGACGACGCATTGTGTGCTTATTGCCGTTGATGTTGTATAGTTGATGAGGTGTATGCCGATGTTGTGCTGATAGTTGTAATTGTTCATATTTCATGTATGATGGAGCTAAGTTGAAGAAGATTGGTGAACTTCAACTTCTCCATGCTTGGATCGAATGTTCTTGAGGTTATCCTTTGGAAGAAGCTTGAAATCTCCATGAAGAAGCCTTCAATGGAGGAGAAGCCTTGGAAGGAAGTTCGGTTACTCCTAGCTTGTTGTAGAAGCTTGAGGAACCAATGTAAAGTTTGAAGAAACTTTGGTGAGAAACCTTGAGAGAGAATTCTCTTCGGTTTTGGTAAGGGACTCTTGAGAGAGAAATCAGAATTTTATTTCTCAAATGTTCAAAAGTGAGTACAAGTGTAGGAAAATCAAATATATAGGGGAAGATAGCTTGTAGGAGAAGCTAACCTTAACCATGGTTCACTAAGAACCATGGTAGGGTTAATTAAACTCCCACGGTTTAGCTAGCTTGTAGGAGAAGCTAATCCTTGACCATGGTTCACTTAAGAACCATGGTAAGGTAAGCTAACCTTACTTGAGTTTAGAAACTTGCAAGACAAGCTTCAAAACTCAAGAAGGTTTACTTAAGAAATTTGGCCAAAGAGAAAGAATGAGCTAGGCGGCCCATGGTTCAAAATGCTCCTTGAATTAATTTGAAAATCTTTGATTTGGTTTAGTTAGGTTCATCATATGATGATGAAACCTAGCTAAATCAAATCTATTAAAAATTAGGAGCAAAATGAGTCCAATATGCAAAATTTTGCCTAGGCCCAACTCAGGCCCAATTTCTAAGCACACCCTCAAGCATTGCTAAATGTCACCCCCTTTTTCCTACTGAAAAAATAGAAAATGAAAGTATCAACTAGGGAGGTTAAATGGAGTTAAACTCTCCAAGTAACCTACCTTAAAATCAATATACAAACACTTAGAAAAAGCAAGTAAAGTGCCTCACAAATACAAAGGCAAAAATAACCTATACAAGAGACTACTATATGTACAAACAAATGAAAAGGTCTTTAAGATCATCCCATTCCTCTTGGTTCTTTTAAGATATCACCTCTTGGATTCCTTGGCCTTGGCCATAGTCTATCAATGTATATGTCTATATGTTGGTTCTTTTCACTAGCTTACCCTTTGTTGTTTCCATGTGGTGTGGACTGCGATGATCATACTATGTATGGGAGCAGAGCAGGGCTAGGTTGGTGACCAGAGGTGAGTCTGCAGCTGGAAGGCGGAGCTGATCCTTGTTGATGTTTTGTTGTTTTCAGCTACTTGGTGTAGTAGTTTTGGATGTATTTTTGTACATTTTGAATCTAGTCAGACTTGGACCATGTATATATGTATATTCTAGACACTATATGTATACACTTGTTCATTTCTGTCCGGTTTTCAGGTGTACTGTGTAGCGTGTAATGACCAGCTGGGTCGTTACAAAGACAAAATATTAGTTATTTTATAATCTTTCAAATGTTCAAACAATATTCATTTTGGAATAAAAGGAGTATAAAATATTATAAAGATGTATTGTATATACATAATGGTCACTTTCAAATTTGGTGCGAAAATTGCATACAAAATTATTGGTGACACACTCTTCTACTTCAAAATATTTTCTCTAATATTATATTAAAATACATATATTAATTAAATAAAACCTAAGTTCTTTTAAAAGGATAAATGATTCACATTAAAAACTTTACTAAGAAAAACTTTGATAAAATAAGAAAACATCAGTTTTCTTATTTTATCAGTTTTCTTATAATTAATATGGAGCTATATTAGGAAAAATAATAATATTAATTAAAGACTAAGAATATCAGTTATTTTATAATCTTTCAAATGTTCAAACAATATTCATTTTGGAATAAAAGGAGTATAAAATATTATAAAGATGTATTGTATATACATAATGGTCACTTTCAAATTTGGTGCGAAAATTGCATACAAAATTATTGGTGACATACTCTTCTACTTCAAAACATTTTCTCTAATATTATATTAAAATACATATATTAATTAAATAAAACCTAAGTTCTTTTAAAAGGATAAATGATTCACATTAAAAACTTTACTAATAAAAACTCTGATAAAATAAAAAAACATCAGTTTTCTTATTTTATCAGTTTTCTTATAATTAATATGGAGCTATATTAGGAAAAATAATAATATTAATTAAAGACTAAAAATATCAGTTATTTTATAATCTTTCAAATGTTCAAACAATATTCATTTTGGAATAAAAGGAGTATAAAATATTATAAAGATGTATTGTATATACATAATGGTCACTTTCAAATTTGGTACAAAAATTGCATACAAAATTATTGGTGACACACTCTTCTACTTCAAAACATTTTCTCTAATATTATATTAAAATACATATATTAATTAAATAAAACCTAAGTTCTTTTTTAAAAGGATAAATGATTCACATTAAAAACTTTACTAATAAAAACTCTGATAAAATAAGAAAACATAAATAAAGAAATTTAAACACTCGATCAAATGGTCTTTACAAAAGCTCTCAAAAACTATAATAAGTCCACTTAAATATAAAAATCAAATAAAACACTTATATAATATAAACAAGTCTCTCTCAAATTTCCCCAAATGTCACATATCTTAGAGCACAAACCAAAAAAAATATATAGTAACTAGAAAACATAAGCTTCATGTACATACTCACATGCTTAACTAGATGCTCACTTGAAATTGGCATTTAATCCAAACAATAAATATATCAAGAAATCAAAATACGTCTCACACATGTTTGTAATAGATATAAGAAGGTTAAACATGAATATAAAAATACACATAAGCCTATTACACAAGCACAATTAATTCATAGCTCAAAGACATTTGACATGAGGACTCTTTAAAATTAATTGTGCATGTGGTAACATAAGCTCTTAGTGCAAAGCGCAAATATGAGACAACCAAGGAGTACATGGAAACACAAATTACCACACAATGGGTAGTCACCAAATTCACTCTCACTAGGATGAAGATTCATTTGGAACTAGTGTAACATTTTGATTTTCAAAATAAAAATAAAATAAAATTGTTTAAGTAATATTTATATTATGCACTTAATTAATTAATTTAATTTAATTTATAATATAAATAAAGAACATTTTTAAAAATAAAATAAAAAGATCATAAGAGATGGGTTAGAGAGGAGTCTTTTGAGTTGGACTCTTGAGATCACCCAAAGTCTTATTAAAAATAAGAGGAAGAGGGTTTGATCAATTTTGTGTGTTAAATTTCTAAATCCTAAAATGCTACAAAGGAAAATCCTAAAAAGCGTGTAGAGTAGTTGCAAAGACAATAGATGAAAGTGTCAAATTTTATGAGTCGTTATGAATATTAAGAATTAAACGACTTGTATAAATTATTGTTGTGTGATGAGTTAGTATGCTATCCATATGTTTTATATGCGTTATACATGTGTAAGATATATTCTCACTAGTCTTGTTATTCTTGTGTTTTTGTTTCTTGTTTGGGCTGAATGTCATACATGAGCTAATCAGGTATATGATGTTGAACATGAGGGAGATGAAAGTTGAGGCTTCAATTTTATGTCTTGGGTCTTATTATAATAGTGTGAAATTGAGGCTAAAGAATTTTGTGTTTATTTTATACTTTTAACTTGAATTATTTTATTGTGTTGGTTTCTTGAAGGTTTTCATAAATGTCAGTTTGTTCCTATGTTATAAACTTATATTTTATTTTTATTTCATCTGGTTAATAATGAGGTTTTTATTAACTAAAATTAAAGATATTTGAACTCTTTTACAATACGAAATAAAGAAACTTGTTTTTTTTATTAAATATCTGCTAAAGAAATATTTTTCTAATATTTTTTTATGATAAACACTTTGAGGGTAAAAAAGTGTCGTAACTAATAAGGTTTTTCTAGTTGCGCATGGTCACCACTTCATCAACATGTTGATAAGAAGATCCCAACTATGAACCTCAAGGTCAAGACCTAAACTTCACACATATTGCATCTTTTTCTCAATTTCACATATAGATCATAACATAATATTGCTTTCACAAAACTCTTAAGTTCTTACACTCTCAAATATTTACTTATTATTTACACTCTAACACTTATACATTATTCTCTAATTTGTTTATAAATTTATATCATATACCCTATAATTTGCAAGGTAAAATTACCTTTACAAGGAAAACAACACACTTCTCACATAATTTAGCACAATTGTGATATTCTATAGAACGGTCATGTTCAAGCCAAATAAGGTCCATCACAAATGTGGTGCCTCTTACCACGATTGCGCTTAATTTGGCATATATAGCTTTACTCATTTATAGATGTTCTTATTATAAACACAACTACTCTAACTTAGCACAACCTTAGTTCAAGTGTGCTCACTAGCATGAATGTGTTATTAACTCCTAGCATGATCATGCTTAACATGAGCAAGGTCATGTTTAAACTTCACCTTTTAGAAAAACCTAAGCACAATTATGTTTAAATAGCATGACCATGCGTGCTTAAAATTAAGCAGGATGTGTTGACTCTTAGCATGACAATGTTCCAACTAAACATGAATGTGCTATTAGTAAAAAAGTCCCAAAATGTGCGAACTTATGTTCTGTTAGGCATAAATTTCTTCTCTTAAATCTCTTTGATTTTGCATCAATTCGCTACACTTATTATACTTCTCTTATTTATTTGGATTTTAAGTTTATATAACCTATAATTCATACTCAACTCAAACATATAACAACAATTGCACAAAATACCCAAATCAACATATGAGCCCTAAAGTCACAAAAAGGGTAGAAAATGCATATTAGCTAAAATCAACCATTAATAAACATAATTAACAAACAAATCATGTTATCAACATTGTTGTGGGTGACCATATCCTTTAATCACATACAAAAGAATCCTGACGAGGTTTAGGGACAACCCCCCATCCATATTCCTTATATGCACACATGAGAGATAATTTTTACTCCTTGTCTCACCTCAATAAGCAATCACTTATGCGAAAGGGTTCAATTCCTAAATCCCAATTTTATTCCTCTTGTTCCTTAGGTAAAGTCTCCTCTACAATTTCGCTAAGCATTAGAAAGCAGGCCAAACTCCAACTAAAGCATACATTGACTTACTCCACCAAACTCTCAACAAGTAATTGATGGTTCTGGGCTTTTAGAGTCCAAATGATGGAAACCTACTTTCCAAGAATCCCTTTGGAAGAGATAAGTTTAAGAAGAGTGAATGCTAGAGTCTATGATGGTGGACCATCCTTTAAGGCTATAGGATCATGTCAAAGGTCTATGGTTAAGAGGCTAAAGAAAACTACTAGAAAGGATGGTTTCTTAAACCTTTTCTTATCATGAGTATAAAGTATGTGTTATCCTTATAGTTACTTAGTCTTCTATTGTATATACTTTGTATAATTTTATTTTCATTCCTTTGTATATAGTACATAAGTTGTTTTTGCCCTTATATTTAGGGGTGTATGTTTCTTTGTTTTTAGTTCATGCCTTTAGGATTTATAGACATGTTCCTTTTTGAAATGTATTCCATTTGACCTTGTATTTATGGTCACAAAATTTTAGTTTCTTTGAGTTTAGTAGTTGGAGTGGAAATAATCATTCTAGTGATGTGACAATAATTATTCTAGATGGTGTAGAAGTAGTAAAGGTGTGGAAATAGCCAAAAATGATATTGGATTTTTTTTTCTTCTCTTGGCCTAAGGATTTTATTTAGCTTGGTTTAAGCTTCATTTGGTTAACCAAAACAAACCAAAGGCTATCTTGACTGCCTATTTTGGCTTAATTTTCCACCTTGGAACTACTTCTCCAACCACCTAAAGAAAAGAGGACACTTGGCACTTGCTCATGTTGACTTTTAGATTTAGTTGTCCTGCATGTCTCAAACATGTCCATATGGATTGTTTGTGATTGGTGGAACTATATCTAAGTTTCTCCTCCCTGTCTCCTGGATGCTTAACTTCCTCCCCAAGCTACCTAACTCTATATATAGGAGTTTTGACCTATTTTGTACACTCGTTGAGTTTGATATTAATTTGGCCTAGATAATTCCTTTCCCAAACTCCCTCTCAAAACTTGTTTCTTTCTTTAAAATTCTTCATTTTCTCTTATTCTCTCTTAAGTGTGATGAGAAATTGAATATACTTATCATTCTTCAAAAGTGGGGTGCCATCAAGGAAACTTTCTACATTATCTTATGTGGTGAAAATGCTGGAAGCCATTGAAGAAATTTAAAGGAGTTCAAAAAATGAAGATCCTTTCGTAGAAATTTGAATAAGAAACTATTTCAATCTAATTTCTCCAAGAATTTCCATCATCAAATCCATTACTTATCCATTATATTAACATAGCCTTCTCAACCCATTTATTTTATTTTTCCTAAATCAAAATTTATTTTTAAAACTCCAATTAACTAAATTGATTGAAAGAAAAAATAAATTATATATTATAAATTATATTATCCTTATTAAATAAAAAATTATTTATTACAAATTCAACAAACTTCTTATGGGATGGTTGGAAATAAGATTTCACATTTTTTTAATAAGAATAAATTAAAATATTATTTATTAAAACTTCTAATTTTTACAATTATTTAAAATTAATGTAATAAGTAATAAATTATTTTTTATCTATCAAATTTAGTAAATAATACACAAATAAAAGTTCAAATGATGTAAGGAAAATGGTTCCAAATGATTAGTTATATTAAATATTATGGAGTATTATTATTATTATTATTATTAAAAAAGATATTATGTGCTCATATTAAAAAAAATAGGTTAAATTATTATTTTAATTAATTTATTCGATTGATTTTTTTATGATTAAAATGTTTAATTTGATGTCTTAACTTTTTAAAATAATATAGAGTAATTCTTTTCATCCAATTGAGATTCAGATCATTAGTTATATATATATATATATATATATATATATATATATATATATATTATTGTTTCACATATACAAGGTTTTTGTATAAATAAAACACATAGTAATGGAGAAAATTAGAATACATAACTGGAGTTTAAATATCTTTTACAATATTAATACTAAATCTAATATTTCTTTTATGTATAATTATAAATTATAAATTTTTTTTTGGGTAAGGTATATAGTTAAAAATATAATTTTTTTCCTTAAAAAAACGAAGAAGATATAACTTTTATTTTGTGATATTTTTAAGGCTTAAATATGTTTTTAGTCTCTCAAATTTAAGGTAAATTTATTTTTAGTCCCTCAAATTTAAAATTGTTATTTTTAGTCCTTCTAATTTTTAAAAATCTTATTTTAGACCCTTAGATCACTAGTAACATATTTGAAAGTGACTAATTAAGACATTTATGTGATATTAATCAGATTTAATGTGATATTTTCACTATTAAGGATATCGATAAGTAGATTTTATGTAATAATGTTTAATAAATTTCTTAACAAAATTTGAATATAAAGACTAAAATAAAATTTTTTGAAATTACATGAACTAAAAATAATAACTTTAAATTTAAAGAATCAAAAATAGATTTATTCGACGAAAAATATATTTAAACTTATTTTTAATATGCAAAACACACTTTTTTGGTTGGAGTCGTTGGGACTTGTGTGAGGAGGGAAACTTGAAGTGTAGTGTAAGCCCTAATCGGTGTGACGATTTCATTACATAGAAAAAAATAGTTGGGAATTTTCTCTTCAACAACAACCATGTTTGCATCATCCTTCTTCCTCACCAAAACCCTTCTCCCAAAACCCTCGTCCCTTCTAAGCCCGCCACGTGTCCCTCTCCCTCTCCCTCTCCGCTCCCACACCCTCCCCGTACCCGCCAACACCAAAAAGAAGAAGAAAAAGCCCTACGGCGGCGCCCTCCCCTCCATCCTCCGCTCCCTCCACGCCGACGCCGACGTCGCCAGCGTCCTCCACTCCCTCCCCGCCGCCCCCTCCCCCAAGGAAATAACCGTCATCCTCCGCGAGCTCTCCGCCACGTGGCACCGCGCCCTCCGCGCCTTCGAGTGGTTCAAGTCCCAACCCTGGTACTCCCCCAACGTCATCCACTACAACGTCGTCCTCCGGGCCCTCGGCAAGGCCCACCAATGGGACCACCTCCGCCTCTGCTGGGCCGACATGGCCCGCAGCGCCGTTCTCCCCACCAACAACACCTACAGCATGCTCGTCGACGTCTACGGGAAAGCGGGCCTCGTCCAAGAAGCGCTTTTGTGGATCAGGCACATGAGGGTGAGAGCCTTTTTTCCTGATGAAGTTACCATGTGTACTGTTGTTAAAGTGTTGAAGGATGTTGGAGAGTTTGATAGAGCTCATAGGTTTTACAAGGGGTGGTGTGAAGGGAAAGTTGAGTTGGATGACCTTGAATTAGAGGCTAGTTATAATGGTAGTAGTGCTAGTAGTGCTAATAATAATGGGTCAACATCAATGTCAATTAGTTTCAAGCAGTTTCTCTCCACTGAGTTGTTTAAGATAGGTGGAAGACTTGCGCCTTCTGATGTGGCACATTCGACGAATTTGAATTCGTCGAATGGGTTACAGAAGCCGAGGCTGTCTTCCACCTATAATGTGTTGATTGATTTGTATGGTAAGGCGGGGCGGTTGACCGAGGCGGCGAATGTGTTTGCAGAGATGTTGAAGGCGGGAGTGGCTGTGGATGTGTGTACTTTTAATACTATGATGTATGTTTGTGGGAGTCATGGGAATTTGGTGGAGGCGGAGGCTTTGCTTGGTATGATGGAGGAGAAAGGGTTGGCGCCGGATACCAAGACTTTTAACATTTTTCTGTCTTTGTATGCTGATGCTGGGGATATTGGTGCCGCGGTTTCTTGTTATAGGAAGATTAAGGAGGCTGGGCTGTGTCCGGATGAGGTGACTTACCGTGCTCTTCTTGGTGTGTTGTGCAAAAAGAGTATGGTACGAGATGTGGAGGATTTGATTGGGGAAATGGAGGAGGATTTTGGGGCTGTTGATGAGCATTCAGTTCCGGGTATTGTGGAGATGTATGTTGTTGAAGGGGATGTGGGTAAGGCGAGTGACTTGCTGAGGAAGTTGCGAAGGAATGGGGAGATGTCATCGAGTGTTCGTGCTGCGGTCATGGATGTTTTTGCTGAGAGAGGACTTTGGGCAGAAGCGGAGGATGTTTTTTATGGGGAAAGGGATTCATCAGGGCGGAAAAGGGACATTTTAGAGTACAATGTCATGATCAAAGCGTATGGAAGAGCGAAACTTTATGATGAGGCTGTTTCTTTATTCAAAGGAATGAAAAAACACGGGACTTGGCCTAATGAAAGCACGTATAATTCCCTTGTTCAGATGTTGGCTGGTGCTGATTTAGTGGAACAAGCAAGGGAACTCATGGTTGAAATGCAGGAAATGGGGTTTAAGCCACCATGTCAAACTTTTTCTGCTGTTATTGGATGCTATTCTCGTCTTGGCCAGCTTCCTGATGCAGTCTCTGTGTTCCAGGAAATGGTAAGAGTTGGAGTAAAACCGAATGAGGTTGTGTATGGATCTTTAATTGATGGATATGCAGAACATGGTAGCCTTGAAGAGGCACTTCAGTACTTCCACATGATGGAAGAATCTGGATTATCAGCAAATTTAGTTGTTTTAACATCCCTTCTAAAGTCTTATTGTAAGGTTGGAAACTTGGAAGGAGCAAAAGCTATCTATGAGCGGATGAAGAACTTGGAAGGGGGTCTTGATTTAGTTGCATGTAATAGTATGATTGGCCTCTTTGCAGATCTTGGTTTGGTATCTGAAGCTAAGTTGGCTTTTGAAAATTTGAGAGAAATGGGCCGGGCTGATGCAATTTCATATTCAACAATCATGTATCTTTATAAGGAAGTTGGTCTGATTGATGAGGCCATTGAGATTGCAGAGGAGATGAAACTGTCAGGATTATTGAGGGATTGTGTTTCATTTAATAAGGTACTGGTGTGTTATGCCTCCAATGGGCAATTCTATGAATGTGGTGAATTAATACATGAGATGATATCTCAGAAGCTGTTGCCAAATGATGGAACTTTTAAAGTGTTATTCACTATATTAAAGAAGGGAGGGATTCCCATTGAAGCAGTGGAACAATTAGAGTCATCTTACCAGGAGGGGAAACCTTATGCTCGGCAAACAACCTTCACTGCTTTGTACTCTTTAGTTGGTATGCACACTTTGGCACTTGAATCTGCTCAAACATTCATAGAATCTAAGGTGGATCTTGACTCCACTGCCTATAATGTTGCAATCTATGCATATAGTTCAGCTGGAGATATCAACAAGGCCTTGAATATATATATGAAAATGCGGGATGAGCATGTGGAACCTGATCTTGTAACGTATATTTATCTGGTAGGTTGTTATGGAAAAGCTGGCATGGTTGAAGGTTTGAAACGGATATATAGCCAATTAGAATATGAGGAGATCGAGTCTAGTGAATCTTTGTTCAAGGCTATCATAGATGCCTATAAAATTTGCAATAGGAAGGATCTTGCTGAGTTAGTTAGCCAAGAAATGAAATTCACGTACAACTCAGAAAAACATTCTGAAATTGAAAGTGAAACTGAATATGAAATTGGAAGTGAAGGTGAATATGAAGTTGGAAGTGAAGGTGAATATGAAGTTGAAAGTGAAACTGAATATGAAAGTGAAACTGAATATGAAAAATATAAATGAAGCTTCTTCAGGTCCATGTTGAGGTTGATAAAAAATTTGTATGAAGATGAATACAAATGCGGTTTAGCTAAGGTTAGTTCCAGTGCCTTCAATTCATAGATGAAAATATTCTGATTCAAAAAGTAGAATTGCATTTTAAAAAATCTAATCTGCTTTCTCACTGTGGACAGAAAGAAGACATGATATATATTGGAAGATCATGAACCCAGATTGACAAGAATCAAGGTCAATTATGGCCTGTGTTGCAGAGATTGGACTATTTTCAGTCCGTTCCTTGTAGGTTCATACTAATGCTCTGTTTGGATAGAGTGAATTAGGAAGGAAAGAGATATGAAAGATGTAAATAGAAGAGAAATAGCATAGAAATGTGTAGTTTAGATGAATAGAAAATACAAAAGGAAAAAAAAATGATACTTTTTCCTACTTTTTGGATGAGTGGAAAAGAGAGTACAAATAGATAAATGTTATAAAAATAATTTATTATGAAAAATTAAATATAACTTTAAAAATATGAAAATTTTATTGTTATTTTTTCTTAAATTTTTTATTCTTCAAGTTATAAAAAGAGTAATTAGTTTTAAAATCATTTTAAACAAAAATAAATATTTAACAAGCATATCTCCACTCGTTTCATAGGGCTAATTTGGTTGGTTGTTGGCTCAAAATTTTTCCTTTCTCTGATATCTAAATCCATATCCAAACAGTGAAAGAGTAATACCTTATCTATTTCCTTTCCCTTTGATTCCACCCAAACAAACACAAGGAAAGGGAACGCTCGGAGAACAACACCTTTAGATCCCAGAATTCGTCAACTGTTCTTTCAAGAGACTACTTTGGAGCTATTACAACCATTTGTTCATCAGATATTCTAAGCGAGTGTGAATTTGGTATTCATGTGTATACTAGAACTTGGCTGAATTCTCCTTGGTGATTTTGTCATCGAGAAGCGGAGACAACCTATTGTAGTTGAAGCCATCCCAGAGGTGTTGTTTGCCATGACTGATGTTGAGATTCTTGAATTAACCATATAAATTTTAGCCAAATTAGCACTTGTCTGTTTCTGAAAGCTGCTATTCTGCTTTATCGGTCAAGGCTACAGGCATAACAGATGCTATCTTCGGGATGGGTGCCACTAATACCTCAAGTGTTAGAATTTGGGGATAAATAACTGACCCTCTTCATACTGCAATGCAGTCCTCAAGTAGCAGTATTTTACGTTTTGGACTAACTTAATGATTTTGATGAAGACGAGAATTTAAAGAATGAAAGGCAAGTTCATTCACTTCAGGGATTAACCCTACTAATGAGAAGAATTGAAGAAGAGGTTTGTGAGAAATAATGTGGCTGTGATAATAAAATTCGTTTACCTTCGAAAGGCTTCACCTGAAGAATGCCCTTCAGTTGCAGTGATATTATTGCTGATTGAGCTCATGGTAATTCTAAATTCTAATTCATTCAACATGAGTGCTTATATGGAATGCACAACTATCTAAGTTTCGTGACTTGATTATTTTTAAAATCACAACTTTTAGTAGGAGTGTAAGTGAATATGGGTGATCTGTGAACATGAATTGATTCAAACTAATTCAATGAGTACAAATTGGAATTTTTAGTGTTTGGGACAGACATAATTCAACTCCATCACAATTCAACATTGTACCGGTTAAGTAGCGGGTATTTTATAACCCGTGACACAACCTAATAATAATAAGTTAGTATAATTAATTGTTTACGATAATACTCATTGTTACTCATATTCAATAATAGTTATTGTGTTTTTGAGTTGATAGCGTTGTAATAGTTCAACATATTTATTTTAAATTTTATTTTGTATTAATGTTGGTTCTTTGAGTCGATAACAATATAGTAAATTAACACTTATTTTAAAATTTAGTTTGTATTATTATTTGTTTTATCAATTGATAATATCACATTCGCAATAAGATATCAAATGATTTATATTTATTATGAAATATTTAAATTTTTATAAAAAATAAATAAATTTAATTATATTGATTTGATTGATTCAACTCAATTCAATCTCTTTGTGATCGGGTTGGGTAAAAAAAAACACACAATCTTATCCCAACCCAACTTATTGGATTTTGATCGGTCAAGTAATGGATTTATCCTAATCCAACTCAGTATAACCCGTTCACACCCCTCACTTTTGGACCCTCCATTATTATACATTAAAATGATTTCAATATCTTGAAGAGTTTATAAATGCCGTAGCAGTTCTGTTGCATGAAGATCCTTTTAAGTGCAGCTTACATAAAGCAGAAGCCACTGAGGCAGTTGTAGGCTTGTAGTTGTAGCTGCATTAAATTGTCAAATTTGTAAAGGGTTCACAGCAATCGGCCTGAGCTCTACTCTTATTATGGGCCATTTCTCTTATACAGGGAAATCATTAATGGAAAAATTGCTTTTACAAGATTCAGGTTTCGGAGAACTTTGCTTTGAAGATTCAATTCCTGGCAAGCAAATTGTTGTTTATGATTCGGTTCATGAGGTAAGCTCTGGTTAAAAACCATAATTTTGTTAAGTATAATGTTTAACTTGTCTTTCCTTGACACATGAGAGCATGCTTCTAGTACTCATGGTTTCTCTTTTTAGCACTTTCAAAATTATTGATTTGTTGTGTCTCTAATTAGAATGAGGAGGAAACTGTAGCTTTATCCGTTTATAGTGCGGTATTTAAAACTCTACTCCGTCCTACCTTCACTAGATAAAGACTCACTCAGACATCTCCGAAATCTCTCCTTGGTGTGGCTGATCTCAATTTTCTCAAAGTAGTTTGCAATTAAGACAATTATAAGTGAGCTTAAAATTTTTTGAATCTTTAAATGTTCTTTCTCTTTCATATATGTGTGATTTAATCATCCTTAAGTTTCTGTAAGTTGATTAGTTTGTAAGGGAATATTTCTATCAAAAGAAACGTAATATTTGTTTTGTTCATGATAGCTTATGATTTCACTATCCAGAAAGGTTTAATCAGAGGAAAAAACTACTGAAATAGATGGTGTGGGGGGTCTCTAAAAGTGACTTCAGTTCTAGAATAGCTTGTTCTTTAGTTACAAAATTTGGGCATCAAAGAGAAGGCCAAATGAAGAGAGAAAATGATTTGCAAAATAGAATTGAGTAATGGGTGTAAAAAAATACTGACATAAATTAGTTGTTAGGGGAGCTTTATTCTCTTACATGAGCCCCCTCGGTCGATTTCGATTAGTTAAGCACGTCAGTTTTATATCCATTGGAAACTTCTGCATTGTGGCAGTGTTGGCTAACGGATTAGTTCTTTATTCTATGGTTAAGATACTAAACAGGCGATAAAACTGATTCTTTGTGCAAAAACTATATCCCCAAGAAAGAATCAGTCTTCAGCTATTTCATGCATTAGTGCATGACTTGCTGGATTATGTGCTAAATAAGTGGAAATTAAGTTATCACAATGCAACAAAATAGGAGAGGAAATAAGATAATGACACTCATGAAGATTACATAAACCTCTCTAGAAGGAAAAGCACGATGAATTTCTGATGTGCTTGGGCTGGCACTATGGGTTATTTTCAGGAAAGAAAACAAGTTATCATACACCAAATGATGATATAAGGGGTATTGTCTAAACTTGAACCCACATCCAATAGAACCATAGAAAGTTCTTGTGACATCAAGATCTCAAACCAAATTGGGTTGTTTCTTCTTTCACCATCACTGTTTATTGATCACAAATACACAACTTTAAACAAACATTACAACACCCATCCCTCCTTAGCTCGAAATCCTGTAGACACACTCAAGTTTTTAGCAAACATTAAGTAACTTAAGATTACACAAGACCTTATATGAATTTATTTTACAAGTCTCTAAAAGATTAACTTATTCATAAAGTCCCTCTATTTGGACTCCAGAGCTTTCTGCATGCCCACAACATATTTGTTAGGATGCAAGCAAAGTCCCACATCGTTCAAATAAGAGGATGGACATGGATTTATATACACATAATTGTCTCCATTGGTTGAGAGGTCTTTTGAGTGATATCCAAAAGCAAATCCGTGAGGGCTTGGGCCCAAAGTGGACAATATCTCACCAATGTGGAGACAAGTGTGTATGTGTGGTACCCACCATGCTCAACAAGTAGTATCAGAGCCAATGGTCTGATCAGGTGACCGGCTCGACGAGTATGATGGTTGACAGGTAGATCCAAGTTTGGGATCTCTTGTGTCGAAAGTCTTTCTAACGGTGGGTCCATGTGTGTATGCATGGTACCCACCATGCTCAACAAGTGGTATCAGAGCCAATGGTCTGATCAGGTGACCGGCTCGACGAGTATGATGGTTGACAGGTAGATCCAAGTTTGGGATCTCTTGTGTCGAAAGTCTTCCTAACAATGGGTCCATGTGTGTATGTGTGGTACCCACCATGCTTAACAAGCGGTATCAGAGCTAATGGTCTGATCAGGTGACCGGCTCAACGAGTATGATGGTTGACAGGTAGATCCAAGTTTGGGTTCTCTTGTGTCGAAAGTTTTCCTAACGATGGGTGCATGTGGAAGAGAGGCTTCCTAGTAACATGGAGGGTTCCTAGTAACATGGAGGGTAGGAGGCGTGTCCCCCTATCATGAGGGAGGTCATGATGGGTGCATGTGGAAGAGAGGCTTCCTAGTAACATGGAGGGTTCCTAGTAACATGGAGGGTAGGAGGCGTGTCCCCCTATCATGAGGGAGGTCATGATGGAGCGGCAGTGTAAGCACTCTGAGTGTAAGTGAGCTCTGTGGGGCCATGTGTTAAAAGTCTTCCTAACGGTGGGTCTATGTGGAAGAGAGGCTTCCTAGTAACATGGAGGGTGGGGCCATGTGTTGAAACTCTTCCTAATGGTGGGTCCATGTGGAAGAGAGGCTTCCTAGTAACATGGAGGGTTAGGCGGCGTGTCTCGCTGTCATGAGGGAGGTAATGATGGAGCGGCGGTGCAAGCACTCTGAGCGTAAGTGAGCTCTATGGGGCCTTGTGTCGAAAGTCTTCCTAACGGTAGATCCATGTGGAAGAGAGGCTTCCTAGTAACATGGAGGGTTAGGAGGCGTGTCCCCCTGTCATGAGGGAGGTCATGATGGAGCGGCGGTGCAAGCACTTTGAGCATGAGTAAGCTCTGTGGGGCTACCATCGGATAATACTCATAGTTTCCGCTGCAGGGGATGGGTTAAACCGTGGTCATTTTGGGTGATGTTCAAAAGCAAATCCGTGAGGGCTTGGGCCTAAAGCGGACAATATTTCATCAATGTGGAGACAAGTGTGTATGTGTGGTACCCACCATGCTCAACAAGTGGTATTAGAGTCAATGGTCTGATCAGGTGACCGGCTCGACGAGTATGATGGTTGACAGGTAGATCAAAGTTTAGGATCTCTTGTGTCGAAAGTCTTCCTAACGGTAGGTCCATGTGGAAGAGAGGCTTCCTAGTAACATGGAGGGTTAAGAGGCGTGTCCCGCTGTCATGAGGGAGGTCATGGTGGAGCGGCAGTGCAAGCACTCTGAGTGTAAGTGAGCTTTGTGGGGCCATGTGTCGAAAGTCTTCCTAACGGTAGGTCCATGTGGAAGAGAGACTTCCTAGTAACATGGAGGGTTAGGAGGCGTGTCCCGCTGTCATGAGGGAGGTCATGAGCACTCTGAGCGTAAGTGAGCTCTATGGGATCTTGTGTCGAAAGTCTTCCTAACGGTGGATCCATGTGGAAGAGAGGCTTCTTAGTAACATGGAGGGTTAGGAAGCATGTCCCCCTGTCATGAGGGAGGTCATGATGGAGCGGCGGTGCAAGTACTCTGAGCGTGAGTGAGCTCTATGGGGCCACCATCGGATAATACTCGTAGTTTCCACTACAGGGTATGGGTTAAACCGTGATCCTTTGTTTGAGGGGAGAATTGTTAGGATGCAAGCAAAGTCACACATCGTTCAAACAAGAGGATGAACATGGATTTATATACACACAATTGTCTCCATTGGTTGAGAGATCTTTTGGGTGATGTCTAAAAGCAAATCCGTGAGGACTTGGACCCAAAGCGGACAATATCTCATCAATGTGGAGACAAGTATGTATGTGTGGTACCCATCATAAAAACGTCTGCCACCAAGTGTCTCTTCTAGCTGCTTAAAGATAGAGATTAATTCCTTCTTCCCTTCCTCATGCTCCTCTCCTTTAGAAAGCCACATTTTCCTCCAAGTATCATACACCTGTGTTGAAGCTCACAATTTTTATTGGTAATGAAAATATAGATAAAATCTGGTACACCTCTTGCATTAAAATGAATAAATTACCAAAAAACAACGAAATTTCCCTTTTGGACTCCATTTTTTTTTCTTTTTTGTATGAGATTGTTTTAAATATTAGTTTTATATTTTAGGAAATGTTGGCATGATCGTGCAGTATCTCCTTGTTTGTTTCAACTTTCAAGGGTTGAAAAACAAAAACCTGCTTAGAACTTACCTGTAGACATATATAACACTATTTTCCACCAAATTATATGCACGGAGGACTCGTGAGGATGATTAAACCCTTATAAAAATATACTGTAAAAAGCTTCTTCACAAGTTAACTTACATGAGTTAAAACCATTATTTTGGAGAATTTAACAGGAGATTTTAGCTCATAAAGAAACTTTTTTTTTTCTTTCTAGAATTGTTTATAAAGAAATTTACCCAAACTGTCCAATATGTGATAGTAGCAACCATAAAACCCCTGTACTTCAAACTTCAAATTTCAATCACATAAGAACATATTAAAGGAGGTACCTTTTTGTCAATGTAATCTACCCAGAATCTGGCATGAGCTCTCTCATAAGGGTCAGAGGGCACGATTGGAGCCTTATCATTCCAGACTTCATCAATGTACTGCACTATAATTGCAGATTCACAGATGGGTTTGCCATTATGGATGAGAACTGGAATTTTCTTGTGAATGGGGTTCATCTGCAAAAGCAATGGACTCCATTTCCCCAGATTCTCTTCCCTGTATTCATACTGAACTCCCTTTTCAGCTAATGTAATCCTAATCCTCATCCCAAACATGCTGGCCCATGTATCCAACAGAACCACCTCGTCTTCCATTGTTGCACAGGATCACCCAAACCCAAGAGAAGTTGTGCACTAGCTAGCTTTTAAAGTAGTAGTAAAAAAGACAGACCTTTTTTAATGTGGCAATCAAATTTCCTACACGGCATATTCGTTTTTAATGTCATAAAATTTTCTGCATGTTTTGGTCCCTCAAAATTTTCGAACTACTCTTTTAGGACTGAAGCTAGGGTGGTCCACTAGTTAATGTGGTTTGCCGTGATCAAAATCACAAGTACCATTAGATTTATTAATAGATTAATATGAGATTGAGATAAGTGGTGTGTGACCTTTTTGTATAAGTTATGTTAAATTTATTATTTTTTTAGAATATAAATGTAATTTACTTATTTATCTTTTACTGTATAGCATCTTCGTCCCAAAATGTAGAGGAGAGTTAAAGTGAGAAGGAAAAGTTAGAAGATTTTTACATTTCCAACGAGATGGCCATACCAAAATGGGGAGATATGCGACTCATTTGGATCCAAATTAAAGATATAGTTTTCGCTGTGAAAAAAAGAATGCCATGCACTTAGATGGAAATGATGAATGAATTATATTTCTACTGTTCAAACAACATGAGCTATAGAACAAAAAGGTATTCAATAGGTACCAAGCTTTGTCCATTTGATCCTGCAGATATTTGTACTAAACTCAATGCAGTTTAGAACAAAATAGTGTGATCCAAATGTTTGCTCATGTGGTCCCGTGCAATGTAATCAAATTAGTAATTAGAAAGAAAATAATTGCATTATTACAACGATCATGTACGAATTAAATTTCTATTGTTTAAATTTTTTTAAGTAGAAAGATGATTCATTATTTCTGTATAAAATGGGTGAAATATTATATTTTTCTAAGATAATGATATTTTTGAATTAACAATATTTCAATAAGAATAATTTACTAAATGTTTCCAGTGTCTTATTATTTATGTATGAAATCGGTAAAGTATTATTTTTTTTAAAGATTTTAATGATATTTTAAAAATAAAAGTAATTTACTAAATGTTTCTAGTGTTTGTAATTTTCTCGTACAAAACTGTTGCTTTGATCCTGCAAGAAGTATTAGTACTAAACCGAATGCGGTTTAGAACAAAATAGTGTGTTCTGAATGTTTGCTTGTGTAGTCCTGCACAAGGTAATCAAATTAGTAATTAATAAGAAAATGATTGCATTATAAAGATTGTGGATGAATTATATTTCTATTGTTTAAATTTTTTTAATGTAGAAAGATGATTCATTATTTCTGTAAAAAAATAGGTGAAGTATTACATTTTTTTTAAGATAATAAGGATATTTTTTATTAAAAAATATTTTAATAAATTAACTTATTAATTTTTTTTGGTGTTTTACATTTAAATTAAATATATAAGAATCAAATATTCTAGCATTTATCAATTAATTTAATACAATAAAATTACATTTGTTTGTCAGTGGTATATAAGCTAGATAACATGGGGTAGAGAACAAAAAGGTATTGAACATGTAATTGTTCTTCAAATAAATTCATAAGTTTGTACTACAACCAAATGTTATCATATATATTTTTTTCAATATAACAGGTAAATTAATTCAAAATAAAAAGTTAGTATTAGAACAATATGAGACCATTAAAGTAGTTTCTCCCAAGACAAAACCAAATGTTACCATTAACAACACAATATCACCAAAGAAAAAGAAGGTAGTTGAAATCTCTCTGATAGAAAAATGAAGACTGATAAACTGAAAAGTAGATATAATCAAGATAGGTCTATTAAAAATAGTTGAAATCATTAAAGACCATATGCCAGCTTCAGAATTATCATAGCAAAATTCCAAAAACCTAGCATAGAAGGGCCTCATGAATATTGAAATTAAATTCAAATAAAACCTACAAGAAAAATTGAAATTACAGTTAACATATGTAAAGAATACAAAACTTTTAGAAAATATGATAAGTTAAACCAGGGAATAAATTACCATTAATGTAAATACAAAGTCAAAAAGATTAGTTTCACTTCTGCTTTTCACATGAATCAAACATGAGTGTAAGTTATCCCAATTAACAGCTCCCCAAGCATTTTTTTTTAATGTTAGAAACGTCTTGAAGAAGACTAATATACTTTATTCTGATATCGGAATGCGATATCATACAACCTATACTATACCTATGCCAAGGAGGGCCACTATTCTACATATTTGATTCAGTCCATTCTCGTCCTTATTAGAATTAATTTCACAGTAGGAATTACTAATTTCATAAACTAGAGTTTGTAGTGATATTATTGTCTTATAACATTCTAATACAATGAGATTAGTATACTCACCAACACCTAATTTTTCATTATCTAAGCAAACTGGTTGGTTTACCATCAATTGTTAAACTAATTATTCGGAATATGCCCTGAGGACTAAACAATAAATTTTTTTGTTGACCTAACATAAAGAGCCCTAAGTTTGGTTATCTTTTGGTTAGGGTTATTAAATGGTCTTTTTGTAATAATGCAATCATTTTCTTTATAATTACTAATTTGATTACCTTACGTGGGATCACATGGACAAACATTTACAACACACTATTTTGTTCTAAACCGCATCCAGTTTAATACAATACCCACAGATCAAATGGGCCAAGCTTAGTACACACTATTTTGTATTATATCAAAATATTTTACATATTATTTTAATATTGGGGTTACTACTATACCCTCAACAAATGAGGAGTTTTGGTATTGTATCTATTATGTACCGACACATCAATTAAATGTCATGTCAACTTTTAAAATAAATTTTATTTTTTTTATATTATTTATTTTTAAGTTCTTATTTAAAATAAAAAATAATTATTATTAGACATTTTGTTTCTCCTTGTTGGGGCTTTGGTGTAGTTTTGTTTGAGAAAGAAGTTCAACACAAATTTGATCAAAGATTCATGGAGGTGTGTGTAATATTTTGAATTTATGATATTATATTATATATATAAATATATATATATATATATTTATATATATAATATTTCTTTTTTAAATTTTAGTTATCCTATTTAAAATAAATAAAATTGGTTGTACTATTATTTTTTAGATAGTTATAATTCACATTTTTAGAATAATATTTTAATCGTCATATAAATAAATAAATAAATATATATATAAATAGTCATATTTAAATACATATATATATATAGATGACATCCAATAATATTATAAATATTTATAATATTATAATTATAAATAAGATTATCTATTATAATGTATATGATAACTTATATATTAATAAGTAAGTAAATATATTGGTATAATTAAAATAAATAAATAAAAGACAAGTGATGTAATACGTATTACATGTGTGCTTAAGTGTAGATAATATGAAGGGGGTACGTGTAATATGTGTGCAGTGAATGATGGGTGGAGAATGCTATACGTGTATGTGGCATGTGAATAGGAATAGATAAAAAGGAATATTAGGGCAGTGAAATGATGAGTAAGATAAATATAAACGTGAGATGGAGAAGATAGATAAGTACCGCAGTAGATAACGCATAACGTATAAATGTGTAGAGTAATTATGGAAGAGCACAGAGGTTACGCATGACCTTACGTAATCCAAGGGGTATTACACCCCTATAAATAGGTGTTACCATTGAAACGTTCGAGCATTGTGAAGCAAAGAGTGGCCCATCCACCAAATTGATGTGGATAATGCCTTTCTACATGGTGATTTAAAGGAAGAACTATACATGGCACAGCCACAGGGATTCCACACAGGGAGTTTAAATACTGTTTGCAAATTAAGAAAAGCAATATATGGTCTCAAACAAGCTCCACGAGCTTGGTTTCAGAAATTTACTATCAATTTACTCCGGTTGGGTTTTCAACAAGCTAGAACAGATCACTCCTTGTTTATTTTCACTTCCAAAACTACTTCCATATACATCCTCATATATGTTGATGATATAATCATTACCAGCAATTCTTCTACAGCCATACAAAATCTGATTCAGACTCTTCATAAATCTTTTCCTCTCAAAGATCTTGGCAAACTTGATCACTTCCTAGGAATAGAAGTCAGCTCTGACAATGCAGGAGGCATTCACCTTTCTCAAACCAAGTATCTAATCGATATTCTTGCTAAGCTCAACATGTCTAATGCCAAGCCTATTAAAACTCCAATGGCACCCTCCTCAAGACTCACAAATGATGGCACTGAAATCTGTCAGGATTCAAGTCTTTACAGGTCAGTAGTTGGAGCCCTTCAGTATCTTACAATTACTCGACCATACATTGCATACACAGTAAACAAGCTGAGCCAATTCATGCACCATCCTCTTGAGATCCATTGGAAAGCAGCAAAGAGGCTGCTAAGATATCTTAAATGTACCTCTCAACATGGTTTACATTATAAGAAATCTAGTGCTATTGATATTCTTGCTTACTGTGATTCGGATTGGGCAAGTGATCAAGAAGACATGAGATCAACATCTAGGTATTATGTGTATCTTGGATCCAATATTGTATCTTGGATGGCAAAGAAGCAAAGAGTTGTCTCCAGATCTAGCACAGAGGCAGAATTTAGAAGTCTAGCAAGTCTGGTTGCAGAAATTCAATACATTGAGAATCTCCTCTTAGAACTTCATATCAGGAATAAACAGTCACCGCTGATTTGGTGTGATAATCAAGGAGCCGTCCTACTCTCTGCCAATCCAGTCATGCATACTAAAACAAAACACTTTGAATTAGACTTATGGTTTGTGAGAGAAAGAGTGGCTCGGGGGCAAATTCAAGTTCGTCATATTCTAGCAAGATTTCAAGTAGCAGATCTGTTCACTAAGTCTCCAAGCTCTGCAATATTCCTAGAATTAAGGGACAAACTCAATGTTGATAAACAATCTACCCTGAGTTTGAAGGGGGATAAAAAGGATGTTAAGTTATCCCTCAGTCATAACAGATACAATCTGTTAGCTGAGTTAGAATAGCTTCCATATTAGTTAGTTAGTTATTATTATCAGTTAGTATATATACTTATGTTGTACATGTCTGTGCGTGGTTTTTACAATACACTATAGCAATATTGATTTTCTGTTCATCAGTCTCCCTGGTTATCTTTCAAAACATATAAAATTAGGGTTAATATCTATATTTTAGACGTTACCATTTTAATGGTATCAGAGCAACGTTCCATGTGTAACTTGGGGAAATGTGCTAACCATGTTTCTAGTATAATAAACTAATCTATAAATTTCAGATGGCAGGAAGGAGAAATACAAAACTGACTGAGGCTGTGCAGACTATTAGGGACATGGCTGCCGCCTTATTAAGGAATCAACGACCGGAAGGAATGGGGGAGTCACAGGGACTGGTAGAATTTAGAAGCAATAAACCTTCCCAATTTGACGGAGGATATAATCCTGAAAAGGCTGAGTTATGGATAAAAGAAATAGAAAAAATATTTCGAGCCATGAACTGTCCTGATAACCAAAAAGTAAATTATGCAGTGTTTATGTTAGTAGGAGAAGCAGAATATTGGTGGGATAGTACTAGGAGACTATTAGAAGGAGGAGGAATAATTATTACATGGGAAGTATTCAGAGCTAAATTTTTTGAAAAATATTTTCCTAATGATGTTAGGAGGGCTAAGGAAATAGAATTTATGCAATTAAAACAAGGGAACATGACAGTGGGAGAATATGCTTCTAAGTTTGAGGAATTGGGAAAATACTCTACTTTTTTTTATCACCCTGATGAGAGAATGAAGTGTATTAAATTTGAGGATGGACTTAGACCAGAATTAAGAAAGGCAGTAGGGATATTAGAAATCTCTGATTTTCCTACATTAATACACAAGTGTCGATTTCTGGAAGGTTTTGATCATAATAAGGACAATAGACCAAAATCCTTTGGCCCTCGGTTTAATAAAAAAAGGAATAATGAAGGAAAACCTTATGATCGACCTCAATGGAAAACCCAATCTTCTCAATTTACAGGAAATTCCAGTAGACCCATGAATAGTCAAGCTAAGTTTCTTAAGTATGGACAGGGTCATTATACTAAAAACTGTCATCTCAAAGGACCTGTTTGTTTCAAGTGTAGAAAGCCAGGTCATGTGTTTTCTGAGTGTGGACAACCAAAGGCGCACGCAAATACCTCTGGACTCAAACCAAAACTTCTTACAACTGGGAGAGTTTATACCATGACTGGAACTGAAGTTTCTCAAAACAACGATCTAATACAAGGTAAATGTTTCATTAAAGGCAAAACTTTAAATGTACTGTATGATTCAGGCGCAACTCATTCTTTTATCTCCAATGATTGCGTTCAACACCTTCAATTGTCAGTTTCTCCTTTAGAGTCTAATCTAATTGTTTCGACCCCTACAAACAAATTTATGATTGCCAATAAAGTTTGTTTAGATTGTCTTATTTTTATTGGTGATAAAAAATTTCTTGTGAATTTGATCTATTTACCTTTATCACAATTAGATGTGATTTTAGGTATGGACTGGTTATCTTCCAATCATGTCCTTCTCAATTGTGTAGAAAAGTCTGTAATGTTTTATGATTCTAAGGATCTATCGATTTCATTATCCAAACCAATAAGCAAGTTTTCTTGGAGTAAAGTTCAAAGATATTTAATCTTATCCTCTATGGAAGCTAAAGAGGAAGTCAACTTGAAAAACATAATGTTGTTCAAAATTTTCCTGAAGTTTTTCCTAATGATATTCCTAGTTTGCCACCTGACAGAGAGATTGAATTTTCGATTGATTTAATACCTGGAATTGGACCAATTTCAATGGCACCTTATAGGATGTCACCTTATGAATTAGCGGAGTTGAAGAAACAATTAGAAGAGTTGCTTGAAAAACAATTTATACGCCCTAGTGTATCACCTTGGGGGGCTCCTGTTTTGTTAGTTAAAAAGAAAGATGGAAGCTTTAGGCTGTGTGTAGACTATCGACAATTAAATAAGTTTACCATAAAGAATAAATACCCTCTTCCTAGGATAGATGATTTGATAGATCAATTGAGAGGAGCCACTGTGTTTTCTAAAATAGATTTAAGATCGGGATACCATCAAATCAAAGTGAAAGCTGAAGACATACAGAAAATTGCATTTAGAACAAGGTATGGTCATTATGAATATCAAGTAATGCCTTTTGGAGTAACCAATGCACCTGCAGTGTTCATGGATTATATGAATAGGATTTTTCATCCATATTTAGACCATTTTGTGGTGGTCTTTATAGATGATATCCTCATATATTCTCAAACTCATGAGGAGCATGAAGAACACCTTCAAACTGTTCTCCAAATCCTAAAAGATAAACAATTGTATGCCAAACTTTCTAAGTGTGAATTTTGGTTAGAGGAGGTTAAATTTTTAGGACATGTGATCTCCAAAGACGGAGTGTCTGTGGATCCATCTAAGGTAGAAGCAGTTATACTATGGGAACCTCCAAAGACAGTGACAGAAATCCGTAGTTTTTTAGGTTTAGCAGGATATTATAGGAGATTCATTGAAGGATTTTCTAAGATAGCAATGCCTTTAACTCAACTCACCAAGAAATGACAACCCTTTGAGTGGACAGAGAAATGTGAGAATAGTTTTCAAGAGCTTAAGAAAAGATTAACCACTGCACCAGTCTTAGCCTTACCCAATCCTAATGGACAATTTGTCATATTTTGTGATGCCTCAAAAATGGGATTAGGGTGTGTTCTTATGCAAGACAGAAGGGTAGTAGCCTATGCTTCCAGACAACTGAGAGCTCATGAAAAGAATTACCCGACCCATGATCTAGAACTAGCTGCCATTGTTTTTGTACTCAAGATATGGAGACATTATGTGTATGGTGGTAAGTTTGATGTTTTTAGTGATCATAAGAGTTTAAAATATTTGTTTGATCAAAAGGAACTGAATATGAGACAAAGAAGGTGGATGGAATTTTTGAAAGATTATGATTTTGAATTACATTACCATCCAGGGAAAGCTAATGTTGTGGTTGATGCACTGAGTAGAAAATCTTTACACATCTATTCACTAATGATTCATGAGATGAATTTGATAGAAAAATTTAGAGATATGAATTTATCAACTACAGTAAGTCAGGATAGAATACAATTGCATGCAGTTCAAATTACTAGTGACTTACATGGACAAATTGGTGAGGCTCAGGTAGTTGATAAATTCATTCAAAAGAAAAAGAGATTGTTGGGTCAAAAGGATGGTGAAAAGTTTAGTATAGATCAAAGAGGAGTTTTGAGATTTAATGATAGGATATGTGTACCCAATGATTTAGAAATTAAGAAAACAATTCTAGGAGAGGCACATAAGAGCAAGTTGAGTATACACCCTGGGGCAACAAAAATGTATCAGGACCTCAAGAAAATGTTTTGGTGGCCCAAAATGAAAAAGGAAATAGCACAATATGTGGCTACATGTTTGATTTGTCAGAAGGTCAAGATAGAACACCAAAAGCCAGCAGGAATGTTACAACCCTTAGATATACCTGAATGGAAATGGGACAGCATAGCAATGGATTTTGTAGTCGGTTTACCACGAACAATTCATAAGTTTGATTCCATATGGGTTATCGTGGATAGGCTGACAAAATCTGCTCACTTCCTACCCATCAACATTAGGTATTCACTAGAAAAATTGACTGAATTGTATATAAGGGAAATTGTACGATTGCATGGTGTACCATCTAGTATCATATCTGACAGAGATCCTAGGTTTACTTCTAAATTTTGGGAAAGTTTACATGAATCATTGGGAACAAGGCTTCGCCTTAGCTCTGCATATCATCCTCAAACAGATGGACAATCAGAGAGAACCATAGAATCCTTAGAAGATTTATTGAGAGCTTGTGTACTAGAAGATTCGGGTAGTTGGGATCAATATTTGCCTTTGATTGAATTCACGTATAACAACAATTTTCATTCTAGCATAGGTATGGCACCCTATGAAGCTCTATATGGGAGAAGGTGTAGAACTCCTTTGTGTTGGTTTGAGACAGGAGAAAATTTAATTTTTGGTCCTGAATTGGTGCAACAAACCACGGAAAAGATCAAAATGATCAAGAAAAATTGAGAACGACTCAAAGTAGACAAAAAAGTTATGCTGATAAAAGAAGACGACCTCTTGAATTTCAGGAAGGTGATCATGTATTTTTGAAAGTTACACCAACATCTGGAATTGGTAGGGTAATGGAATCAAAGAAATTCACCCCTCGATTTATTGGTCCTTACCAAATCCTCAGAAAAATAGGTTCTGTTGCTTACCAAATTTCTTTACCCCCTTTTCTTTCTAATCTTTACAATGTTTTTCATGTGTCTCAATTAAGAAAATATATTTCTGATCCATCTCATGTAATAATGCCTGATACAGTACAGTTAAAGGATAACCTTACATTTGAAACAATGCCTGTACAAATCACAGACAGGAGGATCAAACAGTTGAGAGGCAAACAGATTTCACTGGTAAAGGTCATCTGGAATGATGTTACTGGAGATGCTACATGGGAATTGGAAGAAAACATCAGGGAAAACTATCCTTATTTATTCTTAAGTAATAAAAATTTCGAGGACGAAATTTCTGTAAGTAGGGGAGAATTGTAATATTCTGAATTTATGATATTATATTATATATAAAATATATATATATATAATATTTCTTTTTTAAATTTTAGTTATCCTATTTAAAATAAATAAAATTGGTTGTACTATTATATTTTAGATAGTTATAATTCACATTTTTAGAATAATATTTTAATCGTCATATAAATATATATATATATATATATATATATATATATATAATAGTCATATTTAAATACATATATATATATAGATGACATCCAATAATATTATAAATATTTATAATATTATAATTATAAATAAGATTATCTATTATAATGTATATGATAACTTATATATTAATAAGTAAGTAAATATATTGGTATAATTAAAATAAATAAATAAAAGACAAGTGATGTAATACGTATTACATGTGTGCTTAAGTGTAGATAATATGAAGGGGGTACGTGTAATATGTGTGCAGTGAATGATGGGTGGAGAATGCTATACGTGTATGTGGCATGTGAATAGGAATAGATAAAAAGGAATATTAGGGCAGTGAAATGATGAGTAAGATAAATATAAACGTGAGATGGAGAAGATAGATAAGTACCGTAGTAGATAACGCATAACATGTAAATGTGTAGAGTAATTATGGAAGAGCACAGAGGTTACGCATGACCTTACGTAATCCAAGGGGTATTACACCCCTATAAATAGGTGTTACCGTTGAAACGTTCGAGCATTGTGAAAGAAAGCAAGAACGTAGAAAGAGAAGCACGAAAAAAAAAAGAAGACATTGTATTAGAAACAATTTTATATCTCTACTAAGGTAAGGGGGAGGAGAACTTTATCTCTTTAATTTTATATACTCCTATGTTTATTTATTTATGTTATTTTTATCTAGTGAGGTGCCCCTAACCTCATTTATTTGCTTAATTTATGATTATTTTTATCCATATTAACTATTAAGGTGTTTATATTTCATATTGTTTAATTATTTTATAATTATTGTCATTTTTATTTATATTATTGGTACTCTTAATATATTCTTTACGTAAATATATTTATTATAAATATATATTATAATCGATAATAATATAGTTGTGATATTTTGAACTTATTTCCTCATGTATTTATCTTCATAAATATTGTTCTATGGCCATAGAAGATAAAGTTTGAATTATTTATAGTTGGAGGTTTGATCTTGGGGATTTAAATGAGTAAGCATTTATGGTAAAATATTTTGGTGATATTTGATTGATATTACAATAATGCTCATTTATCCTGACTAGTCACTATAAAAAAATGATTCAAATTTTATTATTTAATTTTTTTTATGTTTACTATAGATAATTGTTGAGATTTCCGTTAAAACACTTTTGTTTTAATTTATAAATCAGTTAAATTCTATCAACGGTCTCAAACACGGCAAGTATACCGGTCGTTCAAGTAGTGAAAATATCGTATCCACAGGGATTAGAAGATAAAATAAGCATTTATTGACTATTCGTGACTAAAGAATAATTCCAATTTGTAGTTTTTCATGTGAATGTGAATTAAAGATCATGACTACTGGAATGAAAGCTATAAAAATATTTGTTTAAGAGTGGAAAAAGTTAGAAATGATATTGTGGTATTGTGAGGTTGTGGGGGTCAGATTTCACCAAACGTAACACTAATGTATCCTTAATCTCTTGTTACATACATTGCTTAGTCAACCCATAAGTTTACTCAAACCTAATCCCTTAGAGAAAGAGTCTAGGTGCGGACATTGAATATCAATCCCTTGAGTACCCAATATCTACACCTGCATTACGGGCTAGGGTTTAAGACTACTAATGGGTCAAGCTCTATCCCTAGATACAATCTCCACTAGGCATATGTTCCAGAACTAGTTTCAAGGGTATTTCCCAATACTCAATGGAACCTTAAATCATGCAAAGGGTGATCAATCCAAAGCAAGCATTAAGCGTAGAAACGTACACAACAAAGAATGAAACAATACATATATATATATCATTAAAAACGTAAGGATTACAATAGAGTACGTTGGTTACATCTAACCCCACAAAAATTGGTGGAACCACTCAACAATGAGGGTAAATACAAAATAGAGATGAAAGGAGAAGTGAAGAACCGAAGGAAAGATCCGCACACGAACAATCCTAAGCCCTGGGAATCCCTTTCGCAGCTCCTGGAGGCGCCCAATGTGTGAATGAGGGTTTCTCCCCCGAAAATGGCTTCAAATACGAGCTTGGGGAGTCAGATTAGGGTTTACGCGCCTGGCGCATAAGTCTTCGCGCCCGACGCATGACCTTCCAAATACTCTCTGCCTTCTATGACAAGCCCGACGCAATTCTAATTGCGCCCGGCGCGATGGCTTCCAGAGGTGGGTACTCTGTTTATCTCGCCCGGCGCGGGTCATTTTGAGCCCGGCGCAAAACCTCTTCTCTGCTCCTTAGCCTCTTGGATTTCCAATCCTAAGAATCTTCAATCCTCAATTCTCTAGCTCAATACCTGCACAAAAAATGAGGTGTATTAAGGTATTGTTAGCTAAATTTGGGTTAGTTATATCTGCACACAAAATGAACCAAAAAGAGAACAATTATATTGCAATGGTTCAGAGGATGAGTGGAATTTGTTTAATAAGTCTCATCCAAAAAGAGGTAAAATTGAGACTTAACAATAATCTTGTTCCTTATTTAATTAATTATATTTATTTAACAAGTGTTCTCACTCCTTATTTCTTGTTTAAAAAAAAATTTAACCTATCATAAAATAGATGGATCTACCAATCCTACCGGGTCCTTTCTCTTCCGTTATCACCGCAATTTTTTCGGGTACCAGTTGGGCCATGGACGCATCTGCCAATGCCGTTACATTCCAAGGAATAGGATTATCATCTTTTATGTTTTCACCAACCCAACAAAACCCCGTTATCATAGATGGACAAATTGTAGTCACCTTTTATCTTCCTCCAACCAATCATGTTAACCCAATAGTGAACTTATATCAACCTGATATTTGACATTATATAATTAGTTAGGAAATAAGTAGATTATAAGAATGTACATTATTGTAAATTTTTGTATAAGATATGATGCATATATAAAGAGCTATATGTAAGGCATGTACTCTCAATAATAATAGAATGAGATGTATGTGAATATTGAAAATAATAATGTAAAATATGAGTAGTTTAGAATTATGTATATATTTTTGCAAATATTTTAAGACCTTATAAGCTAACTAAGTGTATGTGAGTTTGAAAATTTTCTTTTATTACTTATTTGCGTTCTCAATCCAAAACAATATATAAACATATAAAATTAGGGTTAATATTTATATTTTAGACGTTACAGTGTGAAACATGCAGGATTTTTCGTTTCTTTTTGTTGGGGTTTCAATTAGGTTTCCTCTTCTTGTTGGGGCCTTCGGTGCAGTTTTGTTTGAAGAAGAAGTCGGATGCAGATTTGATCATAGATCCACGGAGGTTGGAACGTGCGTGATTTTTCGTTTCTTCTTGTTGGAGCATCAGTTAGGTTTCCTCTTATTGGGGCTTCAGTGCAGTTTTGTTTGAGAAAGGAGTCCAACACAGATTTGATCAAAGATTCACAGAGGTTCAAAACGTGTGAGATTTTTCGCTTCTTCTTGTTGGGGCTTCAGTTAGGTTTTGTTTGAGGAAGAAGTTCGTACACACAGATTTGATCAAGGATTCATGGAGGTTCAGAACATGCAGAAGGAAATCAGTGGTTCGAATCATATGGAGGGAGATTGGAGGTTCAGAACGTACGAAAAGAGATCTGAGGGTACAACTTGGAGGGTGCAGAAGGAGATTGTCTGTCCTCCTTTGGGGTTGCCTCACGTATTTATGCGGTGGGTGAATTCGAGTGATAACGTAAATAACAAGAGGAAATAATGATAAAGAAATTTCAATTGTAGGTGCAGTTAGGGTTGTCAAAAATAGAAAAATATGATTTTTTTCATTTAAAAAAAATTAGAAACCAAATTGAAATATACAAATATAAAATGATGATGTGACTGAAAATTGATGATGTGCCAAAAAGCCAAATAACAATTCTAAAACCCTTCCAAAATGTGAGAGTACCGTAGAAATTCTCTTTAATATTTTGTACTAAAATATTTGATACACACTATTTTAAAAGGATGACAATTAAAGACAAATATTTTATAGAATCTAAACCAAAATTTACTTATTTTATAGATAAATCCTAAGGTAAACTGTCATTATATGTGATCCACTATACCCTACAAATGATGACCATCAAATTAATCTAGTTTTAATTATTATTAATCTAGCATAAGGAGCTTGAAATGGGGTGAAGACATGCATGATATTTTCACAATAATAGTGAAAAACATATTTACAGAAATTGAAAATAAAATGGATTTGTTCGAAAAACCTTAATGAAACATCCAATGCCAAGAGACAAAGAAATGCATGGAGTGAGAATGTTACGCCATCAAACACAACAAAATTGAAATTGATAGCAATAATAAGCACAAAAGCAAAACATAAAAAGATAAGCGAGATAGTGAGAGAAGCGAATTTACTATAAAACTCTAATTTGGTCCCTTATAATATTATAAAATTTTAATTTGGTCACACTTTAATTTTTTGTTTCAATTTAGTTCCAATTTATTTTAAAATACTTCAATGTGGAACTTCCGTCCAAATTTCACAAACGGTGTTAAATCTGGACCACATGGATGCAAAGGTCCGTGAGAATCACGCCTGTGATTCCAAATCACGACCATGATTCTCACGCTTGGGAACCAATTAAAATGTACTATCACTAGTACAAAAATGGCTTTTAAAATCGAAGTTTTAAAATCGGTCATCAAGTAGCCGATTTTAAAAGTGATGCGGTGGCAATTTTGTAAATAATGGCATTACTTTTAAAATCGGCTACGTTATGACCAATTTTAAAAGTCCCTGACGCTACTTTTAAAATCGGCTCTTGAACAGCCGATTTTAAAAGTAGTATTAGAGAATTAATTACACTATCTCTGCTCCTATTGCTCCATTCTCTACTATTTTGCTTCAATATCATATATTCTTCCTTTTTACTCTTTGGGACTCTCATCTGAAGTGTGCAGCTTCTCATTTTCTGGGACAAATTCAACATTGAGGTAACATTTTCGTTTCATGCGTCTTATTTCGTTGTTTCTGGGAAAACTTTGAGTCTGGAACGGCCCCAGAACGAGCTGTACTGCTTGCAGAACGGGCCATTGTGCTTGTAGTACGGGTCGTTCTGCAAGCAGTACAGGCTGTTCTGCAAGCAGTACAGGCCGTTCTGCTTGCAGAACAGCCCGTTCTGGGGCCGATCCAGACACTGAAGCAGTTTTAGGCATTTTTCTAAATTGGACCCCTTGTATGTATGTGTTATATATTTGTATTTTATTAATAATTTATGATATAATTAATGTCTACCTAGTAATTTAGTGTTTAGAAAAATTAGGTGGTTTATTTGATTTTTATAAATTAGTATGATGACAATCGACCCGAACAGGTCCCTTGGGCTCCTGAAGTGTTTGGCTTTTGTAGTAATGTCCCCTTGTATATAAGCCAGAGCGACATATCAGAGATTACAAACAGGCACTGCATGCTGAACATATCAATTTTGCAATTGTGGTTATTGTAAGTATTTGAATTAATTTTAATTATGTTTTGTTGCTTTTTTCTAACTTTATTTCTAACCTTGTAGATTTATCCATAAATTGAGTGTGGATAAAGGAAATGATCACATTTATGGATTTTTGGAACCCGAGTTAATCCAAAAAATTGGGAACAAGACAGAAGAAATTCAAGCTTACATCCAAAATTGGATGTCTGAATCAAATAAAAAAGTTTACTTAGTTCCTTACTTTTCTAAGTAAGTATATTTGTATATAATTGATTATAAATTGTTAAAAAATGTATTGTCTATTACTGATAGTTTCTCAATGCAGTGCTCATTGGCAACTTCTGATTATTTGTCCTATGGACAATATATATGTATGCATTTGTTCGATGCACAAATCTCCTCCTGCAGATTTTAAACAATTATTAGATAAGTAAGTTGTTTTAAAAAAACTACTTTATTTTATTTATCATTAAATTTTATTTTAAAATATAATAATGATGTCCTTTTATCATTAGGGCTATGAAAGGATACCATATGCTTAAAGGTTCAAAGTTGAAGAAAAAAATGCTTTGGGTCTCTCTTAAAGTAAGTTATTTTAGTAATGATATTTTTTCTAAGGTATTTTCTTTTGAATTACCATTACTACTAAAATTGGTTTTTATATTCTTTTTGTAGTCTCATAAGCAAAAAGGAAACTATGAGTGCGGATACTATGTAATGAAGGCAATGCATACTATTGTTGATTCACAAATAGTATCTGGGTGGACTGAAGTACGTTTAGAATTTTAAAATTTTTTATTTTAAGTTTGCATTTTATCATGTTTTAAGAGTTACTTCTAATTGTTCTAAATTTTCTTAACAGATATTTATAGATCGATCACCATTGTCCCTAGAAGATATAAACACCATTAGGGAGCAATGGGCTACATTTTTCATTGACACATTGGCTAGCTACGAGTTATGATTATAGTTTTACTCATTTTGTAGTTTAGGATGTACATAATTTGTAAGTTACTTTAATTACATATATGGTTGACATTTACCAACTCTTGTTATTTGTATGTAATTTGGTATATTAAAAATATATGAATTGTCTGGTATTTTATTAATTTGCAGGTTTTGTTCAGGGATCCTCCTAAAATAAGTCAAATATTTAAAAAAAATTAACAACTTTTAAAATCGGTCATGGCATGATCGATTTTAAAAGTGGGACTTTTAAAATCGGTCATGACCGATTTTAAAAGTGCCAATTTTCAAAATTGGCTCTTTTAAAATCCCACAGAACCGATTTTAAAAGTAAAAAATGACCTATTTTAAAAGTGTTTTTTCCATTAGTGTATACTATTCTTTCCATGGACGCCCCCACTCCAATCACCACCTCCCTCCACTGAACGCCCTCGCCGTCTACGACCTTCGCTCCCGCTACCGCCTCTTCCTCTCCCCGCTCCCCTCTAAAGACGTTGACGTGACAAACGATGTCGCCGTGGACCACTATGGCAACGCGTTCGTGATGAACTCCAGCGAAAACTTCATTTGGAAGGTATCCGTCGACGGATCTGCTCGGTCTTCTTTCGATCTTTGATGTACATGGAGGCGACGAAGAATCCTTCCAACGGCAACGCACCTTACGGTTTCGTAGGGTTGAATGGAATCGCCTACGTGAGCAAGAGATACCTCTTAGTGGTGCAATCAAGCAGCGGGAAGGTTTTCAAGGTAGACGCAGTGGACGACACAATGAGGAAGGTGTTGTTGAACGAGGATCTAGTAGGCGCGGAAGACATTGCGGTGAGGAAGGACGACGTGGCGGAGGTGATTTCACCGATGAAGGTACTGTGGTTGATGAAGAGCGATGATAACTAAGCGGAGGGAGCGGTGTACGACAAGGTGGAGGTGAACGTGCGACAGTTTCCGATGTTGGTGGTGATCAGAGATAAGGATAAGGTTTATGTGTTGTATGGGTGTAAACACCCAATTTCGTCCGGGAGGCAAACAAACAACAAGATAGAACATCAGCGGACCCAGAAGCCTAAATTAACTTTTTTAGTGACCCGGAACGGGCCGTTCCAAAATCGGAACGGGCCGTTCTCAAGTCCGAAACGGGCCATTCTCGAATCAGAACGGGCCGTTCCGAGGCTTCTAAAAGGCCTAAAAAATGTAGGTTGGAACAGGCCGTTCTAGACCAGAACCAAACCAATCAAAGGGGCTAAATTTTGTACCCCGGAACGGGCCGTTCTCACTTCAGAACAGGCCGTTTTGGTTCCCCGGAACGGGCCGTTCTGATTTTAGAACGGGCCGTTCTAGGGTACGAAAATGCTACATAACGTTCGGATTCGGAATGGGCCGTTCTGAATCCAGAATGGGCCGTTCCGGCCCACGTCTGATGCCTATAAATAAGAAATCTCGAGCACAGTTCAGGGGACCTCCAAAATTTCATCCAGCACTCCTTAAAGCTCGAAATTTCTCCCTTTTTTTTTCTCTCTCTCCTATTATATTTCTTAAGTATTGTGAGGCAATTGTAGGTGAAAGGTTGCCATAAAGCACCTAAAACCTCCATAGTTGAAGATCCGATAAAGCTTGTTACGAGGTATTACTCATCAATCTCTTTTTTTATCTTTCTCTTCTTTTATTTTACATATTACTATAATAAACGCAATTATGTAGATATCTTAGGGGTTCACCGTGTAATTGAATTTTCATGTAAATAATCATTAATAAAGGGGATTAAATATTTAAACTATTAATTTTTATTACGTTATTGATAAGTGTCTAATTAGTTTGATGAAATTTAAATTAGAGACACTTATCTAGCACACTTTTTGTACATATTGATATAATTTTGGTCTATATATACTTAGAATCAAAGAGGGACTCTTAATTTACATTATTACATGGAGTGATGAGTTTTTGATCAGATTTTCCTCTTATTTTATAGTTTTTGAAATCTGGAGGCAAACGGCTGAGCGTCTTGAAACGGCTGAGCGCTTTCAAGCCAGAGAGCTCAACAAATGCAACAAAGGAGAGGCGCTCAGCCACTCTAAGGCGCTGAGCGGTTTTGGCCCTGGAAGAAGGAGTGCTCTCTGCCTCCTAGGCGCTCAGCGGATAAGAAGCGCCCAACCCCTTGTGCTTGCCTAACAGTGAAGAATCTCTCAGGCGCTCAACGGATTTGAACGGCTCAGCCCTTCAAATTACTTCATGGTGAAGAATTCTTCAAACCGCTCAGCCGTTTCAAGGCGCTGAGCGGATTCTTTTCTTTCCTGCCTACTCTGTTTTAATTCTAGCACTTATAAAAGGGCAGGGGAGAGAGAAAAGGGAGGGGGAGACGAAAACAAAGAGAAAAACAAGAGCTGGGAGCACAGGAGGAAGAAAGAACAGAGTGGGAACGAAGATTTGGAGGCTGGATCACTTAGGAACGAGGATCAACTCCTTTTCTTCATATCTTCCTTTGTAATTTCTTCTTCCACTCCTTTGATCTTGTGAATGGCCATGAGGGGCTAAATCTTTGAGGATTGGTCTGGATGTAACTATTAACTCTTCTTCTTCTTAAATATATATATGCATTTCATTTTCATTAGTTGTGTTTGATTCTTTTCTTAATGCTTATATCGGCTTGATCACCCATTGTATGATTTTTGGTTTTTGAATCCGATTGGAAAACGTTTTTAAAAACCCGAACTGAATCTTGCACCTAAACATCTCTTGCTCTAGGAATAGACTTGATTTGTTTAGTCACCTTGTTCAAGCCATTGTTCTTAATGCAAAGTGTTAATTTCAAAACATAGAGGAATCATGTTTTAGATTAATCACTTTAGGATTCAACTTTGAGGGATCTTGTTGAATTACTAAATGAACGTGGAAGTCATGAAATTGAATTCATATTTATTTTAAGAAGATTTAAGATATAGCAAGTACTCCTGAGTCCAATCCTCGCTTCTTATAATTGTTCTTATAAATTTTACATTATCGTTTTATTTTACTTCACATTAATTCACTTTCAATCATATCAATGTCTTTTATTGGATCATTAGAGTAAAAATTACTAAATTCTCAAATCCCTGAGGACGATACTTAAATACTACATCGAAACTTGGTCCGCTTGCCAAGTGGAGAGATTGTGAAAATCTTCATCAGTTATCTTCATCATAGGGTACCGATTTAGGGCGTTGTAGGGGTGCTTAATACCTTCCTTACACGTAACCGACCCCCGAACCCAATTTTGGTTATCAAGGCCATTATTGGACTTTTAAAAATCTTTTCTTTTTCTAATGTTTTGAGTAAAACATTGGTGGCGACTCCATGAATCTATTTTTAAAACCATTAATTAAGGATTAGTCTGGTGTCCGGGCATTTCTTAATTAATGAGACTTTTAAAAGGATGTCTAAACCATAAGTCGCGAGATCAAAAATTTTCGGGTTGCGACAATGGGCATTTGGATGAGGGGAGAATGGGGGACTCTAGGAGAGAGAATTTTGGGATTGCTGAGTTGAAAATCACGATCGTGATTTGGAATCACGGACGTGATTCTCACGGACCTTTACATCCATGTGGTCAAGATTTAACATTGTTTATGAAATTTGGACAGAAATCTCACATTAAAGTATTTTAAAATAATTTGAGATTAAATTGAAACCAAAAATTAAAGTGAGATCAAATTAAATTTTTTTAATATTATAAGGGACCAAATTAGGGTTTTAACTTACAAGAAAAGGCTAACTATCGACATATATTACAATCGGATTTAGAATCTGCGAAGAAGCAAAATTTACCTACAATTTTTTTAATAAATTTCTATGCATAAAAAATTCTAAATTTTCTAATTTTTAAAATTGAACTGGTCATCGAACTAGTTAAAACACTAGTTTAAATATGGTTGAACTGTGATCGAATTGATATTAATAAAATAATAATAATATTTAAATAATATATAAAATAATATTACATAAACATAATATCCTAATCTTATAATAATAAAACTAAAATAAAACATCATTTTATGTATTTTTATTTTCAAAGTGCATGTAAAAGTTTAAATATACTATTTAAGTTTAATTTTTAATAAAATATAACAATATATATTAACAATTTCACATTTAGAGCGGAAAATCTTAATTTAATATAGTATAAAATATAAAATATTATTATATAAAAAATCATAAATTAATATAAATAAATAAATTATATCTTTAAAAGAAAATTATTAAAAATAATAGATAATATAATTTATTCTAATTTATAACTTTTATTAAATATATTTATTTATTTATCATAAAAGTGTTTTAAATAATTATAGCAATAAAAAAAATATGTTTTCTTGAAAAGGACCCATTCAACCTAGTCTTTTAGACTAGTTCTTGACCGATTTTTGAGTTGACTCATCTGACCTTTGTCCAATTCTTTCATATTTCGATTTTGTGATTCTTTCAAACTGATATATTGGCTAATTTCAATTTTGATTAATTTAGTCCAACTTTGACAACATATAAATTTTTGAACAGGTATTACTAATAGAATTATAACGAATTTCATTGATGAATTATAACGGGTATTACGAGTTTCATTGGTGAATTTGCAATGAGAGTTTGAATATGAAATTTTTGACGGATTTTTGTCCGTCAGAAAAAATTCAATTTTTTTTAATGAATTTTAACTATAAAAATGAAGAAAAAAATAATATAGGAAACTATTTTGGGGTGCCAGAAAATTAAATAAAAAAGGACCAATAAAATTCTTAAATACCTAAACAATTTTTCATGCTAAACATCGTTAAATATAAATTAAAAGTTATTATTTTTATTTTTATTTTTAATAATTATCAATAAAATCATAGTTTTTAATAGTTTGAAGGATAAAAAATTGATTGTGAGAATGTGACATAAATTACTTAAAAGTTAATTAAAAAAATAAGGTGATTGAGATTTTAGATTAAAAATCCTAGGATTATGTCTAGAGATGGAAAAACGGGTCACAACCCGTGGCCCAAGCCAAGCATTATGGCCCATCAACTTACTTGACTCGCCTCATTTAACACGTTAGCCGGTCGAGACAAATGACAAACTAGGACAGATTGCAAACCTATCTACTTCTTTTTTTCTTTCTATTTTCTATTGTATATGGGAGCATTCCCTTCACTAATCACACAAGACTCATGACTCACTTAGTTAGGTTAGAAAATAGAAATAGAAAGACAACTTAATTTGGGAAGAACCATTTAACTATGACAAGATAGAAGTTTAGTGTTTTATTTTGGGTTGTGTAGATGATCTTTTCTTCCTAACTTTTAGACAAGAGATGATTTTGGAAGTTGAGTGTATGATTATTGGGTTGAATTTTCATATAGTCTTCTATTTTAAGGAGAGTAAAATTTTCATCCATAAACTTTTTTGAAGTTGTTTACAGGTTGGTCCATTGAGAAATTATTGTAGTTGTAATAAATTATTTTTGAAAAAAAAAAAAAGCTACAATAATTGATGAATTGATGATTTTTTCCCTACGGGTATTGTTTTGAAGGTTGTCGTATCAAATTACAAAGCATGAGTTTGTTATGCCTTATCATTTTCATTTTAGTTTTTTATGTAGACTGGCAGAGTGGGACAAGGTATCCAATTAGTTATCATTTTATAGACTAGCCCAACCCAACCCAATTTTGGTAAGTCCAGCTGACCCATTTTACCACTCTCGATTATGTTTTTATTAACATCAATTACCTTCAACATAAATCATATGAATTTTATTCTTTTCTGTCAAATTTACTGTTCAAGTTGTTAATAACTTTTGTTCATATAGAATTTCTTCAAGGAAAAGCTTGCAAGCGGAGAAGTTGATTAATAAATTAATCCAATTTATAACTTAGAAAACTAGTTTGATCAAGCAAGTTTCCAAGTTCAGTTATTTTAAGATTGTTAATTAATAGAGTTTGTTCATGCACTATCAATCAACTAATATAAAATTAAAATTCTAAAATAATCCAATAGATATAGAAATAATTCATTAAGCTCATAAAAGGGTTCACAAAGTACAAATACAACACAATCCAAGAGAGACTTTAGCTAGAGATGGCAGGTGAAAACATTAACATCTTACTAAATATCATAGACAGAAAAAATTAACAACAAAGAAGGAGAGTCCTTCTTCGATCGTAGCTCTTAGTCTTCTATAGAACCCCAATCAAAACCAAGAATAGAGAAAAGAAAATAGTGAAACAAAAGCTAAAAGAAGATGATGAAATTAAATGTATTATGGACATCCCTATTTTATATGTAAAAATTAGGTGACCCTTCAAACACCTTCGTGTATCTAAACAAGCATGGTCGTACATCTAAACATGGGTGTGCAACCTTTAATCTAAGGTGTACTTTGAATGAAGCAAATTCATGCATTGCAACCATGTGTATTAATTTAGTGCATTTTGTTTCTTATCTTTTTTGACCTCTAATTACATAGATTCCCTCTTCAACATCTTTTCACTTGCTTGTTGCACACTTAACCAAAAAAGAGTGAAGTTTGCCAAAGAATGTTATCATAAACAGAACAAAATCACAACTAATATGGTAAAATGCTACAAATTGGGGGATTAACAAGCTGAGTTTTTGATAAATGATTCGTTAGATTTGGTTCTTCGTTTTCAATGGTCTGATATGCAAAGGAGGTCTCAAGTGAGAAATAATCTTGTTGCAGCAACAATTTTGTTTTTGGTCTTTTTATCTTTTTATTTCTCATTTGTAATCAATGATACTTTAGTTGTTTTGGCTAATTGTATGCATTGTTTGTTGGAAAATCTTTTATATCCTTTATCAATTATAGATTCATAGTAGAATTATTTTTTATGTAGACATTATGTATTTTTGTACCTCAATATTTTTTGTGTTTTATGTTTTTTCTCTAACTTATTCGTGCATCTTGCATATTATTGCAAATTTTATTACTTTATTAATGAGTTACTGTGTTGGATTTTGCACCACCATTTAAGTCCATCCATCTCCAGAGTGAAAATTAAACTCATGATCATCATTATCAAACCAAGCCACATTATAACAGTGTTTGATATACATTAGCTCAAGGTTTAATGTATATGTTAGCAGAAAAAATAAGATTCAAACACCACTGTAAATAAATAAGTAACCTTCCTGACTTTACAACTAAACAAGTGTCAAGACCTTACTTTAATAAAGTCCAAAAGGCCAATCATATCAAATACACATTATTCTATATTCATTACATGAAGGGCGTGGCAACATTATATTTTGTAAGTGGGATTGATCTTCCATCTACTCTAGATGCTGAAGCCACGATGAAATATTAATTCTTCCTTAGGATTTTAGGGTTAAAATCATGCACATGAAAAATGTCTCATTAGCTCTTGTAACAATTTTTTTTCTTCTTTTTAACAAAATTTAGTCTTGTTTTTCAATTAAAATTGAAATTTTATTTTGATAAAACACATTAACATTTAATGAAATCTCATATCACTCACATTATTGAAGTGAATTCCAATTCAAAGCAGATAATAATAACAACTATGATACTACATATACAAGGACAAACAAGCATAAGCATCATTATAATTTTACTTCCTAATTAACCCTCACTCCTTTTAATTTTATAATAGCAATAATAAACTTTAAATCTCATACAAATATTAACTACCTAAACTGACCCTAGTGAGTAACCCTCACTCAATTTTAAGCCTTTTCTTAACCTCCAAAGTGAAGTCATAGACTTTATATGGGTCAGGAAGTGTCATGGAAACACTCTCCCTCTGATTACACCTTTTGGCCCAAGCCATGAACCTTGGGCACTCTTTCTCCACACTAAATTTGCAAAATGTCTCGTATGTATAAAACCTGCATGTAATTGGTAGCAAGGCTATATCCAAAAGGCCAAAATAATCACCAGCAAAATAAGGCTTTTCTCCAAGTTCATTTTCCAAGAGTTTCAAGCACTCCACAAACTCTTTCTTTGCAGCATCTTGATCTGCCCCTTTGCTAGCCCACATTCTCCTGCCACAATCACTTACCTGCATAAATCAAGTTTAGGGACACACACACACACAACCATTAAATTATTTAAATTAAAATCATTTTATTATATTTTTCAATGATATAATAATATATACAATTATAGCAATAGGATTTGTAAGAACTTAAAATGAAATATAAATTTTATTTTAATATAAAAATAATAACATATTCTTAATATATAATTTAATTTTAATTTAAAATAATAATAATTGTTATCATTTGAAATAAAATATAAGAGTTTGAATTTGAAGATAATTAATAACATAATCAAATTTGAAAAAAAAGTGTAAAATCTTTAAAATTCAATCTCATTCTCATGAAAACTATTATGTAATGAGGAAAGATAGAGAATATGAAAAATGATTTACTCAAGAGAGTAAAGAGAGTAAGAATCTAAATCATCAAAGTAAGTTCACTCAAATTCCTAATATAAAATTAGACTTGCAAAAATTCTCCATAAAGGTAAAAAGACTTGCCCGTTAAAATCTTGTGCAAATGAAAGGAAAAAAACAAAATAAAACAAATTACAAAGTGAACATAAGACAATCGCCGATTAATAATCAAATAATATGATATTTTGTGAGATTTCGGAATTAATTTGCCTAATTCATAGATAAACCTATCTAAAATGCATCTAAGAGAGAGATATATGTGACCTTCTTGTCAAATAAATCAATCCAAAACCTGGCTCTGGCTCGGTCGTAAGGATCATTAGAGAAAAGCTGTTTTTCTTGCTTCCAAACCTCATCAATGTATTGAAGAATGATGAGGGACTCACAAATGGGTCTACCATGGTGGATGAGAATTGGAACCTTCTTGTGAATGGGATTGGATTTCAGGAGTAACTCACTCTTCTTCTCAAATATATCTTTTTCTTCCTTGTACACAAACTCAACACCCTTCTCTATCAGTGCAATCTTCACTCTCATCACATAAGGGCTGCTCCAAAACCCCACAAGAACTACTTCATCCATCTTTTGGAGCAAATTATGACTAACTGGCGTTTGATGATCTTGTTGATATTCATTCACATATGATTTTGTCTAGGTTCTTTTTAATATGTACAGCACTATAATAATAATAATAATAAAGTAATGAGTCTGCATTCGTTGCATGCTTCCTTGCAATTTAAAAACATTATCTCAGAAGCAATTTTAAATTTCTAGTCAAAGAGTAATATTATACTACAAATATTATATTGAATACAATCTTTGCCTTGAGAAAAAAGAAATAGCTAGCTATAATAAGTGTTGAACGTAGAATATTCATGACTGGAATTTTTAAGAGACGATAATGTCTTGCAATTTAAAAAACATTATATCAAGAGCAATTTTAAATTTCTAGTCAAAGAGTAATATTATACTATAATTATTATGTTAAATACCATTTTTTCCTTGAGAAAAATAATAGATATAATAAGTTTTGAATGTAAAATATTCATGACTGGAATTTTTAAGAGATGATAATGTCATGCACGTAAGTGTTTTTTTAACATTCATTATGTGGAATAAAAGTTTGAATCAGCTTTTTAAAAGGATTTATATTATATTAGAGAGAAAAGAAGGATATTTACTTACTTTAAGAGAATGTCTATTTAAACTTATTATACTTAATAATACATATTTTAAATTAAATTTTAACAATTTAATCATTGAATTAAAAATTATTAATGTATAGATTAATTTTGTAAAGTTTTAATAAATTTGAAAATAATATAATACTTCGTTTCATTAATTTAAATCAATATAAAAAATATTTTTATGATTATCCGTCAATTTGAATTGATCAAATAGAGTATCAAATCATTTTCAAATCTCTTAAAATTTTGCATAATTAATCTATGCATTAATAATTTTTAATTCAACGGCTAGATCATTAAAATTTGATTTAGAGTATGAGTTATTGAGTGGAGTAAGTCTAAATAGACTTACTCTTAGTAAGTGAATCCCTCTTTTCATATATGTGTATGTGGCACAAAATCAACACATTGAATAATTTTTAGACATCATTTACTCAAGAGAGTTGGTGAGCCCTTATTGTATCTCAATGTTAGAAAATAAAAGCTTAATCTATAACAACCTAATTAGTCTACCTTTTAATAGCAAAAATGTATTTCTTATAGTCATTGTCATCAAACTACTAAATATATAACAATTGTTTTAGATACTTAGAGAAATAGAGAAAACTCTTTTAGTTTTTATATCATTCCTTTAAGTCTATTAGACAATGAAACACCACAGACCTTTTTATAGGCAAGACCACAAATCCTTTACTTTATAATCATAATAATCTTCCATTAGTATAACCATTAAGAACTAATAAAATATGTTTCTTATGACTCATAATAGCTAATTATTATTCTATAACAATTTTTTATTATCAAGCAATTAATTATATTAATAGGGTAATTAAATCAAACATAAATTTTAATATGAGCCACATAATATTTTTTCAACATTCTCCCACTTGACTCATTTACTCTTTAAAGATTACTCCTATCACCAACAACTAAACATGATCATTTAACTTAAAACATGAAATTTCTAAAAACTATATAGAAATTATATCATATATGAATTATGATAGTTATGTTTGGATGACTTGATTTGTGCAGGTTTGATGAAATTTTCGAAGTAGGTAAGGGTTCCTGTTTGAATTTGCGCCGGGCGTGATTTGAAATGGGAAATCCCTGGGTGAATAGCGCCGGGCGTTGGGAGAACCACACCGGGCGCAATAGACCTCTGTAGTCTCTGGTTGAGAAATGCGCCGGGCGAGACTTTAATGCGCCGGGCGAGAATTTGATTTTCAGAATTTGACTTTATAGTCTTCATGAAAGTTGTATCCTTGGATGTTAGTTTTTCAATGGCGCTGGAATCACCCAAAAAGGAGTTTTAGAACTCTAGATATGACTGTTTTAGTGAAGAGGGGTCGAGCTGCTAGCTTTGTTTATAGTTGTTGCGGCTTTTATCATTTTTAACAAGGTAGATGAAAGAACTTGGACTTGGTGTCTTCATGAGAGTTGTATGAAATCTTCTTATCTTTCTTATGAGATAAGGATGAGCATGGTAGGAGTAGTATAACTCCTGATGCGCTATTTTCTGTGAAGGTTGCCATTTCGCATTTAGTGATTTGGTTAAGTTGAAAGTTGTTATAGGTGCTTAGGCTGATTAGTGTTGTGTGGGTGGGTAAATTGACAAGATAGATGAGTTGTAAACAAGATGGTTGGGTCGTATTATGTGTTGATCATGCTGTTTTAAGCTGTTAATGATGAATGTTGTTGAGCTGAGCGATGATATTGATGTGCTGCGCTGAGCGCGGCCCTTGTCGCGCTGGGCGTGAGACTCCTTGGGAGTCTCTGCCTCGAGGGCGCTGGGCGCAATTTGGTTTGCGCTGGGTGCGAGACCAAGGGAGGTCTCTGCCTTACCTGCGCTGGGCGCGGGTTGGGGTACGCCGGGCGTGTGAGACTCCTTGGAGTCTCTGCCTGGCCTGCGCTGGGCGCAATTGGGTATTGCGCTAGGCGCGAGAGAGATTTGGACTCTCTGGCTAAGTCTCTCCGGGCGTAGGCACGCTTGCGCCGGGCGCGTTGGCCCCTGGAGCCCTCTGGTTGTGCCACGCCGGGCGCGACCATGAGTGCGCCGGGCACGTATGAGGATGTGAAGTTATATGCTGAATTTGATGATAATATTGTTTTATGCTGAACTAAGCCGAAATTGATGAATATGATGTGATGACTAGCTAAAATTGATGTTTGATGATGTTGAGCTGTGTTAGGTGTATATTGCTGTAAGATGCTTAGATGTGCTGTAAGACGATAGGCTGTGCTATTAAGCTGAGCTGTGCTGGATGTTGTTTATGCTGATTAATGCTGCCAATGTCGTGTGATGAAAAGTTGTGTTATGCTGTATGTTGTTAATGATGTAACGCTGAGTTGTGTTGTGTGATGCTAATGCTGAACTTTATTGTTTGAGTCGAGCTGAATCATATGCTGATAGTTGTTGAATTATGTTGTAATTGTTGAGCTGAGATGTAATTGATAAATATGTTGTGCTGGCTAGATGTAAATGCTGAAAAATGATGTTAAGCTGTAATAGATGTATATCGCTATGCTGAGCTGGGCTGTTATTGATGATTTTAAATGCTGATTTATAATATGGCTGTGCTCTAGAATGATGAGCTGAGTTGTGAGTAGTAAGCTGTGTTGAATACTACTTAGCTGTGTTGTATGCTGATTTTGTTGTGTTGTGCTGTGAGCTGTTTTGTTGTGCTGTTTATTGCTGAGCTGTATGTTGTGTTAGCCACTATTGTGGTGCTGTTATAGCCGCTATGTCGGTACTGTTAGCCACTATTGTGGTGCTGTTATAGCCGCTATGTCGGTGCTGTTAGCCACTATTGTGGTGCTGTTATAGCCGCTATGTCGGTGTTGTTAGCCACTATTGTGGTGCTATTATAGCCACTGAGCGGTGCTGATATTGCTGAATTTGATGTGGTGTAGTATAAGCTGTACGGGTGTGCTGATAGCTCTAGATGCTTTTATTTTCATATTTATGTATGTATGTCGATTTCTTTACACTAGCTTACCCTTTGTTGTCTCCATGATGTTTGGACTGCAATGATCATACTATGTATGGGAGCAGAGCAGGGTTAGGTTGGTGCTGCTGAGGAGAGTCAGTAGCTGGCAGATGAAGTTTATTTCTGTTGATGTATTTAGCTACTTGGTTAGCAATTGATGGATGTATTTTGTTTTGTACACTCTAACTCTAGTCGGATTGGGGACCTTGTATATATATATATATATATTCTAGATCCTATATTTATATACTCGTTCTCTTCTGCCTGGTGTTTCCGGTGTGCTGTGTTGTGCGTGTAGTGACCAGCCGGGTCGTTAGATATATGACCCTAAAATACTGTAGCTCACAATCTTTTATTAGATCATCGATTTTGCAATTATATACTCAAATAGAGATTAACTCTCTTTTGATGTCTACTTTATATTAATTTGTTTGTCTTGACTTTCACCTTTAATATTCTTAAAAAAATACTTAGTCAAAAATTCTTAATTAGTCTTTAATAAAATTGACAACTTTAACACAAAAAATATTATGTCTATGATATAATCGCATAATATTTGACAAATAATTTTTTAAAAGTAATTTTCAAGAGTATCATATATTCTCACTTATTTTCTCAAATTTTCCTAGTCGAAAATTCACTTTCACTTATTGAGAATTTTGACTCCCACTAACTTTTGGAATCTCTGTATGGGGTGATAAAAATATGCCTTTTTGTAGTATAATATGCTATGATGATGGAGTCTTTGTGAGGTAAAACTCCATGGATGCACCAAACACCTCTTCTTGTAATTCCTGGAGGATTCTTCAAGGAGGAGAATTCAGATGAGAAGAGATGAAATGAAAACAACTTGAACTAAGCTTCTCAAGTAGAAGAAGCTTGCGCTTAAAACTACAAAGAGGAAAGCTCAAGGCGAGGTGGATAAGGTATTCTCCTTGGTGACTCTGGTCTAGAGGATTTGATCTTATGTGAAGATGAAATTCTCATTCAATATACCAAAGTGATTCAAAATACACGGATAGGTTAGATTTATAGGCTAAGATGGAGTGCTAAGGAAGCTAAGCTAAGCTAAGGTTTAAATTAAACCATGGTATGGTCAATTTAAACCTTAGGCGCCAAATTTGAATTTGAAAATTCAAATTTGATGCCAACTTCCCTAAGAATCCGGAACTCCATGTGCTAGTTGCATTTGAATGTGATTTAGTTCTCATTTAAGAGTGAATTTCGGCCACACCATGTGATTGACGCACATGGGTCCAAATTCACCTTAAATGCAAGGATAAATCACATAAAATGTAAATGCACATGTAATTAATTTAGCCTATGCATCTAAAGTTCAGAAATACATGGACTAAAGAAATCCTAAACTATATGGCCCAAAATATAAAGCCCAAAAAGTATTTACAAGCCATCTTAGGCAAATCTTAATATACATGGGCTTTTAATGCACAGCCTAACTGAAGAGCACTATGGACTTTTCTTTAGAATTGACTCATTCCTCTTCTAACCTCTTGACCATAGCCCTAATAACTAGGCCCTTGGCCCATGGGCCTCCATCATATGATAATTCTTAAATTAGTAAATTAAAACCTTTTAATGCAAAATATGCATAGAATTTGTAAACTTTATATATGGACAATAAATATCACAATAAAATAGATCATGCTTATGAGTATTGAAATATCCTATCATGACATTTAATCCATAGCCTTAATTAATTTGTTCTTCTTTGTGAAATAATTCTTGTTACATTGTCTAGGATGTTATGGCTAAAGCTATCAATTTGGGTTCGACTCGATAGGCCAACCCATAAATAAGACCATGTTAAGCCTTAAAAAGGATGGTTTAAATAGAATTAGACTATTTTTGTCCAACCTGCTGAGTCCAACAAATCAAATAGGCTCAGGTTGGACTAGCCTACAAGTTTATGAGTTTGCTCATTAAACTAATAAGAAAAATAATTTGAATTACTATCATTATCAATCTATAAATTTATAATGTATTATAAATATAATATAATAATAGTAATAGTCTTTCACGCTTTTGTGTTTGCTTATAAAGCTGTAGTTACAAGCTTAAATTTAAAGTTAACCATTGTGAGAGTTTCTTTGCTCTTATTTCAGTAATAATTATTTAAAATGTAATATTATTAAATGTCTTGAATTTCGTAAGTACCAAACTATTAGGGTCATGTTGGATAACAAAACTAGTTTACTGAAATAGTGAAATTTGATCCAAGACTTATAGAGATGTAGTTGCTAAGTATATTATCAAGCATGATCTTCCATATAATTATGCTGAATTTGAAGGAATTTGGGCAATGAATAAAGTGTTAAATCCTAATTTTAAACCCAATTGTAGAAACACTTCAACAGTTAATCACAATAAAGTGTTTTTAACTAAATATGAAAAATTAAATAATGTGTTAACTATTATTCCAAGTAGAATATATATGTTTGACTTCTAATGTATAAACATTTGTAACTATCCAAGACAATATGATTGTTATTGGCTGACTGCTTATCTATAATTAGTATAAGTATTAATTAATCATATTATAATTTTTAATTGTAAAAAATTACATTTAATTTTTTTAAATTTCTTTTTAATTAGGTCAATTTGGCTCGATCGCTTGACATGAACCAGGTTGAGCCAAAAAGTGGCAATCCGAAAAGAATACAAGCCTGGCCAGTCTAGCTTAAAATAATATTTGGTTTGTGTAGCTTAGGCTGGGCTGGGCCAACTCGACCCATTTGACATCTCTAACTATGGTTATTCCCAAACATGTAATTCATATATTAATTTATGAATCCTTTATCATAATTTACATTAAAAACATTTATGGATTGCATAATTACAAAGTTTAAATAAGACTGATCATTATTCATAATATAATATTGATGTAAATTATGTACAAATTTAAGAACATAAAACTTGTCTATGAGCTAAAGTTTTACTCAATTTGGTTCATCACATAACTTTATATCAAAGCTATCAAATTATGTTCCTTTTCTTAATTTCTATGGGTAAATTGAGAAATATAATTTGATATTTTATCCTAATTAATTATACAAACATAACAATAATTCATGCAGGATACAACTTATTATATTTAAGCATAATCAATCACAATATTATGTATAATTCTTTATGTGATTTAAGTAATAAAATATTTGATTTCAATTAATTAAAGATGATATGACTAATCAATAATTAATTAAAATCATAAGAATCACTAGACAAATAATTTTTATTTTTTAAGTTCTCAACTAATATAATCTTAGAAACTTTATGATTCTCACAATAATCAAGATTTGATAAACATTATTTGGTAACAAAATATGCACCAACTAAATTAACTAATATCTTTAAATAATCCATAAATTTCAATGTACCTATAAACTAACAATCATATAATTTAATAATTAGAGAAATTGAAATACACATTGAATTTTGTTGTGACAATGATAGTCAGTTAACACAATTATAAATCAATCAATTGCGCAATGTTAATCCACCAACATAGTCATTCATTCAACTTTAAAACTCAACACAATTTAGCATAGTCTATTTAGGTCTAAAAATTATATATATTATCCAAATAATAGTTGAATATAATACCAATGCAGGTAGAAAATATCATATAACACATATATTACAAAACTGTATAATAATTTGTGTCCAATAACAATTTTATTCAATTTTATTCCATCATGAAATAAATTAAAGATTATAATTCAATTTAAATCATGAAATAATCATGATAAATTTAATTAATATAAATTAAAATTAAACTTAATTATAGCAATTGATGTGAATTATGCTTATTTATTTATTTATTTATATATATATATAAAAGAATTGATGTAAATTATGAAATAACATCTTAAAATTATAAACGTACATGCACGATACAAGGATCGAAATAAATAATATATATTTATTATTGTACCTTTTTATATAAATATATTTGATTAAAACGTATATCAATTGTGAAAATAAAGATTGAATATATATATAAGGAGGGATTTGTTTACTTCAGAAAGTCTATGTAGACTTATTTTGTTCAGTAATTCATATTCTATATCAAATTTCATTAATCTAACTGTTGAATTTAAATTTTTAATACATAAATTAAGTATGCAAATTTTTAAAAAAATTTAAAATTATTTAATACTTCATTTCATTAATTCAAATTGACGGATAATCATAAAAATATTTTATATATTGATTTAAATTAATGAAATAAAGTATCAAATAGTTTTCAAATTTTGTTAAAATTTATAGACTTGATATATGCATTATGAACTTTAAATTCAACGATTGGATTGTTAAAATTTGACGTAGAACATGAGTTATAGAACAAAATAAATCTAGATAGACTTACTCTTGAAATAATCCAATATAATTGAATTATGTGGTCACGACAATTGAAATTTAAAATAATATACAAAATCATTCATTTAAACGACTAAAAGAATTAAAAAATTACAAATATAAAAATTTAAAAGATCTATCTTAATTTAATTTATAGAAACTAAAAGAGATTAAAAAAATAAATAAATATGAAACATCCACGGTGGTTGACAGTTGACACACACGAAGTTAATCCTCAAGGAGGTCCTCATGTTTCAAAACCTCCACACAGTGGTTGTCACACACACACACACACGAAGTAAAGATCCTTAAGGAGGTCATCATCATGTCTTGCCAATCTTTGTGGCTGAGAGGCTTTAATAGCTCACAATGCTTAAAATATCCTTTAGGTGTGACCAAGATATAGATAACATTATCGAAAACGAAAAGGGTGGTAATTAATGATCATGATGCTATGAATATGTTTACGTTGGAAATTTGAACATTATAGTCCCATCCTCATACTTCAAATGAATTAGGGCATGGATTATATATATTTGTAAGTATCATAGCACCGTCAACTACGTACCACGAGTTTACCCAATTATAAAGTCGCATTTTATCATATATTGCTTCCGATTCCTATTATATTTTTTTTCTTCTGAATATCATTACTAAGGAGTTCTTCTTCATTAAATATGAAGATTAATCTCCCAAAATTTGATAAATATTAAATAAGTGAGTATTTCTTTCTAATTTGAGTTTTTTACATTTATAAGAATTAGGATTTAATCTCTAATCACTTGATTAAACAATCTGAATTTTTCGTCACTTACGTCAACTCTTCTTATTTCTTTCTATTAAATAAGATAAAATAATATTTTAGTTATAACTTCATGTCTAAATTAAAGATTGGATCTCATTTTGATTAATAGATTTATTATAAATTTAAATGATGGGTACAGGTAATACAACTGATTTTAACTTATACGAAAATTAATAATTCAAACATACATAATTTATTATAAAATTATGAGTGGGTTAAACTTAAATGACATACTTTACCTATTAAAATTACATATTTGCCTACTAAAATAAACTATTCACTATGAAAGAAACAACAATTTTAACTATGTGTAGTGTCACTAGTGTGATGTGATATAAAATAGAAAAGTACATAAAAGATTGTTGAAAGTTGAAGAGTAATTATTAAAAGGAAAGAAAGATGGCTTAAACAAGATAGTTAGTGGGTTAAATGACATCTGTTACAGGTACCAGCTGTATAAAATACAACCCACATGCAAAATAAATTTCACATGGCACATAAACGACTGTGTACTTTAAGATCGAATAACAATAGATGGTTTTGTATATATGCTTTCTAAAACTAAGTATTTAATATAATAATATACATGTTTCTTTTTATACAATTAAATTTTATGATAAATATTTTTTAATATATAAATTTTATTATACTTGAAATAATAGTATTTTGGTTTGTGCATTATATAAAATAAAAGTTATTTTTATATAATTAAAATTTATAATATAATATATTTTATATTCATATTAAAAATTTAAATTATGTAATAAGATTCACAATTTTATAATAAATTACTAAAATTCAACTTAGGAATAGAGATAAAATAAGATAAATTGAAATGGTAAACATTAAGAATGTGTTAAATATACAAATAAAAATAAAATGAGAGTAATTTAAAATGATTGAAATAAAATTTTTGGCCACCTGTGTGAGTATATGTGAAATACATTTCTTAAAGAGAAATTATTAAAAATTTCTAGTTAAAAAGGTGAAAAAAATAAATAAATGAGAATTTTACTCTTCAAATTATATATTTTAATTTATAATATAGCATCGGTAACATATCTATGACTCGTTTCAATGCTCTTATGACATAGTTCTAAATAAGGTGAAAAACAAGTGTTATGATGTTCCATTTCTTCACTTTTCCATCTTCAATTCCTTATTTCTATTCGTTTCACGCCCTCGAAATTATAATAGATTTTCTTGACAAAATTTTGTAATTATTTTTTTAAAAATATCTCTTTTATCTTAATGTACACAAATTTTAATATGTTTCCACCTATTTAATTTGTATGAAGAGATAGACACAATTTTCACATTATATGTCATTTGAAATTTAAACACCCACATGCTAAAAAGAATTGGCAACCAAGTTTTCCGGTTAATTACTCCCAAAAGGAATATACGTAGTACATATGGCATTAAATAGCTTCAATGTTACAAATTAAAATCTCTACAAGGCTACTGAGAAGACAAGAAGGCGTAGCAAGAACTTTACAATTAAAATTTGAACAAATCGTGTAAAATCATAAACAAAGATAGTCATCATTAGTATTCGAAGCACAATGAACCTATTTTGGACGATCTTTGTATGTTCAACTCGCTATCATAGCAAGATTGAGGTTTGTTATGTTAATAGAATCATCGTATATCTAAAGGTATAATAGATTAGAGTAGCTTTAAATTGTTGGGTTAATGCACATTTGTTTCTCTCAAATTGATTGTGAGATTCTTTTAGATAAAGCTACTTATTCGGTTGAGGCAGGGGACATGATTGTCCAAGATTCAAACTTGTAGAAATGAAGTTGTACCAAAAACTTTCTCCATGGAGGAAGGAGTGAGGCTTATAATTTACAACTCAAGACCACTATCTGCACAAACCATGACAAGCCAATTAGTTGTCTAAATATCAATACATTGATCATTAGAGGAACTTTGCAATAAAAGAGTGGCATGTTTGGATAAATTTCTCCAAAAACATCTTTAGGAGAGGAAAATAAGAAAAAAAATGAAATAAGTTTTTCCATAAGGTAAAATTAGCTTCTACATGAACTATTTTGTAAAAGTTTTATCCTATTAGTTTTTCCAAAATTTTATTTTTAACTCATGCATATGCTAGTTTTAACTTATAAATAATCTTATTTTGATTTTCCTTCTTATTTTTCTTTCCTGAAAGTACTTCTGGATAAGTTTTATCTAAACAAACTCAAGAAGTGTTTGGGAGAGGGGGTGTTATTGGCTTCTTTTAAAGTAAATTATTGTTTGTGTATTTGTACTATACTGTATAAACTAAATGAATGATATCTATCAAAGAAATGCTTTAACCTTCAGTACTCAACAGTTCAAGGTGAAGTAGTAGATTAGCAGATTGCAAACAGAAGAGTAATATCACACAAAAATATGAAACAGCCTATGAGGAAACTAAAATTCTAAATAATGTTATTGAATATAAACTTCAATAGCTTACTTACCACATATATGTACCAAAATGCATAAGATGAATTAATCCTTTAACTATGAACATTTCAGTTTTCTAACCTTTGGAAGAAATGGCATCATCCTCATCCAATGGAGATTCTGATGTAGGTGAGGTTGGTGAGTTGCTGACATATTCCCTAGCATCAATCAACATTGCAATGACCTCTCTCATTGTAGGCCTATTAAGAGGAGATGTGCTGGTGCAGAACAGGGCAATTTTGAGAATAAGAGACATTTCTTCCACTGTCTTTTGTGCACTCAGATTCAATCTTTTGTCAAATAATTCAGATGTGGGAACTGATGCTTGAATTGCTCTTCTCACACAAGTCACTAAATCACCACCTTGTTCCAAAGGTTGAACAGGTGACCTCCCAGTAACTAGTTCCAACAAAACTACCCCAAAGCTATAGATGTCACACTTCTCAGTCACCTTCATGGTGTAAGCATATTCTGAAAATAAAATAAAATAAAATAACCGACCATAAGAAAAACAGAAGGATTAAAATGACCTTGGTAAAAATATCACATGTTAGCAATTAGCTCACTATTAATATCAACTTCTGATAATTTACATTAAACAAATGGGGATTAGTAAATAGTAACATTTTTACTTGGAACATCTCTTAATGTGCTATGCATTTTAATTATTTTTTTCCTCTAAAGATTGTCATATCCGGTGAAAATCAATATTTTTAAGTAAATAAAAACAAAAGATTAAAATAGGACTCACTTATTCTAGTAAGTAAAACTACTACAATGACTGCACCAATGTAGTGAACTTATTCTTACCTGGGGCAATGTAGCCATATGAACCTGCCACAGCAGACATGGATTTTGAGTACGAAAAATCAATCAACTTAGCCAAGCCAAAGTCTCCAACGTGAGCCTGAAACACCTCATCAAGTAATATGTTGTTTGACTTTATATCACGATGGATGATTTGAGGTTTGCAATCATAGTGAAGATAGCATAACCCTTCAGCTGCTCCAAGAGCAATTTTATACCGACTACCCCAATCCAATGCACAAGTGGTTGCACTTGAATGAAGTTGTTCCCCAAGGCTTCCATTTTCCATGTATTCATATAAGAGAAGATTGGAATCCTCATGGTAGCAAAATCCATACAGCTTCACAATGTTCCTGTGCCTGATCTTTCCAAGAGTTGAAATCTCAGCAAGGAAGCTTCTATCAACATTATTTGCTCCTTCTCCACGTGAATTCAGCTTCTTAACAGCAATCACTTCACCATCACTCATAACAGCTTTGTAAACAGTGCCACAAGCTCCTCTTCCTAGAACTGCATCTTCTGAAAAATTGCCAGTGGCTTCCAAGAGATCCTGGTATGTAAAGCCTTCTTTCGGAAAGTAATAGCTATCCAAGACATGAGTCTTTGTTTGCCCCTCAAGTGAAACAAAAGCAGCATGGCTACGGCGCCTCATGGCCATACATATGCACACTATGAAAATTAGAGAAACTAGTCCAACCACCCCAGAAACAATGCTCACTATCTTTTCCCTTGATGAACCATCTCTGATCCAGCTATGTTTTGCAGAATGAAAGGGAGATACAGATGGATGGCAATGATTAGTGCCAACACGGCACAACCCGTTGTTTCCAGCAAAGTTTGTGAAATCCATCTTTCTAAATGTAGTGGTGTCTGGAACAGTCCCTACCAGCTTGTTGTTAGATACATTGCATACTACAAGACTAAGAAGGTCACCAATTGATGCAGGAATCTCACCAACAAGTTGATTGTCATTTAGATAAAGGGACTCTAGCATTTGCAAGTTCCCAAGGCTATCAGGAATTGAGCCAGAAAGTTTGTTGTGGCTCAGGTTAAGTGCAATCTGAAGAGCCATTAGTTTTCCCAAGTGAAAAGAGATGTTTCCTGAAAACCGGTTTCCACCTAGTTCCAGGTCTGTGAGCCTAATAAGGTTCCCCAAAGTGCCTGGTATTTCTCCTGAGAGCATATTATCAGAAACTTTCAACAGCTCCAAGTTCACCAGGTTGCCAATTTCATTTGGAAGCATGCCAGTGAAGTGGTTTCTGCTAAGATCAAGCCTCTGCAGTCTACCACATTTTCCCAACTCGTGAGGAATACTTCCACTAAAACGGTTAGAGGAAACATTGAATGTGACAAGTTGTGCCAAATTTCCAATCTCAGGAGGGAGATAGCCTTCAAAGTAGTTAGCTGACAAGAGAAGCCTCTCTAGATTCCTGAGTTGGCCTATTCCCGGGTTTATTATCCCCGAAAATCGGTTCTGAAAGAGTTCAAGTGCAGTGAGATTGTGCAGTTCATACAATTCAACAGGTAGGCTTCCTGTCAACAGGTTGTCCCCCAGCATAAGCTGCACAAGAGATTTGCAAGTTTTGAGGCTATCAGGAATATTTCCAAACAACATATTTGACCCAAGGCTCAGGAATTGCAGCTTCTGATATTCACAAAGATGGGAAGGTATCATACCAACAAGGTTGTTTGCAGATATATCAAGAATAGTAAGGTTTCTAACAGCTCCAAGATGTGGAGGAATCACACCCTCAAGTTGATTGTCAAATAGCTGCAAATCCTCCATGTATGTAAGGTTTTGAAACTCCAGTGGAATTGTACCTGTCAAGTTATTAAGTGACAGGTCTAAATTTTTTAGCAGACTCAACTGACCAAGCTCCCGTGGAATATGACCTTGAAGATTGTTTTCAAACAGATGAAGCAAGCTAAGATTAGATATCATCCCCAACTCCTTGGGAATGATCCCAATCAAACGGTTTTCAGAGAGGTCTATCTCAACAGCATTTGTGCAGTTCCCTAGCTCTGAAGGAATTGTTCCATTCAACTGATTGGTGTACATGTACAACCTCTTCAACTGGGATAGCTTCCCCAGTTCCCTGGGGACAGAACCACTTAGTGAATTTTGGTGCAAAGCAAGCAGTTCCAAGCTGCTAATGTTTCCAATCTCAGGAGGAATCTCCCCATATAAAGAGTTTTGCCATAGAAGTATAGTGGTGAGATTCTGAAGCCTTTGTAGCTCCCTTGGAATGGAACCTTCTAGCTGATTCTGTGCCAACCCCAATATCTCCAAGCTCTCACACTCACTAATTTCAGCAGGTATTGGCCCTGAGAGGGCATTCAGACCTGCCCTTACAACTCTAAGCTGCTTCAACTTTCTTATTGATGAGGGAATTCTTCCAGTTAAATTATTGCTATATATGACCAGTTCCTCAAGTGATGCCAAATTCCCAAGCTCCACTGGCACTTCATCATACATGTAGTTTTCACACAGGTAAAGCTTCCTAAGTGTAGTGATTTTCCAAATAGGGGTAGTCAGAAGGGGTCCGTGAAGCCTATTTGTGCAAAGGTCCAAAATCTCCAAACCACCGCAGTCAACAAATCCATCGGGAATGGGACCAGAGATGAAATTCTTTGACAAATTCAACTCAAGAAGGTTTGGAAGATCACAGATGGTGGGAGCCAAAGTACCAGAGAGATTAAGTTGGTAAAGTTTCACAGCAGTCACCACTGAACCCGTGCAAAACACACCAGTCCAATTGCAAGGAGTCAAATTAGAAGAATCCCAGTTATAGAGATTGTTATTTGGGTCATGAAGAGAAGCCTTGAACCCCAAAAGACTCAAACCCTCTTCGTTAACCGAACTCACAAGGACAATGCCAAGGCAAAACAAGAGCACCATGTAAACCCCATTTAGGAAGTGGAAACTACACTCCAATGCCATCATAGTTTTTCTCTCAAACAAACCAAAAAAGGAAAGGTTTCACAAGTGTGAACGCACGAGAGACGAGAGGTTCAAGACAAAGCAGAAGATGACATGGGAAAAGGAAAAGAAAACAAGAGTACCGTGTGGTGAAAGGAAGAGAATGCTTGGTGGTGAGAATAGAAGCCAATTGAGAAATAATTAACAACCCATTTGGTTAGAAAGAAAAATAAATAGACCCACCAAAGCAATCAATACAAAAGACTAGGATAAGGGAGGGAGAGAGAGAACACAACACAACACAACACATAACACATATGACATAACACATAACACAACACAGTGACAGATAGATAGAATAGATAGACACAAAGAAAGAGAAAGAGAAAGAGAGAGTAAAAGACATAACATTGATTGATGAGGGCATGAAAGTGGAGGTGAACCGTGACTTGAGGATGGTTGAATTTAAGGGTCAACGCTGCTACGTTGTTGTTGTTGTTGTTGTGTTGAAGGCACTTTACAGCGAAGTGGCATGAACTAGTCGTGGTTTGTGGTTGATGCTGTACGTGTGTTGTGTTGAGTTTTGTTTCCTCTTGTTTTGTGCTCTGGCAATCCACCACCTTATGCTGTGGACACTCACTACAACACCATGCACTGTTACTATGATTTGCGTTTGAAAGATGGAGTTGACGGGTTAACTATAAACGGTGCGGATTGAGAGAGACATGACATGTAGATTCCTTGGGATCACGATCCCCGCCAATGTTGCTGGGCCTGCCAATATGGGAAAATACTCAAAGAAAAATTTTGTGGGAGTTTTGGTCTGCTTCATGAGTTGAGTCAGAGGTGTAATCATGATCCTATGGACTTGTTTCAGTCAGTGCCATAGTGCCTAATCACAGTTCTGTTTCCTACCTATCTTTCTTTCTTCGCCCCTTGCCTCGCAACAATATTAATTCAATATTTTTCTTTAGGAAAATGCTCAATCTACACTATTTTTGGAGAATTTATCGGACGGTTTAACATTATTTTGTGTTTATCATTTTCGATCCATCACTGTGTGACATGCGGTTCAGTTTTTTAATTTTGGAAAAAAAAAATTGAATATAACTGGATTATTCGTGAAGATTTGTTGAAGCTTTGATATATAATATCAGTTTGTTTAAATTAAAATTGAAAAAAAAAAATATATATATATATATATATAATAAAATAGTGTTTTTTAAAAAATAATTTTTTTAAGAAGTAGGTGAGGTTTTTTTTTTAAACAAATATATATTTTTTATAAGCAGTTTAGATAAATACAAAAAAAAAAAAAGGTTTCTTTTCATTAAAAAGTTTTTTTTAGAGAATTTAAACAAACGATCCGTAGTCAAAGACCATATTTTGACTTTTTTTATTTTAGTTTTGGGTTGTATAGACAAATTTATATTAGAGACAGAGAAAAAATATAGAAAAAAAATTGATACAAGTAATAAAAGATTTAATAAAAATTTGTTAGAGATTGAGCCAAGTCCAATCCACCCTATTTTATCTGCCTAAATTCGTATGAAGAAACTTACGTTAAGGGGATGCTTGTTTTACATAACCTTCTTTCTTATTAAGAATATAAAGGCGAAAATATATATTTCATATTTGTTAGAAAGATTCTTTTTAACATGATATATATATATTAATACAAAACTTTTATGTTTAAAGCAGTAATTAATTTTTATTAAAAATTATGATTACATATTTTTCTTTCAACATATTTTATTAATACAAAATATTTATGCTCAAAGCAGTAATTAATTTCTATTGAAAATTATAACTACATATTTTTCTCTCGATATATTTTATTAGAAAGGATATAAAAAGATATTTTCAAACATCTTTTATACATGAGAATATAAACATTCTCATAAAATATGGAAGTTACTGTTTTTTTTGTTGGTATCTATTTCTACCTACTTTATTATTTCATATATTTCTTCACTCGATCACTTTCTTTTTTTCATTAAATAAAACGTATTTATTTTGTGAAGTTAATAATCGAACATGTTAATGGAAATAATATGTCTAAGTATAATATTTTTGGGATTAAAATTTTCAAGAATACGGTATTATACCTTGAAACAAATATCTTTTATGTCCTAAATAGATGTTATTAAATAGGATAGTTATTGGTAAAGGGTCTTGGATCTCATGACACTAGTTTCAATCTAAATTTGATATTTATGTATGTCTCAAACTTCACAATTGTACATATATATTTTTATTATAATATACTTCAAGTGGAAAAAAATTATTGGGTGGTTTAGATCATGTTATCTCTAATTAATTTTATATAACATGTAATCAAGTGTATTTTCTTGTAAATAAAAAAAATTAAATACATATCATCTAATAATCATTTAAAACAATATATAAATACTTGATATTTTTTAGTGTATCTATTTTAGGTCAAATTAATAACCTTACCTCAAGAATATTTATCTAACGATTTAAGTCACCATACAATTAGATATGTATTTGGAGGGACATTATTTAAATTGAAATAATTAATTATTTTTTAATGATAAAAGCAAAATAACAAATACAGTAATTACTTTTTTTTTTACATGGAATCACCGTGATTTTAGAAGTAGAACTAACTTTTAAGCGACATCTAATGGTCTCTCAAACTAACATTATAGTTGGAAAATAATGTTAGCACAACACTCTCAGCATGAAGTGTGGTTAGGACTGTGCCGATCACCACATTTTCATAATGGAGGTAGCTGGTGTCTAGCAAGGAAATCCTTGCAGAGACAGGAAGTCCCACGTCTTCCATGAAGTGTGAGCATCAATCGGATGGCTCCATAATGAAGATGAGTATATCCATCGGTTCTCCAATGTCTGATGAGTTCTCTGAGAATCTTGATGGTGACATATTGTTCTTCAGAAGTGGCCATCAAAGAACACTGTTCCATCTTGAAAGATTGAACGTATTCTTTCTCATGAGGTCGTTTGGATCTAACCAATTGAGAGATAGATCTCAGAGTAGATCTTTGTCTTTTGAATATATTGTACGGACTTAAAAGTGGAGCGACGCTCTCAAAAATCTGAGCGTCTTCTGAGATATAGGAATATTCAACAAGGTTTTCTATTTTTGGGGATAAAGTTATGAAAACATGGCTTGGTAAGGTTAAGGGAAGTATTTAAAAAAGCTGAATATACAACTACAATAATAACAATTAAGGAAAAAATTAAGGAAAAAAGATAAAAATGAAATGAAAGAAAAGTTGAATATACAACTACAATAATAACAATCCAATTTTCTTATATGCAAACATATTCACGTGTTGGTCAACATAATTATTTTTGGAATGGTACGTTCATTTTATAGTAATAATAAGAATTAAGATGGTGATGACGAACTGCTAAGATAAGGGTATTAGAATATTGGTTAAAAACCTCTTTTCGTTCCTTACATTATTTAATATTTTCAATTTAGTCCCACTTTAATTTTTTGTTTCAATTTAGTTCCTAATAATTAAAATTGTTGTAATTTGGGACTTCTGTCCAAATGATTTAAACGGAGTTAATTGGTGGCCACGTGGATGCCAGGTGGATGCCACGTAGGTGAATCAAAAAATACTTGAATACACCTGGAACCAGAACGGCCCGTTCTGAAACCAGAACGGCCCGTTCTGGTTACATTATTGATGTGTAAAATTTGCACCTAGAACGGGCCGTTCCAGGTCCAAAATTAACACATCAACAGTGTAATTAGAACGGCCATTCTGGTTTCAGAACGGGCCGTTCTGGTCCAGAATTTCGTGAAAAAAAACCAAAGTACAAAGCATTTTTTTTAGGGAAAATACAAAGTATTTCAAACACTAGATTTAATAATATTGTTAATGAGGATTAATAACTTCAATCGCTAAACATTTGGGCTATATAGTATATCATTAAGGATGATGCAGTGTATCACTAAGGACAATGATAACAAGTTTTATTTCATTGTTAGTCAAACTGGAGTGAACTACTTACTACCAAATTGACACTATACAGTCAAGGATAAAACGAAACAGTGTTTTTCCTTAAAGTCATTGACGATGTACCCCAATAATAGCAACCTGTTCTTGAGGAGGTACCCCTAAACCCTGAATTTTATTTTCAATTTTTTAAATACATTGCGACATTTTAGTCAAGATTTTGAATTAGATAAATTCAAATCAAAGAAATATTTTAGAAGGTCTTATCTTATTTGATTTTTTTTTTAGTTTTATTCATAAATGAATATTAATTTATTGTATTTTTTATTTATTATATATTTATTAATATAGATATAATAAAAAAAATAATAAAAAGCATGACGTTCTGGAACGGGCCGTTCTGAATTCAAAACGGCCCGTTCTAAAACCAGAACGGCCCGTTCTACTATCAGAATGGCCCGTTCTGGTTTCAGGTTTTTTTAAAAATTTTGGCATTCACGTGCGCATCCACGTGACCAACAATTAACTCTGTCTAAATCATTTGGACGGAAATCCCAAATTATACTAATTTAAATTATTAAGTACCAAATTGAGACCAAAAATTAAAATAAGATTAAATTAAAAATATTAAATAATATAAGTGACGAAAAGAGATTTTTAGCATAGAATATTCTGTTATCGTCGAGGAAAGTAACACGTATCAAATGTTAGGTTGTTGAAGTTTATTTTTTATTTATTAAGTACTGTACTTGAACTTTACTCCTTTCCCCCCTCATCTTCACGTTATTCAGAAGACGTACAATTATTAAAAAGATAATAGTTAAATTAGTCCAGAGGAAATATATATAATAATTGTCATATTAACTTTTTAAAGATAAAAATCATCATACAAGTATTTGACTAATATATTGTCTTTGACCAATGTATTTTGAGAGTCAAAGTAATTTTATCAAATACTTATAATTTAATAAATATTTTTGGTAATTATATTGTTTTTTTTGGTAATTTATACTTTAATAAATTAACTCAAACTTTTCAGCTAATATTTTTTTAGTATTTTAAATTTTCAGCTAGTTAATCAATTAATTTTGTTAAATATAATTAAGTATTTTTCTAAAATTATAATTTAATATTTGATTTCCTAATAATATTGCAAGTCATTTCAGAATCTCAATCCACTTCCACTTTAGTGGGGGCATCAAGGAGTATAAATTATTTTATTTAATTTGTGATTAATAAATAAAAATATAATATAAATATGTAATATAAATGCATATTATATCATCCCTCTTTCCCTCTATATTCACCAAAACAATATCCCCTCATTCCTTTTTCTCTCTATTAATTTGTAACCATTTTCTGTTTATTAAATTTTGTAATATTTTATACTTTAAATTAATATATATATATATATATATATATATATGACAAACTAATTATTAAAAATTACGTATGCAATTCTCCTCTCATCAATAACATTTTTCTTTTTTATTTTAGTTTAACAAAAAAAAATATCTCCTTTTTACTGAGTCAATTTTTTATAAAAATAAAATAACACATTACAATAAATGTTACATATAGTGACATACAAAAAGTGTCACTATAAGTATAATATATGTAAGTATATATCTATTTAGCATAATTTTAATGTTAATTTTGAATTAAATTTAACAATATATTTTATGTGTCATTATAGCTTATATGCACACTTTTTAACAATATAATATATTTTTAACATATATTATATTTTTTGTGTAGGTAAAAGTAGTTTTTAATGATATTTATTGTGTCACTATAGGATGTATGTCACTATACAACAATTTTCTTGTAATGACACTTGTCATTACAACTTTATGTTAAAAATAAAAATTTAACCACAATCATTAGTTGAAGAGTACAAACGTTGAATAGTAGCAACATTTGTGTCGAAAACATTTTCAGAAAGTATGGGAATCAAATTCTACTGTTTTAGGCACATTGCAACTTACAAGCAACACATTCAAACTGTAACTGAAGTAACCCTTGGTGAATGCTTCTTCATTTTAAATACTTTATTAATACATATTATTTTGTATATTTTTCATTTTCTATTACAACATATTATTTACATGCCTATATATATTTCTCTAAGTTCTTTCAGTTTATCGAAAATAATTTCAGTGTCCACACCAATCATTTTGCTGCTTTCATTAATTATTGTCTTCACTGTCGTGGTTGATGATAGCATAGTCAAGATGTCATCCTCACTTGTGCCAGAAATAGATGTCCCCTCATTGTGCCTACCTCTCATAGAAAGATAGTAAAATGCGAATTCCTCATTGGATGTCTCCTATTGTTTTTCATAAAGTTCTGCTTTTGTCATATCACAATTAGCAAAAATCCTTTTTTATTTGCTTATTTTTATTTTCTAATGCCATATTCTGGTATCTTTCACAATAGAAATCCTTTCACACGAGAAGCAATGAGGACAAGATTTGTTTTTACAGGGATCTCTAAAATCACCCCAAGCCAAAGACTAATCGTGTTCGTGGTACTTTAATTGTTGTTAATTCAAAGAATCTTTGTACATCTGCTAAATAAATTGTGCAGGGTGCTTAAACACTATACACCAACCCATATATGTTGCAATAGATTCGATATTTGAACATTTATTTTGCTCTAGAAGCATTTTTAGCTTACAAGTGTGCCAAACTCTTCATGAGTGGTATATTATATATGCTTTCTACTAATTCTGATTATATGGGCCATCAATTTGGTCAATCTTATGGATTTTGTTTCAAATGCTAATTATTGGGGTAATGTTAGAATGAATAATGTATTGCTCATTTATTTCAGGTATGCGAAGAAAATAAAAATACCGGCCAAAAGTAGTAGGTAGCCAAACCATGCATGGGCGCATGGTATTGATGGTAGGTATAGCTGGTGGATTTTAGCTGATATTTATTTTTAAATTAAAATATAAAGACTATTAAAAATATAAAATATAGAAGAGGAGTAAGAAAACTAATTCAAATTAATATGCAACTAGGATAATTACTAAAAAGCGATAAATTTGTGTAGGGATACCCTATTTGTTTCAACTTTAAAAAAATAATGTTGTGACATGTAATATCTATTTTTTTTTTATTATTTATTAATGGTATTTTCGTAAATTTTTATAAAGGTATACAGTGTTTTGGTAACTTGGAACAGGTTGTTCCAAAAGCGGACACTACTAGAAATATAGCATTTTCCTACAAAATTTTATGCAAAAAAATATTCGCATAAAATTGCTACGAAAATTTCTACTAAAAAAAATTTCCAAGAAATTGTTACGACTATTTTTGTGATTTTAAGTTCGCAGAAAATTCTTATAAAATTTGCTACCAAAATTATTAATTTTATGATTTTTTTTACCAATAAAAACTTCTAGAAAAAATCGCAAGAAATTCCTTCCAATTTTATTTAGAATATAAATTTGCAAGAAATGTTAAATTTTTTAGTAATGTCAAAATATGTTTTTCTGTAATTTTTCTTATAAATTATATTAGCAGGAAAATATATTTAATTTAATTTATTTATTTTATAGTTTTTTTTATTAATTTAAAAAACAAAAAATTTAAAATTCAAATCGCACAACAAAACCCACACACAGCCTATGAAATCCACGAGAAATCCACCTCACAGAACCGTACCCACCGCTTATGAATGTACCGTACCCACCGCTAAAAACATGAGAAATCCACCGCACCGCACTGCGTAGCATAGAGAAACTCATTCTTCTTTCACCTTTTAAGATCGTTCCTCCGTCGCATTGCCTCAGTGACTTCATAGGTAAAGAAGAAGACAAACTCTCCTTTTGTTTTGTTTCTCGTTTTCCTAATTTTTCTTTCTACTAGGGTTTATATATTTTCTTTTACCAAGATTTTGGCTGTTCTAATCTGTGTAGTGTAATTGATTTTTTACTTTACTAATTTTCAAGTCAAGGAATGTTTTGAATGAGCATGCAGTTGATAATTCAAATTAAGGAGATTGATTCTACGGTTAATGAGTAGTATTTCTCTCATGCAGTTTCTTCTTCTCTTTTTTCTTTTTCTTTTTTCTACAGTTGAAAATCATTCTACAGTTGAAAAATTGTGCGCGCTCTATAAAGGTACATGTACTGCAGTTTGCTTATATGCATATATGTTCTCCTCTTCTGTAGATTTTGCATGTTTATTCACTTCTATGACATCGATTTCAGTTTTCCAATCTGTAAACAGTGACACATAATGTTTGATTACTAGTTTCCTACAGCTGAATAATAGATGTAATTATTTTTGAGCTTGTTTCAAATTAATGTTTCAGCAGATATTACTTGTAATTGGCGAAGCTTTTTCCATACCATTTTTGAATTCCTGCAAGAAACTTATAATTATAAGTGATGACAATCACTTATAATTAATTTTAATTATAAGTGTGGTATTAATTTTAATCCAATCTGTACATGGAATGGATGACTCAACAATCAAATCTGCATAATATATATGTTGGCTCTTGATCACTTATAATTTATTATTAATTTTAATTATAAGTGTGGTATTATTAATTTATTGTATTTTTATAATTTAGTTTTCAAGAGTAATGGAACTAAAGCTTATTTTATTTATGTCAGAGGGAGGAAAAAGGGAAAAATCCATCATTGAGTGATTTCTATTTTCGTACACATCGAAAAAAAGATCATAGTTGGGTGGGTCCTCATGCAAAATATGCTTATGTAAGTTTTAAATTCCTCATCTTTGTTTTTTCTTATTAGATTGTATTGATATAGTGAGCATTTTTGAACCTCTTTATGTTGTGATTGTTTGTTTTTATGTCTATGCTTATTTTGTGCATTCAATTTTTGGTTATATTATATTATATTATACATAGGTTCTAGTGATAGTTGAGTTTTGTCTTGAGGCTTTATGTGCTTTATGGCACCATTTTTATATCAAGCAAGACATTGTGAGATTGTGTGTGTTTGTGTATGAAGATATATTATGATCTTCTTAATATGAAATATCATTTTCCATCATGTTAGGTGCAAAATTGTAATGCTTATAATTTGATATTCTGTTCTTCAGATCCCATGCATGAATGGATTTTATATAGAATTTTAGCTTTAGATAATTCTTTTTTTATCATTTGGAATTTGGAAAGTGGAAATGCATTTTAGATTTTAGAGTGAGTTGTTGAACACTGGCTGATTGGTATTGATGTTATCTCGTGCCAATGAGAAAAATAAAATCTGATTCTTATGCTATATGTACATGATTGCAAGTGTATCATGAACAATACAATAGCAATTTGATATAGAATTTAGGTGGGAAAGAGAAAGAAACAACAAGAAAGAGGGGAAGAGGGATAAAAATTTTGCAGGAGTTCAATCTGTTTGTGCAAAATACTAAATAAGGGAAGTCTGTTTGATGGAATAAAAATTAGGAAGTAAACATAATATTATTTTGTATGCACTCGCAATTTCCAATAGAGATTAATTATTGTTTTTCGTGGTGAATACTTCATATCAATATCATGGTTATTTATATATATATATATATAATATTATTTTTATTTGTGAAAGCTTTCCATTAACATATTGTAGACTTGGTAGTAAATTATTGAATTCAGTAGAAGAGTTTCAGTTCAACCAGTAACTTTTCTAGGCATAAGCTCATGTATTGCAAACATTTGCCACGGTATGCTTAGTTACCCTGTTTGGCCAATGATTTTGTTTACTAGTGACTTGTTGGGGATGCAAAGACCCAAGAAGAATCTACCTAAGTTACCAGTCAGAGTTTGCCCATATTTCAGGGTTGTTTTTGCATTAGAGGACTTTAGTGTTTGGTAGAAGACATGTTCAGATATACTATGGATAGAGATCAGCCAAGTGCAGCTTTATGCTGTCCACAATTACTGATTAGAAAAAACTAGTCTGTAATGGTAGTGTGTGCATTGTGCTGCCTTTAAAATAATCTTCTAGTACGTGCCTATGGGGTAATTTTGTCTCTTGCCTTTTTGTTACTTTTATTTTAATCTACATATCCTCTTTTCCAGAAGAAAAATATTTTGCAATAATAATCGTACACTGGGTGACTTATATATGGAAGCAACAAACGCACCATTTGAAGGCTATGAAATAATTGCTATAATTTTCTCATCCATTTTTGAAATATTAGCTTTGATGGTTATAATTGATTGATTTGGTAATTAATAATAGAGTCCAATGCTATATTGTGTTATAGCTAATATGTACTACATAGGATTATTAATTGAATTTTTTTATGATGTAGGAGAAGTTTGAAAAAAGAAAGTTTCAATTATCCTCTCAAAGCTCAACATTTACTCCAGGAGAGGATGGAGCTGATAGCCAACCATCCACAAATCACACGCCTTCTGACTTGGATGTGTGGGTAGATGCAATTGGAAAGAAAAAAGGAAAAGTCTTTGGACTTGGGTCTATGGGAAAAATATTAGTAACATCTTCCAATCAATCATTAATGTCTTCTATTGAGGATGTTGATGATTTAAGAAATCAAATTCATACATTAAATGAATCACTACAAAGACAAGAGGAAGAGAAGCTACAAATGAAACAAGAATTAAATGATGCTAGGAAAGAAGTGCAAGCTACTAAGAAAGAAGTACAAGATACTAGGAACCAAGTGCACACCTTAATGCAATACTTGGGGTTTGTTGGCTCTTCTTCCCATCCATATTCATCACCTCAACTTAGTAATGAAAGTGAAGATGATGATGATGATGAAGAGAGTGATCATATCGGATAGGTGTGTTGATTTAATATACTTTATTTAATTGTTGTGATTTATTTATAATTTTCATGTGAAATTTGACTAATAAATATTTTTTTGGTTTTACTTTTATTATGATGTAGGTGTGATTGAACAAAGCCTTAGTGAAGAATGGATGGAGTTTTTCTTAATATAGGTGTTGATGCTTAATCACATTACGGACAACTACTTTTAACTTGATTTTAAATCTAGATACTTTATTTTTTGACTAGATATATATGTTTTTTTTAGTTAAGATAGATTGACATTGCAGTTATATGTTAAGAACCTTAATTACTCTATGAAATGTGGGGTTGGTCTTGTTTACAAATGGCTGCAGCTTAAAGAATAAAATACTACATATGCCCAAAATTTCACAATAAGCAAACAGAAGTTGAATTTGAAATTGCCAATGTCAGTGAAATTTTTTTAGTAAGCTTATTGTTCAACCGCTTCCACCGCTTCCACAGTCCTCATCTTTCTGCAAAATATTTTTAAAAAAAAGAAAGGAAATTACCTACAAACTTACCTATAGAAAGAAAATTTGTAGGAAAAGTTCTTGTAAAATTTCCTGGGAAAAAAATTTGTAGAAAAATTACCTGCAAATTTATTTACCAAAATAATGTATTTACCTGCAAATTTTTTGATGAAAAAAATCGCAAGAAATTTCCTGCGAAAAATTTCTACAGGAAAATCTGCAGGAACTTCTTACAATTTTTTTTCCGCGGAAAGTAATTTTCTACCAACGATTTACCTGCAGCTAAATTTTTGTAAAAAATTCTGCATGAAACATGTTTCCTGCAGATTTTTATAAAATTTTCGCAGGAAAATTTGCATGAAATTTAATAATTTGTAGTAGTGGGAACGGGCCGTTTCAAGCACAAAAAATGAACTGAGTTTGAAGTAGTAGAACGGGCCGTTTCCAAAGTTGGAACGGACCGTTCTGGATGGAGAACGGACTGTTCTGGAAGGAGAACGGGCTGTTCTGGATAAGTCCCGGAACGGGCCGTTCTGGTTTCGGAACGGGCCGTTCCAGTTCAAAAAATTTCGTAGATTTTTCAGGCCCAGAACGGGGGTTCCGCTTTTGGAACGGGCCGTTCTGGGTAGGAGGGGCGAAAATGCTATAAATAGGGGCCTTGGGGTGTTGGAAATGCATGCCTTGAGAGAGAAGAATTCCTAGAGAGAGAAAGAGAGAAGAGGGGAAAGAAAAGAGGAAAGAGAGGAAGAGGAATCCAGTAGAGGAGGTTCTGCCAGGAGAAAGAAAAAAGGAGAGAGAGGAGGAGGTTCTGCCCGAGTTTCAGTTCAGGTTTATCCAAGTAAGGGTAGTACTTATAAGACTTAATCTAGTATGTATGAGCATGATAGGGGTAGTATAACTTTTAATATGCTATTTTGTTTATATGAAGATTGTCATTTGTTTAAGTTGATGGTTGTTTTAGATGTTTAATTATTTATGTTATTATATTAAATGATTTGGCTTGGTTATGGAAAAGTTTGTATGTAATTATGGAATATGCTATGTGTGTGTGGTTTGGAAAGCTAATAGGACTTAGAGGAATAAGGTTATGGTATGGATTAGATCTATTGGTGAGATCAGGATATAATCTTTGGAAAAATATGGAATTTGAGAATCCCATGGTGAGGATTCCAATATGGAACTTTTCCAAAGGTTATATAATAAACCACTTCAGATGTTAGGTGGATTCTGAAGTACTCCTCTAAGTATTATATTTGCTACCGGTATGGGTCCAGGCCGAGTCATACCGATGGATGAGGTGGCCACGATCACCAGGGTTACGTGACGACGTAATTCAACTGTATATTTTCCATGAGAGGTTAGGCGTGAGACATGGGTTGATGACATGTTTCACCGTATCAACACTTGGTTTGGATGTGTTGAGGCCAACATTTGGTTTGGATGTGTTGGTTACATCATGGATTATAAAGTGGTGTGACTTTGTTTTGGATGTGGAATATGTATACATATGGTATGGATTGTATACATTGGTTATGGATTCTTTATTATCATAAAATATGTATGCATTGGCATGGATGTGTATACATTATATTTTTGGATTGGTCTATATTTAGCTTGGAAATGACTTGTTGGTCTGGATAAATACTGTGGATAAATATTTGTTTAATGATATTTTATTATGATGTACTATGATTAGTTTTATATGTGCTAACCCTTATATTTCCATGATGGACTGTGATGATCTCACTATGTGGGGGAGCAGATCAGGTATGAGGCCTTGGGATAGCAAGGAGTCTTTTGGATAGCTGCTTTGAGAAGTGGCTAGGTTTAGAGCTTGACCAGCACCTAGGGTGTCTTATTTTGATGTCTTCATGACGTTGTAATTATATTACCTTTTTGTATTAATATATAACCTTAATGAGGATAATGACTTTATTATAAAAATATGTTATATATTTTGGAAACAATTTTATATGTTATTGTATATTTACACTCTAGCGTAGCTGGCCCTTGTTCTATTTTCTTTATTATATATTATTTTATTTTGGTTGGTTCTGCATGTGACGGCCTAGGGTGGGTCGTTACATGACACCCTTTAATATTTTTTTTTTAGTTATTATTTTTAGTTTTACTCCTGGACCTGTATTTATAAAATTTTAACCTATTAGTTCATTCTTGTAAATAAAATTTATCTATTTTAGTATTTATACAAATTATACCAGATAGGTTGATGATCGAAGACACTTTAACCCTCACCTTGATTTAATCTCATAAAGTTCTTGGTTATACATCAAATAGATCCAAAAAATAGTGCTACATTTGTTTTGTTCTTCCAACCGAGTTGTTCTCGATAAGTCAAGATCCTTGATAAGTCAAGATCTTCACCTTCGTAATTAAGTGACACAATAACATTTGACCATTATACTACAATTAAAAGTCTTGAATTAATATTCTTTAATGCATTCTTAATTACAATTGCACCTCCCAAAGGTACCCTTGTTTATTAAGATAACACCTATATATATACTCCAAACACCCATTTACTTAGGTATCAAAATCTCTTTTACAGGTATAACCACCAATTCAAAAATCAAGAGTCAAAAACTTCCAATAACTTTGGACGAGTGCTTTTCTAAGCAAGTACACAAATATTTTTACTTTTGTCTTTGTGGTTAAACAAAACTTAGTGTCATTAACACTGAATGACATGATGAAACTGAAGTGATATTAATGTAGGTTATGCTTTACATTTTAGTTTGCACAACTGCATATTATCTTTTTATTTTGTTTCTTTTATGTGCACTATTTTTTACATTTTAATTTCTATACTTATATATATATATATATATATATATATATATATATATATATATATTTTGTTCTTACTTACACAATTTTTATGTTTTAGTTTTTACAATTAGAAATTTTATGTTTGTTTTTATATGAGCAAAAAAAAATTGTATGTTTTAGTCTCTACACTAACTCCTTCTACTTTCCCCTCTCTTTTTTCCTTCTTTTATTTTTCTTTATAAGCATGTTTTTGCTCATTTTATTTTGGGAGCTAATGTTTTTTTTTAAATCTTTTTCACCAACTAATTCTCATTAATCTTAAATCAAGGAGTCTCAAAGTTGCAGAGTTTAGGCATACTTCTTAGACAAGACAAGGTAGGTTGTGAGTAGTTATTTGTGTTGTCATTCTTAGTAGTGACAATGACATGCTAAATCATTTTAATCTTGTTATATAAAAAACTTGGGAACATAAAAAGTTGTCATGCAATTCATTTTTCATACCGCATAATGTTTCTCTTGTGCATCGCTACCAAAGTTGCCTTTAAAGGTGATGTGTGATAGAAACATTTTGATTTTCAAATTTCACATAATTTAACCATTAATTTCTTTTTTTGGCATAATTGCATAATTAGTTTTGATTTTGTGGTAATTCTAAAGATTTTATAGCTAATGGAGTTACATGGTTATTGAAGACAAAGACAATAGCATAAAAGAGAACTCATACAATAGAGGTATGAATATCTAAACATTTGATACTATAAGATTAAAATGGTGTAGTAAAGGTTTGGTGCATATCGTCACTACTATAGATGAGACCTTTTACGATAGGTGTTTGCGGCATTCTATGTCAGTTCGGGATGTAACATAGATCCCAACGATGTAGAATGTATATATATTCATTTTATGACGATTCAACATGCATCATAGAAAGTTCACTTTCTATGTTGGGTGCTCAACATCCATCATAGTAGGAGGTACGGGATATGGCCATATGGAATACTAGCACCCACATTCTATGATGGATGTGGCGTTACCCCATAGAATGTGAGTTTTTTTTTTTAATATTTTGCTCATTTTTTTTTAATTTACCCAGACCTGTATAACAAATATATATATTCCAGTACATTCCAAGCATTTTAATTTAGCATATTGTTGTTTAGTTCAATACAAATCTATATAATATACAATTTCTATCATTTAAATTAAAACGATGTATAAATAAAATTCATAGCAATCAAAACTAAAGTTAACAACAATTGTTATTAAATAATAACAATGTACACGACTAAAACTAAAATTATGTATACTAATATATATCTACCATGAGGATAAAACTAAAACATATAAATATATAGCAAATGCACACAAGAAAAACTAAAACAATGTACAAAAATAAAAATCAATCTTGAATAGTTTCAGAAAATAAGATGTCCATTTGGTGTGGATTTCTTCTGTGTTGTCATAGAAAAATGGATGTGAATTTGTGAACACCTACATAGCTAATTCAAAATAGAGATAAATTAAATATTAGTCAATCATTACATTGTTATATAATCATTTAAAATAATAAATTTGAAATAAATATTTATTACCTCTTTTTAGGAGTCCCTAATGTTGTCAATAATGATGGTGAGTATATGTTTTATCACATAATAGTCACACTCATGATTATCATGTTGATGTGGACATTATAATATAAAACATAAACAAATCATACTTATAATATATTTTAATTAAACTCTAACTACTATTTTGTTAACAATTGACTTACTTCGGAGGCAATACACAAAAGCTTCCTCCTAACAACTGGAGAAAGCCTTCACAACCTCAAACTTCCTTCTAAAGACCTACGAAAGCAAATGATAAATCAAAAATTGTTAAACGATACAATATTTATTTGTTTCATAAAATTATAAAAATAAAAAATAAAAAAATATTGACAAATATTGATAGTAGATACTTGTGAATCAATAATGTGTCTAATAGATAAATTAATAGTTTTCTATGTAATGACAAATATTCTATGGCAACTAAGTCAATACCTGTCATAAAATGTTTGACATATTTATAAGTATGTTACCATGCAGCTTTTTATATCATGTGGATGACAGTCGACATAAAAAGTATGTCAAAAAATCATCTTTTGCACTATAGTTTGTATATCTATAAGTGTTTTACATAGCAAAATTAAAATGATGTTTCAAGTTTCACCGATATAAGGAGTAACAATACAAATTGTTACTCACATATTATCTCATCTTATCTAAGAAGTGCATTTAAATTATACAACATGAAGATTTCCTGTTGTATTAATGAAAATCAATTAATATAAAAGGATTTAAAATAATATAATTTGCTCATATATGAACTAAAACGCGAAGCTTTTAAGTCTATGGACTAAAATATAGTGACTTTATTGATATTATCAATGTAAAATATTTATTAATTTTATCGATAATTAATATTTGTCAATGATCCTAACTAATTATCTTTAGTGGAATATTAAAAATTATATATTTTCAAAAACTTCAAAAATAAATTATAAATATACTTTTTTAGTTTCATATGGATTAATATATTTAAAGATTTCGTAAACAGATTAAGAAAAATAATTGTGCCAAGATAAAATACTTATTAAGGGTTAATTTTATTAAAATATTCTCACTCTCTTTCTTAATTTTTATAAATGTTGTATTCAGTATTTTAAAACAATAATATTTAAATAAATTGTTTAATTTTTAACTAAAAATTGGAAACATCAGTCAATATAAAAAAGATTAAATACTAAAACATCAATCAATATAAAATATATGGATGAGGTCAAACCTACAGCTAGCTTTGCCCATAAAATGATATAAATAACTATTCATAGTCAAATATACATATCTAGAGTCATTTAATACAAGCATATCCTATTTGTTACGGTACTTTTTGCAAATGGAGTATATACTAAACTTGAGTCATATTGCCACGTGTAATAAAACTGCACCACATAACAATGATAACATCATCTTTGAGAGTGGTATTATGTGCACGTTGGAACTTGAAGTTGTGAAAGCCGAAGACATAGACCCCTTGAATATGCAAAAGAATTGCATCATCTTCATCACAAATCGCATAATGAATACAACAAACGAACAAACAAAATTAAATTTGAGTTTAATTATAAATATTCAATTCGAGTATTTTGAATATATAACTACTGCTTGTTGAAAATAGAGGATCTTCCAAACCTTTGTCGAAAGCTAACATGAGGATGGGTACCAGCAATTTAGCATCTTCTACGTTCGTTGACATATGAAAGTTAAAGATAGTGTCCATCGGATAAACCTTAAATACTTTAGAGAAAAACAATAAAATATTAAATTTCTTTATTGACTAAAATTAATGATCCACTTTACCTTTTGAAAAAGTTAAATAAAAAGAGTTTTTGTATAATTTAAGGACATAAATTAACTTTTTTTATACCACTAATATTATATGGAAAACAATCATGCTCAAATTGAAAGAAAGAATTATGAAAAACAAAATTCTTCCTCTAATTATTTAACATATTTGTATACTTAGAATTCGAATTCAAAATTACTAATATCTGGTTAAGTTGAAATAACTTTTTGTGAATTGATTCGCATGTTTAAGGGTAGAATATAAATTAATTTAAATTACATTCAAAATTTATTTTATTTTATCTTATTCTAAAAATTATTTATGTAAATAAAGACATTATGTCTGCCATGTGTTTGGATGCCTGTTGAGAGCAGCAGTAACTATTAGCTTTTGCGTCTTTTTCTGTTTCTCACGTGATTTGGAGAAAAATGTGGCTATTATTTGGACAAGGATTAGGAGTTTAGTTTTTTAAAAAATATAAAGCAAACAAAATCAACCACTTAGAGAAGCTTCCAGTCCAGAATAGTTTATTATAATATTTAAAAAAATTATTATATAATGATATACATTCTAAATGATATAATATTTATTATTAAAAATTATTTTTATTTATACTATAATATATATATTAAATAGTGTATATATAGATTATTGTAATGACCTTCCATGATCTTTATATTTAGTGAAATCGCACTATTACTAATGAATTAAGAGAAATATTAAAACTGGATAACTCATACATCCATATATATATATATAAGAATAATAATAAATAAGTTTCTATGTACAAAATATAACACTATATATATACAGTCATCCCAAAAATAATATCACTTTAGTGTCTATCAAGCACAGACAAAATAGTTACCCAAAATGGTAACTCTAACACGAGGACAAAACTACTCATCCCGCAGCGGTCACAGCAACCAGCTCCAACCTAACCCCGACCTGCTCACATACATGATCATCGCAGCCCATCAACATGAAAACAGAAGGGTAAGTTAAAGTTCAAAAAGCAACCATATAAGTACAAAATAAAATTTATACTACACATGCATCCAAATCAAGTCCCAATGGGACTCCCATCTCAAATCAATCATCATTTCATCAAACATGAAGTCAATACTACACACTTCATCATACTAGAAATCATGCAATAATAGCAACTCATTACATATATCAATGCATATCAATCATCTAATGCGTCGTCACGCATTCACCTAAGAGATCTCCCTAACAGCAGAGCAGTATAAGTGACATCCCAATCCTATTGAAACCACCCCAACCGTTTTTACGCCCAATGTGCCTGCTCGGTCACAGCTAAACAGGATATAAATCCTCACTCAGGTTTACTCGGATGTTACTTACACACTTGGAAGTCCGATTCTACCGTCAGGTATAGCACAACTGGATACAAGCTTACCACGACCTTGGCATGCATTACCAAGTCATTTGTGGTGTTCGCCCACCGACTATCCGCAAGGAACTACACACCTTCCCCAGTACTTGGTTAAGGGAATAACCCTCGACCTCATACTCCGCTCCAACACTAGCTAAGGACTTAGAGGAGACTCACCCAAACCAGTGGTCTATCTAAGCATCACTCTCACCCAAAACCAATGGCCTATCGAAACACCACTCTCATTTATATCAGTGGCCTATCCAAGCAACACTCTCAAGAAACTCTATATGAACTCTTCTAGTTCGAAAATATTTCCCTCTCCTCAAGTCCTAGGCTAAACACATGTCTTAAGGCATCACATGCAATAATGCATCATACATCATACATGTCCAATCCACCATCATGATCAATATCATCCTCATATGAACATACACACATGTCATATCATGTTTAAACATTCATATATATATCACCACCAAGCATACATATGAATCATACATCACCATACATCATATATCATACATACATGATCAAATCTTCAACTTTAAACATGTATAAGCATCATTTACAATCAATACTTCTAAACATACTCACGCCCGGCACAGCCATCTCGCGCCCGGCCTAACATCCAACCCGAGAGCTCTAAGGCTCATTCATGCTCGACGCAATCAACTTACGCCCGGCTTCATTCAAACAAAGACTCACGCGAGTCTCCATGCCCGGCTCGCTTACCCTGCGCCAAATCAAATAGAGACCTCCAAGGGTCTCCACGCCCGGCGCACCCACCCTGCGCCCGGCGCCATATCAGTAAAATGCCCAACAAGGTCACTATTTGATATCACGCTCGACATGATTCTCTTCACGCCCGGCGTGACTCATCCAGAGACTCCCATCTAAATTCGCACCCGGCGTGGATTTAAAATGGTTTCCTTTGATGAATGCACGCCTGGTGCCAAGAACATGCGTCCGGTGCAAATTCAAACAGCAACCTCCTAAACTTCGAAAATTTCATAAAAACCTGAAAATCAGAAAATTTCCACCACATGCAATCCATGCAATATAATACTTAAACCCCATAAAATTCAAAAACGTCCCTAGATTTAACATGCACCCACCCGATGCATCAAAATCACCAAAAATCCCATTTTTTCCAAAACCTGGAAAATGAGCAATTTCTCCAATCCAACCATGGATTCTCAAAATTCATGCATCAATTGAGTTCCTAAACTTATATGCAACCAAACAACATACATTCTAGCTTCCCTCACCTGAAGATTGACTCAAGGTAGCCAAGAACTGAGAAGAAGAATTTCTTTTCGAAGCTCGACTCGTGAACTTCAATCCTCCAAAAGCAAGCTTCCTAGCCTAAATTCCAAGAGAAGACAGAAGAGATTAGAAATCTAGAAGAAAAGAGGAATCAAACAGAGAAATTTGGGAGAAAAAGAAGTTCACGGACCCAGAGTCCTTCTCTCTAAAACTTCTCTCTAAGTTTCTTTGAGAATGAACTTATGAAATTTCATTCTCAGATAAACTCTTATATACTCTTCTCTCTAGAGTTAACTAAACTCTAAAATCTACTTACTACGTTACAATTACAAAGACATGATACATATTATTGAATCACATTTAAAATTATTATTAAAATTAAGCATAATTATATGTCAAATAGATATCGATTTATATTTATATTATATATATAACGATAGTGATAATTTTTTTGTATGTATCATTATATATAATATTTCTTTTAGTATTATTTAACATAGTGAATTGACTTTCAGTGAATTTAAACCGGTTTTGAACTAGTTCAATGTAGAACCGGTTTTAAACCAATCTCCATAATAGAACCAGTTTTTCTATAAATCAATTTAGACCAGTTTTCCAACTTTTAATATTTTAGTCTTCGGACTTTGAAATATTTTTGAATTTATATTATAATTGTTTCTTTTTTATATTAATTTATATTTTAAATTTTCTGCTAATTTTCTTTAAGTACCTTTAACATGCATAAAATTTACCGACAAAAACTAAATAAAAGCAGACTCTCACTCAACTTAATATTTGGTATGATAATAAAATAAAAATAAAAATAAATCAAAAGAAGCACACTAGATTCACATCCCTAACGGAAGGAAAAACACTTCAAAGTAAAACAAATAATTATTAGATTTAATGGTCATGGGTAATCACAACAATTCACATAAATAATACTTTGTTAACTTTTACAGTAATTACTTTAAAATTTCTACAGATTGTGACTTCTGATAAATTAACTAAAACTTTTTATACCATACTGCATGATCATCAAACCATCAAACCATAATTATTATAGTATGTAAAATATGTATAAAAAATAAATATATATCAGGATCATGACTAAGGTAAGATCAATGAGATCATTGTCTAAGTCCCCGACCCAAGTTCTTATTTTTTTATATTTTAAAAATAATTAATTTCATTTAAATAATTAAATAATATATTTTACTATAATTAATTTGTTAATATATAAAATCATACAATTATTTAAAAATTATATAAATACACACATAAATATTATTATAAAAATATTAATTTGAGAAATTTTATTATAATTTAAAAATTATTTTACTTTTTTTGAATTTCAATAAAAAAAATGGTATTGAAAATGAATATAAGGATTAATTTCTATAAAAATAATATGATCTATATGAAAATGATAGTGATAAGATCATAAGAATATCATGCTAAGTTGGTTCATCTAAAAAATATATTTTATAATTTTACTTATTTTGTATAAATATCAAATTATTTTATTTTATTTTATTAACACCATATTAGAAAATACTTTAAAATATGAAATCACTTTAAGAAAATTATTTTAATTTGATCAATAAATAATTTTTTAAAAATAAATATTGTCTTAATTTTATATTAGTTATCATGAATTTTTTTCTCTAATTTGAAATTTTTTTAAAGCAATACTAACAAAAACAAGTTAGTGTTCCATTAGAAACATTAAACTATATTAAAAAATTAATTGGTTAAATGTGTACCGTATATGTTTATAGAATACACTACAAAATAGTGATTAAATGAATTATCATTGAGTGAGAAGTTGAAATTTCTTAATTATTAAATTTAACTAACAATTTTATTAATTAAAAATAAAAATAAAAATTATTTAATTAAATGAAAGTAAAATTTAAATAAAAAAAATTGCATTAAACTTAAAATTTGTTAGACACAGACATGGTGTATATATAGAGAGAGACTAAATGAACTGGTTTTATTGTAAAGAGTCTAGGATAAGCCCAGGCCCAGTGTTTAAATAATAAATGAGCTTTGGCCCAAATGCATCAGTAACAAGAAGCATAGAATGAAATATAAAAATAAAATAAAATAAAAAGGAATTGAGATATGGAGCTGATAGATGCAACCTTGTTAAAATAAGGAGAAGGACTGAACCGAAGTGTGATGTGATTCCACTATAATTTCATTTTGTTTAAAATTAGAGTGCAGGCAGCACCAAACCCTATTAAAGGGCTATTTGGAGTGATTTTTACTTTTTAGTTGCATGTTTTAAAAATTATAATTAATTTTAGTTTTTTAAAATTATTTTTTTAAGGTTTTCAAGTTCTAAAATTAATTAATTTGTTTTGAAAGTTCTTATCATACTAAAATTAATTTAAAAAGTGTTTTGTGTGGTAATAACAATTATGATAACAGTAGTGATTACTATAGCACTATAATAACAACAATGATAATAATAATATTATTAAAAATAGTAATGATAACATTGTCAAAAGAGTGATAATGGTATCAATAGTGGTAAAAATGTTATTATTAATAGTGATAACGACAATAACAACTATGAAAGTCATTGTGGTAATAATGGTAATAACAAGGAACAATTGTTAAAATTAGAAGGTGTGTTTTTTAAAATTAAAAATCAATTTCACAAATCATTTCTTTTTGTTTTAAAAATGAATGTAAAATGCTTTGAAATTGAATTAAAAATTGTTTCAACACCATTTTAACCAAATGAATTTTATTTTAAAAATTGCATTTGAAAACCAAAATCAAAAACCCATAACCACCCCCACCCCCAAAGATTTGATTTTTAAAATCTATTAAAAGAAATAAATGTTGTTCATTTAAAAAATGGTTCTATTTTTTTTTGTTTAACATATATAGTGTGGTTTAATGTTACTTTAGTTTGGTTCTAATGGTTTTTTTCTAACCTTCATCGGGCAATGATTCAAACATATGCGTAGTTTATGATTTAATGTGCATGTTTCTTTTCTCTAAATATGATTTCAAACATGCAATTATACTTAGATCTATTCAGGAAAGAATTTGTATTAAATTTTTACAAGAAAAAACATTTTACTAAATATTAATAATAAAAAAATAGATCATGGATGCGATGCACGAATAAATAAATTATTGATCCATAAACAATTATATAAAATCGTATGATAATTACCCATTGGTTCAAACTTGTCTCAAACTAAATACTTGTATAAGCACCTATTTCATCAAATTGCAAGTGATCCTTCATTTCTTCAAGTAGCATGCATAAACAACCTATAGAACATAAATGAATTTCCTTTGATCGCAATAACTTAGGATAAAATTTTGTATACTTCAAGTAGGTGTTTTATTCTTATTGTTAAGCATAATATATTTTGTAGATGATTTATTTGATAAGGAGACAATTGTGCGAAAATAAGATCTTTCCTAATTAATAAGAAGACTCTCTCATTAATTAGAGAAAAATCACCATATTTTTAAGATATTAAATGATGATTATTAAGAAGTATAATTTTTTAATCATTGAAAAATAACTATCTAGGATTTGACCTAATGGATCTGGCCTAAAGAGCCATGGTGGACGTAAAGGTTAGCTTGACACAAGTACTAATACAAGAAAAATAACAATAACATATAAATTATATTTATTATTTCTAAAGAATCACTGTATATCCACTATAATTGAGAAGAAGAAAAAAAAGTCTACATAAAATCTTAGATTTGAAACTTATAACTATCATCGTATTAAACAAAAATCGTTATACATATAATTATGAATTAATCCCGATCCGAACGATCGACAACAATTAGTAGAATTACTCAGGAGACTTTTACGAAGTTAGCATCATATGTTATATTAAAAACTGGTTGGGTTCATGTGCCATTGTCTTAAGCCATCTTTTCAACTAAGAAACCACTTGCATGCTTACCCAGCTGTATCACTAGACCTGGCATTCACATTATGATACACTACTTATTATAAAGGCAACAATAAGATAACCTCAAAATCGCTCTAACCCACATATACTTTAGTTTCAACAAGCTTAACAAGTAATTACAAGTTACAACCTTAATATATGAATGGATCGGTTTGATGTATATATATCGATCATTGTGATTCATATACAACAGTGTCACTCATGCACACCCAAAATTGAAAACTATGGTCACATACTATGCTCTATATCTTCCAATATTGTGTGTATATATATAAAACAAAAAACCCCATCCAAAACGCAAACCTTGTTACCTAACCTTATGACTATCTTGAACATAATGATAATAATAATTATTACTATAGTGGGAAAACAAATTATATGTACTGATCCCGTTACTCCTCACAGCATGGCCAAGCCTCTTCCACCAACACCTCCTCTTCTTGACAGTAGTCACGTGGGACTTGTTTCTCTTGAGAACCAATCCCTTAACTTCCGGTGGCCGGTAAGTCCTAATCAAAGGCCACTTAATCCCATAGAAAAACGCGTGTCGTTTAACATCAGTGGCACCCTTAAGAGACCCAAGCCTTCTCCTAGGGTCCTTCACGAGCAACTTCTCAATCAAATCCCTAGCCTCACCCATCCCCGCCTCCTCCCGTTCCGCCACGTGGCGGAACCTCACGCCTTCGCTCGACGCGATGTTCCTCAGCGTCCCCTCCTTGCTGCACCCCTTAAACGGCGTCGTCCCGTACAACAACTCGTGGATGAAAACCCCCAAAGCCCACCAGTCCACGCCGTTACCGTGTCCGTTACCCGAAACCAGCTCGGGCGCCAGATACTCGTGCGTCCCCACGCACGACCGTGAAAACGCCGTCACCGGCTCGGCAACGAACTCCGCGAGGAAAGTGCTTGCTCTGTCGGTTTTTCTGTTGTAACTGAAACAACCGTTTGTGGGGCCGGGTTTGTTACGCGTGTGGGCCCGGAGGGAGAACGAGGGTGCCACGTCGGATTTGAAGCATAAATCGAAATCTGAGAGCATTACGTGGCCGTCTTCGCGTAGGAGCACGTTCTCGGGTTTGAGGTCGCGGTAGACGATGCCGAGCGCGTGGAGGTACTCGAGGGCGAGGAGGACCTCGGCGGCGAAGAAACGCGCCGCCGCGAGGGGGAGGCGGTGGTGAGGCTGTTTGCGGAGGAGGGAGTGGAGGTCGCCGCCGGGGCAGTAGTCGATGAGGAGGCACGTGTAGTGCGAGACGTCGATGCGCGCGTAGAGAGTAGGGAGGAAGGGGTGGTCGAGCGCGTGGAGGATTTCCGCTTCGGTTTCCGCGTGCGAGAGTTTTTTGGGGGAGAGAAGGTCCTTGTCGACGACCTTGAGGGCGAAGGTGGCGGCGGCGGCGTCGCAGTCGCGGAGGCGGCAGAGGAAGACGCGGCCGAGGTTGCCGGAGCCGAGGTGGCGGAGGAGCTTGAGGTGGCGGAGGTGGAGGCGGCCGTCGGAGGAGAGCGTGGTGGCGGCCTGGATGGCGGACCAGAGGGGGTCGGAGGAGCGGTGGGGGCGGCGGTTGAGGGAGGCGGAGGAGGATTCGGCGGCGGTGGAGACGGTGGAGAGGCGGTCGTTGAAGCTGAGGGTGAGGCTGCTGGTGCGGGCGAGGCTGGTGCGGGCGCTGGTGGTGGTGGTGGTGCGGTCGGTGGCGGTGCTGGTGAAGCTGAGGTCGAGGTCTGTGTCTGGGAAGAGCAATGTGGGTTCGTCCATGGCTTGGTGTGTGGTTTTGGGTTGAGACATGGACGTTGGGGTTTTGTATTTAAAAGGATGGGAAGGTGGGTCCGAAGGTTCAAGAAGTTGACCCACAACTGGAGCATCTGGGACATGGGGCATGGACATCGACAGTCCACAGATGCAGGCAGGCAGAGGTTAGGTTGACCAACTGGACTTTCCATATATTTTATCCTTCTTGTTATTATATCATCATGCAAGTTTCAATTATTATTAGCTTGATTTATTGGGAGAGAGTGAAAATTTATGTGACCTAGCTATAGGGTTCGTATCTTATCCAACAAGTAACATTCAATTTCATCTCTAAAGTCTAAACTAATACTCTCATCTAAATAAACTAACAAAATTATATAAATAATATCTTGAATATTACAAATCATAATAAATGGTGTTAAAAGATTGTCTATAAATAAAAAATATATCTTATAAATCAATTTTGTAGAATTGAGTTAAATTTAAATATACTTTTTTAATTAGATATCAGAATTTATTTTAATAATTATTGTTAAACTTATTAGACTGAATTGAATCACTTACAAATATTCAATTGTATAAGTTTTATATTAAGTAATTCAATTTTTAATGTAAAAAAATGTTTTATAAAAATTTTACATCAACTAAAAAGATAACCAATTCATAATTGTATATAAATTAAAAGAAATAATCTTTACTTTATATTGGATTTTTTTTTAAGTTTACTTAGATTCAATTTCTTAATAAACTACTTTTTAGATTTGAAAGGTTTATTAAATTGGTTCTGAACATTAGTAAAATATACTAATTTAGGTACTAAATATGTGAGAAACTAATACTTTAGCGATTAAATTGATGGTGTGAATGAAAAAATGGAGTGGTGATTAATGGAATCTTGGGGAACAAAGTAACGGCTGGGAGTGGCTTGGCTTGTTTGTTTCTAACGTTGATGGTGTTGAGTCGGTGATAGTGACGCAGGGTTCGTGGATAGATACATGCAGGTAATTGAGTAATGAGTAGTAATTAATTGTGTTGGTTCGTTGGGAAATGGAAATGTGGATTTTTGCATGGTTTAATTTGATGCTATATTGCGAGAGGTAGCTAGGTATCTAGGTGCAGGCCATTTGGCAAACCAAGACTTCGTTACCAGAAAATAGGGACGGTGCTGTATAGTTGCATAGGATCGGGGTGCAGTCCTACGTAATTATATATACTATATTACAGTCTTGGGGAAGATCGATGAATACTACTAATAGTTAGCTAGAACAGATCAGGAGTTGGTATCATGTTGGAGGTGGTATCTTGTTAACTATAGTGAATACCACTTTAAGATTGGACTCAATTGTGATATTTTACTTCCACTAGAACATGACATTTGATCCAGTCCTCATTCTTTTCCTTTTTCGTTTCGGTATTCAGACATTCTTTTCTTTAAGGAGTTCTTACATCTTATCATATAATTTTGGTGAAATAGTTCATAATTGTCAATATAATATATATAGGAAGGTGACTAGGGTAATGCATGCACTAAGCTCAAATTATGATACCCTTGTTTGACTTTATTTATTTATTCATACCCATTAATCCTTTTTTATTTTATGAAAAACATCTGTTAGTTAATATATAATTTGTAAAGTACTAATTGAGCATCAATAAGTTAAGTTAAATACTATCTACAGTAGGTTTATCTAGCTGGTAAACAAAACCATTGAAACTTGTAACCAAACATCATTAAAGTAAAGCCTGTGTATTACTAAACTATCCTAATCCATATCCTTCAATTGTAGAACCTTGCTTTTATGATCGAAATACTATGATCATAATTACCAATAAATGAGAGAGGAAAATGGGTGGCGATTATGGTCCCATGTGACATGATGGTGGGGTAATATGAAAGCGTTGAAGCTCTTAAGGGGTTGGGACCTACCTGGGAGGAAAGGGGTTAGTGATGCTGTCTGCCACGTGGTCAACATTGGCCCTACATTGTCGCCTACACAATTCATTATTCCATTTTTCCCCATTTCTTAATGAATTGAATTACTAAGAGCAAGCTATAATTCAGAGTTCATTAATTAATATTGGGCTTTAACTTCCTTAGGTAGTACAAGTATTTAGTGCGGCTTAAATAATAATGGAGGCTACACCAAAATTATGAACCTCCATAACCCTCGTGATAAGAGAGATCCAACTGCTCTTCTTTAATGAGGAAATGTTAAATTTAAGAAAGTGTTAATATTCAATTCATAAAAATAGTGAAGGGGGGATGGGTGATGTTCCCTTGCTCTTACTCACTACCACACTTTAGTCAACTCCAGTTTTTTTTTTTTTAGGGGATCTGATCCCCATCCCCTCCAAAATTGACTAGATAAATGAATTGTTTATACAATTTATTTACATTGTATCTGGATTTTATGGAAGTGGTGTTAAATAGTATCCCACCTCACCTATATAAAATAAAATATATAAAAAAAAGTAATTAAATAGGAGTATTTGTACATATATCACATTTTGCTTTACATTCCAATATATTCATGCTAACTTTCTTACCAACTTTGTAAAGTTTACTTCTTTTTTCATTATGTGAAATCGAACCTAATAACAAGAGGTAGTATACTGATCAACCAATAAAGTTAGATTCTCTTGGTTGTAGGGCTTATTTCTTTAAACAACGATTAATTTGTTTCATTTTTACGCAATTACTTCATGTACGTGGAAGAAAAAAAATATTCAATGCCATGTTAAAATTTTTTCTTTCACATTTTCAAGTAAACAACGAATACTTGATTATAATGAATAGTTTTAAAAAATATGAATATCTGGATGGTATTAATTTTGTTATAAAAATAAGCCTTTGAGTTTTGAAATATCGTATTACGAAGCTAATTTGTTGCCCTTTCTTTAATTCTTTCACACAGTCTTTTAATTTTAATATAACATCGGATTCTTGTTTTACAAATCAAGTCTTCCGAATGCTAAGAATAATATCTCTTCAATTCTGAGTCATATCACACTCAATATTTGTATAGACATATAACATTGCAAAAACTACGTTCTTAACCATGTGCATATGGCACGCCCGTATATATAGTTTATTTATGAAAGATGCATATTAATAAATAAATAAAAAATTAAAGGGGAAAAAAAAAAAAAAAAAAAAAAAAAAAACATGAGCAGAAAGACAGACACAATTGATAATGCATATTCCTGAAACCCTCTCCTAATCTTACCATACGTCACAAAAGCACGTGTCAATTCAACAATCCCATGAAGATCCTGAGGCTTGTTGGCTTCATCGATCTAAATGGACATTGCACAGTGTGTCCGCATGAATCACATCATGAGAGTTTGGCTAATGCATGTCTTTTGAACTCTTAAAATGGCCCATTATCAAATGAATGAAATTTGATCAATAGAAACATTTAATGACATAGAATCAGTGCTGTTACAGCGAACTAATTTTCAAACTATATGGATGCCTAGCGTTATCTTCATTAATTTCTGATGGCATGGAGTAGTTGATAACTTAGGTGATGTAGTTGGCTATAATATAAATATTCAAATATTCAATCCAAGTGGTGAACACTCTAATTGAAAAGGTTTAGACATTTCATAAACCTTGGCATATGCTATATTTCATAAAGTAAGCTCAGCCGACTCAACAGCTATATTGCTTGTTTTAATTAAAACAACAATTTGGACACATTTCATACACGTCTAACTTGGTACACGTAACATCATGTTACATGTTGCTTTGTGATGGATGAGGGAATAGACCTTGTATCCTTCATTTTTCAAAGAGAAAATAATATTTTCCTTGCATTACATAAGACAGAATGGTATACTTATCAGACAAGCTATACCCCATATAGTAAAATACAAGAGAAAAATAAATTGTTTCAGTCGATATATAGAGAGAGTTAGCTATCAGTAAAGCATTTAAGTGACTACTTAACTTTAGAATTAAAAGACCTAAATATTTTTATTCAAGCAGTTACAAATTTACATTATAGCTAGTGAGAATAGACAGATATATACTTTCATTTTAATTGAATTATTAATATATTTAAAAATATTATATTTTGCACTCCTAATTTTATATATTAAATTTACTGATTATTATTTTTTATATTTATGTTGTGTTATATATATATATATATATATATATATATATATATATATATATATATATATGATAATAATTATTAATTTTTATTTAAAAGAAAAAAAAAAACCCCATTAAACTAGGGTCTTAGATCCACACTGCGTCTAAACCTCCCCTTATATCTAAAGGCTAGATCATTTTCTTTTCTGGATACAATTTCTATCTACCATCCTACCAAAAAATGCTTAATAACTGTCCACCCTCACGATGTTATAGCTAGTGTGAGATGCTAACTTCTAAAACATTAGGGTGTAATAAGTGTGTGGGTCAGAAAGTAAGAATAAACAAGTCGGTCAGTCAGTGACCTAGAAACAATAAAAGGTTATGATCTAGGAGGACACTACTAAAATTTTTCTTATTACATGCGATTTTTTTTTGAATTTTTATGAAAAATTTGCAAGAAACGTTGTTCTTACAAATTTTTCTGCGAAATTTTATCTGCAAGTAATACCTTCGTGGATAATATATTTTTGCGAATTTTAAAATTTGCTGGAAATTTTATAGCAAAATTTCTTGCGAAAAAATTCGCAGGAAAGTTTCCTACAAAAAAAAATCGCAGGAAAATTCGCAAAAAAGTTTCCTGCGAATTTTTTTGCAAGAAATTCTGCAGGAATATTTTTTACGAAAAAAAATAAAGAAATTACTATAAATTCACTCAATAATTTTTCAACTTTCAAATGCTCATAATGAATTCATCCGAAGCATTTGTTTCCATGCCTCAAACATGTGATACATAATCTTTGAAATTCTAAGATTGTAGATTATAAGTCTAACACTCAACCATACAAATCAACTTGTAAGGTAAATATTGTCCTAACTTATATATACTCTTTAATTATTTTATTTTTAATCGATGTAGGACTTGACGTTTTTTTAAAATATTAAATTTATAAATTTAAATATTTTTTTTTTATTTTTCCTGCTGATTAAAATTTGCAGGAAAATTTGCAGGAAAAGTTACCTGCAAAATTTTTCTACCATTTAGTAAACATTACTTGCGAATTTATTTTTTCAAGAAAATCTGCAAGAAACAAAATAAAATTCTTACAATATTTTCTGCAAATTTTTACCATGAAAAAAAATTTCTATGATTATTAAAATTATAGCAAAATTTGTAAGAAATATCTGTAAATTATTTTTCGCAAAAAAATTTAATTTGTAAAAAATTTCTGCAAATATTTTTTTGCAAAAAATTCGCAGAAAAATGACACTTTTCTAGTAGTGACAACTCCTTCACACTCAATTGGTCTCGTAAAGATGAAAATTATATTTAATTAACAATGTTGGTGAGCAAACTTAGAGCAATAAAAGATCGGTTGGAACAAATAATATATCTAAAAGGAATAAGAGGTAACAAATAATAACTAAATTATCTTAAGTAATTAATCACAAATTTTACATGAGATGTATATGGTCAAGGAGAAGTAGAACCTAAGACAGACATGCTCGCCGACCTTTTCATAAGGATTGATGCATTGCATTTGGCCATTCTGCTAAAACTCCAATTATAACTGTTAGTTTCATGATTCTATAAGGAAAAGAATAACACCTGACCTTTCTCACATTTCTTTAATGTTTCCAATTTCGTCTTCTTTCCACACAGTCACATGCATCGACTTCCCTTGTCTAATATCATGCACCCTCTGAAGCTCTCAATCATTAACTTAGATCCCTTCATATTATTTTATTTATCAATGCTCAAACAAGGTTAAGAGAGAGAGTGCTCAATCATGACCTTTAACTAAATAAGGGTACCCATCTGAAACATATTGACAAAAATAAATAATTGGTGAGATGACCATATACTTGTTTGTATCATACAGTTGGCCAAAGGCCCATCCTGTTTGGTGAACCCAGTTGGTGCTATTATACAGAAGCAAAGAAATTATATGAGTAGAGAAGATGCTCAAAGTTGTCAAATAGTAATTAAGTTCAATGATTCCATTGATCCTCAACCTGCAAATTGCTTGTGGTTATTTCGGTTAGAACCACCTGTCTTGAATGCAGACAATACACAAATGAAATAAACATTAAAATTATATAGGCTTCACTTTATTCAGGTAAATGAGTTTTTGTTTAATTATTGAAAGATAAGTTATGATAAGGGAACTTGCTTATAATATTATAAATTGGGGATACATGCATATTAATTATTAACTATACAAGTTGCTAATTATTTTTTTTAATTACGCACATCTTGTGCTACAATTAGAAACAAGGTAATTATAAAATATTTTAGCTTATTAAAAAAGTATAGGCATTATAAATAATCTGGTATATATCCACTTAGAATTCAATTACTTATCTCTACAATATTATGAACTAAAAAAATGTGATTTTCACAAGGTGGTGATATATATATACATGAACCTTTTTTTTTTATTACTAAAAAAGATAGTACAATGATAGCAACAAAAATTGAATGTAAGATGTTATGAACACTATTTGAATCTCTCCACCACTAAGCAACTCTAGTATTTTATATACATGGTTATTCAATTTTTTATATTAACTTCCAACCCTTATTTTGAAATGAGATCTTTTGAGTAGGCTATGAAACACTCAATTAATTAATGTTCTGATTCGGAGGTTGGCATGCATCTATCATAGGCCTTTCAAAGTCATATATATATATACGCAGAATTTCAATTTGGTGAAACATGTGATAAATTAAATAAGAGCAAACTATTTTTATTATTTCATGTCCCTCTCGTGCTTTGACATAAAGTGGAGTCAAAATTTTACTAGTGACATTTGCTGAACCAACTAGTACTGTTTTATGTTGATAGACATAGTGCTTTATTTTGGTATTCTTATAGAATAAGTTTCAAACTAAGACATGCATTAAGATTGTTCATTAGGTCATTGTAGGGGTTTTCATGGTTTAATTTAGGTTTGGGTAGGCTTTAAGATATCTTTGAACCTAATGTATTCTTGAAAGCAATGAATTAGCTAGGTTGGAAATTTTTCTTCTAGTTACTCTGACTTAACCCAACCCACCAAAAGATTTTGTCATTGCACTAAGTAATGTAGCATAACTACTTTATCTTTATAGACCGTTGGATTTAAAATAAAAATATGTTAAATTAAATATGAATACAAAACCAAACTCGGAATATATTTGAAATTCCCCAAACACACATACATGTTGATTTAGTTAAGCCCACAAGTTCATTTAACATACAAAATAAAATTAAACCGATTTGTTAATCATTGCTCTAAAGATAAAGTTTATTTACATCCCAATAGGAGAGTTTATTGGCAAATAAAATTTCAAAAATGATATGATAAAATTATCAAAATGCGTAAACTATGTTTAAATGTAGAGTAAACACACACTTTAGTCCCTAAACATAGTAAGCATTGTCATTTTAGTTTCTAAAATTAATAAATTATTCCTAAAAGTGCAAATTGACAACCACTTTAGTCTAAAATTCAAAAGAATGTGTAACTAAAAAAATAATATATATTGGTATATTTAAAGATTAAAATTAATAGTAAATAGTTAAATCTAAAGATTTATTTGATATTTTTTAAGAATTTATTTAATAACTTTTTAATTTCAAGAATTAATATATAGTGTTTTTCAAATTTAGAGAGTAAAGTACATTTTTACCATAAATATTTTTGAAAATATTTTTAAATATTACCTATGAATCAAGAATTTTTACTATATTAAATAAGAAAATAAAGGTAACATATTATTTTTATTGCATTAAAACTTTATTTTCATCTTAGAAAAGATAGTTTCTTAGCTCCCCATAAAAATAATTTCGTAAAAAACTTATGTAAAAACTATTCTCAAAAAACAATATTTTTTAGAAATATTATTTTTAAATAACAAACAAAATGGAAGAAACTAATATTTTCAACATCATATTTCTAGAATGGTAAAAATTTTCTGTGTACAAACACCTTCTTATATTTAAATATTTTATTATTTTTTCCTTTATAAACTATACAAATCAATTATATGTCCCAATCTTGTTATATTTTTGTTGTTATCAGATAGAATTTTGAGGTAATAAACTTAATATATCATTAACATGAATCAAGACTAAAAATGTGAACAATTAAAACTAAAGAGCCAAAATAAGCTTAAAAAAATTATATAAAGAGAGAGAGAGAGGTAGAGGAGAGATCCACTCACTCTCTCTAAGAGTAAGTCTATTTAGATTTACCTCATTTAATAATTTATATTTTCCATCAAAATTTAGCTATCCAACTATTAAATTGAAAATTCTTAATATATAAATTAAGTCTATAAATTTTTAAAAATTTTGAAAACTATTTGGTATTCTATTTCTAAAATTGACAGATAATTATAAAAATATTTTATACGTTAATTTGAGTTAATAAAACAGAATATCATATGACTTTCAAATTTTTTAAAATATTTGTAGATTTGATCTATATATTAAAAATTTCTAATTTAATTATTAAACTCTTAAAATTGGATGTAGAATATGAATTATAGAATGGAGTAAGTCTATCAAAATTTACTCTTAAAATAAATGAATTCTTCCTCGTGTGTGTACATATATGTGTGCATGTATTCCTTATTACTTTTAAATGATTTTTTTATGATTTTCTAATAGTTTTATCCCCTCGTATGTTTTGTTAATATAATTAAATTGAATTTGAAAAGTAAAAGAAAAACGGTGAAATTTTTCAAAACTTTGTGAAAGGGTAAAGGGAAAACTTAAAGCAATTGATAACTTTTTTTACTTGTAAAAGATCATACAATTTGTTAGATTAAAGAAATCTAAGACTCCTCAAAAGTTATTTTTAATGTTAAAATAAAACAAAAAAGATGAAAAATTTAAAAATTTGTGAAAAGGTAAAGGATATAAAAAAAAAACTAAAATGAAAAGTCATCTATATAATTAAAGGAACACTAAAAGTAATAGATAAAATTTTTACACGTAAAAGATCATACCATTTGTTAGATCAAAGAACAATTTAAGACCTTTTAAAAGTTATTTTTAATGTTAACATACGAGAACATTTTTGCAAATACATAAGATCATATATCAAATGCAATAGTATAAATTCTAGCCAAAGATGTTTCTAAAAGTATAAAATGTATAGTAACCTTTCAGACCGAATATTTTGTATGTCTAAGATTAATGTTTTAGATATCATAATTAATATGTTTGATATTTCTATCATTTGTTGTCATGTTATTCCTTAACAAATTGAAGGAATAAAATCTTCTTTGATACTTATAACAAATAAAGGAACAAGAATTTACTTTTCATTAAAAAAAAGGACATGTAGATATCTCAAAGAATGCGAAGTCAGCTAAAAATTATTCTCAACTAACACATGCAACAGTTCTTTCCTTTTCTACCATATAAGTGACAATTATTAGATAAGAAATGATCATTTGATAAAATTCATTAAATGTAAGCATTTATTACACCAAGAGACACCTAACTCTATAAGGAAATAAGATGAAGTAAGACGAAACAAGTCTAGATGTGTAACTTAAGGATTTATAATGGTTATCTTCAAAAGATACCTATATAAAGAAGTTTTTTCATCTTAAAAGAAAGAGTGGCACAACTTCTGAACATATTCTTCATTCATTTTTTGAACTTTGTAGTTTATCATGTCTTGTTTGTAAGATAGATTCTAGTTAGCTTAGTCAGTTTAGGGAGGTGTATTGAATTAGGATCTTAAAAGACTTTGCAGGATATTCATGACTTTTAAGATTTTGTAGGATTTCATAAGATTTTCAGTCAGGATTTTAATGGATTTTGTAAGACTTTTAAGTTAAAATTTCAATGGATTCTTTGTAAACTTTGCAGAATTTCGTAGATTTTTGACATACGATAGAGTTCAAGATTTTTTTTTCATACATTCAAATTAAAAAGAGTCAAAGATAAAAATAATAAAAAATAATAATAATGTCTAGATAAATAATAATAATAATAATAATAATAATAATTTTCTATACTATCATGTCCTTCTAAATAATATTCAGCCACATATTCATAGTTATACTAGTCCTCCAAGCATTAATATCTTTTCGCTCTTACTCTTGGGTTTTAATAATAGACTCAAAGTTATTATTTTCATTAACCGTTAACGTTGAAGATGAAGTTTCGTCTACCACTCTAATTAAAAATTTATCAGAATGACATCCTTTATACAAAGAAAGTTATGTAGTGTTGCATATGTTAAAAATTATTCTAAACAATATTTCAAAAAAATTTATAATTTGTGATTTAAAATATTTTATTTATAAATTTATAAATGATTAAAAAAATAGTGAAAGAGTTGTCCTACTCTCTTATAATTAAATATGTTCCTTCATTTTAAATTGATACTGAAGTAAAAATTTACAAACATCAACTAGGAGAAAAAAATATATATCTGAAATTTGTTACAAGTACAAAATATTTTTTAAAATTTTAAATTGCTTTTAATTATTCACTCGTGAAGATACTGCAATGTCTTATGTTAATTTTCTTTTTTAAAATATAAAAAATCCTAATTTCATAATATAAAAATTAAAAAAATAAAATTAATAGTAAAAAAAGAAATAAAATAATTGATGAGTCATAAAAGGAGAAGGATAACAGTAACAAATTCAAGAGAAGGAAAGAGATCATAGTAGGGATGACAAATAAACTCGTACCCGTGGTAATATCCGAACAATCGAACACGTCCTGACTTTGACAGGGAATACCTAATTTGATCGGGTACGGGTACGGGTAAAACCCGATATATTAAATCGAGTATGGGTACGGGTATATACTTACTCGCCCCGTCCCCATCTCCGGTTTAATATCTACCCCCAATTTAATTGTGTTAAAGAATTTTAATATTTTATTATGTGTGATTATTAATTATAATATGAAACATTTATAGTTATTTAATTATTAAGAAGTCTCTTGATTAAAATATGAGATAGAGAAATAACCTAATTATAATTTTAATATAATAGAAAAATAATTTAAAAATATTGTGTATTTTTTTTTCAAAAAAAAAATTGATACCTGACGGGAACGAGGATGGAAACGAAAATAATATACCCGATGGGTACGGGTACAGGAATGGGTTTGAGTTGCGGGGACAGGGACGGGGACGGGTATCATGAAACCCGTACCCGACCTGCCCCGTTGTCATCCCTAGATCGTAGTTTTTGTGCTGAAAGGATTCTTCTCCCAACTAAAATCTATTATCATCCCATTCTACTCATAAAAGCCCTGACTCAAATTTATCTTTTATATTTTTTTTTTTTGTTCTAATAAATCTAAATTGGTTACAAGGTCTTGAAGATTTATAGTTGATTATAGAGATCCTGATATTAATTTTAACTTTCACCTTTCCCTTTTCTTGACCATGTTATAAAAAACATTACTACAGTTGAAATTTCAAGCATTTTTTGTATTATACAACTGAGGAACAATCTCAACTAAATAGGCCAAGTCAATTAAAGAGAACGGGGAGAAAAATAGAGCAAGTTAATGATACTATCATTTAGTTATAGAAGTTTCACCAAATAGGGGAATGGAATGAGAACAGTAGTACAGTATTATATATGAGTAATAGTGCATTATTATTAGTAAGAGAAAAAAAATAAAGAAGACATGAGCATAAAAAAAAATATATATGAAAAACTCACTTAGAAATTCTTGAAGTACTTGAAAAGTCACTTCAAACAATCTTCCAAAATCTGATGGGTTTGGATGGAATTGTTTTATGGATTTGGTACTTATAGATACCACTAAAAAGTCCTTCAAAATCCCTCTAATACAACAATCCTTTAAAATCCTTATATTTTTTAATACCAATGGATTGTTTTTAAGTTGTAAAAAGTCTCAAATGAATACCAATGGATTTTAATGGACTCTTTAAAAAATCTTAAAAATCCATATTGAATACCACTGGATTATTTTAAGTGACATAAAATTCTAGTCGAATACCAACAGACTTTTTTACTTAAAAAAAATCTTTTAAAATCCTATGAAATCCTAAACTAATACATCCCCTTTAAATTGTGTGTTTTAACTTGAACCTTAAAGAAACATCGTTATTTAAAGAATATTTGATGTTGAAGTTTAAAGAGACTTTGTTGTTCAAAGAATACTTAGGTAATTCTTTTAAAAGGGCAAATAAAAAAAACACCTAGGTTGAAGTAGAATGGCTTGTGAAAGAATACTTGATCTTTGTAGAACATAACGAAACTTGAACATTGTGGAACATAATGGAACTTGATCAAGTTGGTCAAAAATTGAATATAGTCTCTGTAATTGAAACAAACTAGTATAAAAATACTTTGTGTTCTTTACTTTATTTGATTTGCACTTCTTTGGTCCTGCGTAATTACTTCACTGTTTCAAAAAAAAAGTGTTGAGTTTTTGTATAGATACAATTCAACCCTCCTTGTAGTATCTTTCTTTTCAACACACAATTGTTTTAAAAAAGAAAATATAACCAAAACTTAAAATGACATATTTTATATTCAAGTCCTATTAGAGAGAGGTACTCAACACAACATCAAAACAAGGCTTATGTCTCTTCTTTAGTATCTGCATCTAACTAATTTTTACCTTGAAATAATGGTGTTCAATCCAAACGCAAACAAACAAATGGAGTGAGATATGTATCACTCATGTTTTTGGGGTAAAACAAAAGTTGTGTAACACATGTGCCAAACATATAAACCAACAATACAATAGTTATAATTATTTACATGACAAAATAATATTTCATGTTATGCAACATTTTCTTCCAAGATCTAATGCAATTAAACTTGTGGCACCATCTCAAATCTTATAATAAAGAGGGAGTACATGATAATCATTAGAACACCTAACCAAATGCATCCACCACTAAAGATGAATCAGGATTACAAAGTCACCTAGGGCACTCCAACATCATGGAACTCAACATGATCCATATCAAAGATCCCAAATCAAGTAGATGCTCAAAGTCCATATATAGAATATCCTTAATTTGACCTCCTAAACATAAGACTCACTTCCATACCTCAAAACTCAATTTTATACATATAATGCATGTCTCTTATAAGGATGTTTGTATACAAATTAAAATATTCAATAATATTAATTCAAAAACTCATGTCCCAAATATCATTTTGTAAGCCTCATAGTGCAATTATTCTTAATTCTTAGCCACCCTCATAAATAAGTAAGGATTAATTCTTGTTTTGATTCTCAACTCACAGCTTATCTTCTAAGGGATTCACACTTAGCATGGAGTATCTCCATTTATCGCCAAAGGCACACAAAGCAGGGGTTGCTCCTTGTGGCTTTTACACTTAAGTGAGACTCCCTCTCGCTTAATGTCCAAACATGTAGAAAAATTATATAAAATTTTGCTTAGCAAGTATCAAAACCACTTAATTCTCGCATAAAAGTCACTCTTTATGACTGTTTAGTAAGAGCACATCCATGCTTAACACCAAAATTATGGGTGCTAGCTCTTTGTGGCTTTCCCATTAAGCGAGACTCTTGTCTCACCAAACATGTAGAAAATTTATATAAAATTTTGCTTAACAAGTATCAAAACCACTTAATGCTCGCATAATATTCACTATTTATGACTGTTTAGTAAGAGCACGCCCATGCTTAGCACCAAAATTATGGGTGCTCTATGTGGCTTTCTCATTAAGCGAGACTCTTGTCTCACTTAACAACAAAGGAACAAAGACAAACCCTTCACCTATAGGAGTCTTGCACTTAACAAGGGTTACCTCACATTTATGACCAAATAATCAATGTTTTAAAAATCAAATTGGTCGTTAAACCAACCTAGACATTGGTTCAAGGTTCAATAGTTCAACCATGACTGAATCGTGATCAAATCAGTATTGATAAAATAATAATAATAATAATTATTATTATTATTATTATTGTTGTTGTTGTTGTTATTATTATTATTATTATTATCATCATCATCATCATTACAAATTAATATTAAGTAAATATAATACTACAATTTATAACACTGAAAATTAAAATAAAATGTTATTTATAGATTCTTGACATTTTATGAATATGTAAAATTTTAAACTATATAATATAATATTTAAGTTTAAATTTAAAAAAAAAAATATAGCAATGTGTATCAATAATAACAAGTTTACATCTAAAATAAAAGATATCAAATTAATATAATATAAATTATAAAAATAAGGATATTAAAAATTATAAATCAACATAAATAATTAAATTATATTTATGAAACAAGTATTAAAATTAAGTTATTTTGATTTATAATTTTTTATTAAATATTATTTTTATTAAAAATATTTTAAATTAAATTTTAAAAATTAAAAAAAAATTCTTAACTAAACTGGTTCAAATCGATTTGACCAATACTACTATTTTTTCACTGATTCGATGCAAAATGATTCTCTTGACCAACTTGACTAGTTTAGGACCAATTTTCAATCAAATCAAACAGATCAACCAATTTTGTCTAATTGTTAAAACTATGTCAACAATATATTGACCTTTTAGTATACAAAGTATCATGTTATTTATGTTTATACAAGTCATTTCTTTATTGTATTAAGTATTTATTTAAGTAATTAATATGATAAAATTCTTAGAACAGTGTGTTCTTCCTGCAAGGCATTTAGTATGAACCAACAATGAATTCTTATTGGTTTATTTAGAACTGTGTTTTCAATAAAGTATTATTGTGCATCAAGACAAATATAATGGCTACGTCGTACTGGTTATGGATGAGATAAGTTCTTAACATAGATACACGTTAAGGGGTACACATCAAGTTTTCACACAATTTAAGCATTTCCCATATGAAAAACATATCATTTTTCATATTCCTTGAAAGGGGTGAACACACAAGAAACAATTTCATCTATCCACACATCACAAAAAATAAAATAAAATAAAAAAATCTAGATCAACATAACTTTTAAATCCATCCCCTTTCCTTTTCCTTATGACTATTCTTTTGTTGAATATCTTTAGCTGCTCCTCTTTTACCAGCACCTTGCACCCTAGGTGCCAATCTCCCTCTACTCCCAATGGAAACTCTAACTTTCTCCATCCCTACATTTACACCAACCTTCCTCATATGCTGCTGAAGAGGAGACTTCACCTGTATTTTCTTGTGCAGGCTTCTTCTTAGTATGCTACCTATCCTTTTAACGCCACTTCTAACTTCTTTGGGACTATCACAATGAGTCTGTGCAGGCACATAGTTAGTTTCTGATTCCCCATTGACATCTTTCTGATCAACTTGGTTTGTAACCTTTGGTACTAATGGTGATGGGAACTGGGTTAAGCTAGGTATACTTGGGAGTGGAATCAATGAGTTTCTCCTTGAAGCAATGGCTGAAGGAACACGTGGTGTCATCATGCAGATAGAAGCTCTTCCAGGCCTTTTCGGCAGTAGGGCTTTGTCAGACATGTCAGGATTGTTTTCTTTCTCAGCATGATCAATGCACTTGATGGAGCTCTCCATTGTAGAAAAGGGTATACAAGGTTTCAATATGTTGTTGTTCTCTAGTGGTCTAGCTGAATTTGTTTGTTGGTCTTTGCACCACCCACCACTCACTGGATCATTGAGATTCTTGAGACTTCCTAGTGGTCTATTTGCAAGTGCTGCTCTCATAAGTGTATTATTTTGCTCTTCTTGATGTTTCATTTGGTGCTGCTCAGCTATTTTTGAGTCTACATGTTGACGTGCGAGCTTTCTCTCAACCAAAAGTTGTGATTCTAGTTCCTTGACCTTCAAAGTGAACGCAGACAATGATGAGGTGTTTATTTATAAGGATAAAATTTTCAATTTTTTGCTTTGATATGATACCTTCTCTTGCAGATTTTTGTTTTTGCTATCTCTTTCCTTCATCTTGGACTCTAATCCATGAATTGTTTCCTCCATCTTCTTGATTTGGAAATCCTTCAGCTTTACCTCTTGTTTGACTTTCTCAGCCTAACAAAGGAGAATCAAGTTATTGAAAATGAAATATAATATCATAGTTAAGAAGTGAAATGTTGATACTTAATCAAAATACTACAACAGCATTACATAAATCATACCATTTGTTTGTGTCTCAAAAGTTCAAGAGTGTCCAACTGCTTTCTTGCAGGGCCTAATTCTATTCCTCTTACTCTACTAGCAAAGTTCAGAGAGCAAATTGTCTCACTCAAATCATTTTCATTAGGACTGATCTGTACAAACATGAGTGTCTTCGAATCTCCTCCTAGAAAAACAAGATTGTTCATCAAATTATATAACCATATTTGCGTACACCCCCGAGGATAGAAATCAGGTATGCATGCTCAAAAGCAAATCTAGATAAAGTTTCTTTAAGAAGCATGGTGAAATAAGTACCTAATGAGTCTTGCAGCAAGTGTGTAAGTTTGGAGTTCCTGCAACATGAATAACAAGAAAAACTTCAATACTGACCAATAGACCAATTCAGCATTTGTGATTGAAACATGAGCTAATATTTATATTTTCAAAATACCTGAAAGGGATGTGTGAACTTTTTGTTGCAAGAGCAGATATGACATCACCAAGTGCAGACAGAGACCTATTAATATTTTGTGTCTCCTTCAGTCTATCACCATGAACTTCTGTCTTTGCCACTCGCTCACTGCCTGCTAGGTCCACAAGCCATAACTTACTTCTTGTGCATTCCCCATTCAACAAATTCTCCCCCTTAACCATAACACAGTGAATACTGTATAGAGAAAGAATAATCCATCATAAGCAGTGTTTCTCCAACCATCCTATTCAAATATGGTTTAGGATTCTAATTTAAACAAACAATTGAAGCTGACCAGTGCGATCGGCTGCTATGCTCATTGGAATTGGTTGAGCTTACTGCCCTTGCATTGCTACCAGTTTGTAGGACTTCCCAAACTTCAGTCATATTGTTCACATGTGCTTCGACCAATCCTGGAATGTGATGCATTCCTTCACCAGCTTGCCTTATTTCAAGTCTACATTTAAACATATTTTTGTAAACCACATCAGCTACTATTCTAAAAAGATACTCCCTCCATTTTTTTTTCATTGTCTTTAAAGTTATACACAAGAATTAAGACAATTTTGATATTTTAGTTTTTCAAAGTATTTATTACATATTTTTCTGTTATACCCTTTAGGTGGTTGGAGAATAAATAATATTAGAAAATGAATAGACACATTGTTCAGTAAACATGCATTAATTATTAAGGGTAAAAATGAAAAAGAAAATTAATAAGTCATTAGTTTTAGAAAAGTGACAATGAAAAAAAACAACAAAATCTGACAAAACGACTATGAAAAAAAAAACGGAGAAAGTACATGTTAAGAACATACTGTCATGAGTCTGGGCACACTCTTTTGAACACACTTTTTTTAATTAGTTGAAATTTATCGAAAAACACAAAAGTTGGTAGGTTTCACACCCCAGTTAATATCTCCTGATTTTATGATTTGAATAAATCTTAATCGATAAAAGAGTGTATTAAGAGGAATGTGTTGGAGATTATAGTTTCACTTCAATTTCATTGTCTAATTTCAATTGGAAATGCTGTTAGGTTGAAAATATTTACTGGCTGTTACCTTTTTGCAGCTGTTCCTGGATGATTTCCTGAAACCAACAAATCTCTTATTTGCTCATTGTACACTTCTAAGACACTTACAGAGATATCATAACAGTAGAGCTTCTGTCTATCCTTGATTATGTCAAACATTTTTTCTAGTGTCCTGAAGTTAACACCTCGAGCTTCTTCCGTGCCCTCCATTGTGAAAGTTTTTCCTGTCCCAGTCTGCCCATATGCAAAAATGCATACATTGTACCCATCTAGGACTGAGGTTGCAAATGGTGCTGTGTCTTCAAAGATATCAGCTGTAGAGAAAACAACACAAATCAGTCAAAATGAGCATTACTGTTCAATTCAGGACGCCATCCTAAAGAATTCATGCCATTAAAGCACAGTTACCTTGCTCAGCTTGGGGACCAAAGACAGCATCGTACTTGAAAGTCTTTTTAGGAGCTCCATTTGACATTACAGTTAGCTCACCATCTTTCGCAGATTCAAAATCTAAGGCCATTGTTGCTCCTGAGGCTATCTCTTCGGCATTGAGAGGCCTACAACGGCAAAAGACCCTTATGTTTCCTGTGGAAAAAAAAAATTAGTATAGTTGGTGAACCATCATGCATATTTATAACTAATTTTGAATCTGTTTAGATAAATTTTTCTATAAACAATTATAGTAAAAGAAAATTAAAAAAAAATAAATAAATAAATAAACTTATCTATTAGTTAAAATTATCTTATGTATAAATTAATTTGTAGAAATTTTTTTATACTAGTTTCTTTAAAATCTTTTTTTTAGCTTATGAAGTTAATTTCATTTTTTTCTTGTATTTTTGAGAGGCCTACAACGGCAAAAGACCCTTATGTTTCCTGTGGAAAAAAAAATTAGTATAGTTGGTGAACCATCATGCATATTTATAACTAATTTTGAATCTGTTTAGATAAATTTTTCTATAAACAATTATAGTAAAAGAAAATTAAAAAATAAATAAATAAACTTATCTATTAGTTAAAATTATCTTATGTATAAATTAATTTGTAGAAATTTTTTTATACTAGTTTCTTTAAAATCTTTTTTTTAGCTTATGAAGTTAATTTCATTTTTTTCTTGTATTTTTTTTCCTTTAAACGTTTCTAAAAAAGTTTATCCAGACAAACCCAAGTTTAAGAAAACAAGATCTGCACTGCTTACCTCTCAACTCCAAAACCTTATTGTAAAGCTCTTTCCGTTCCTTAGCCCCTTCAATATATTTGTACATGAGGTCTTCATGGGACTCCAGTTGTTCATTCACTATAATACAAATTGAGGAATTAGATTATGCACAAATGCAAAACCGCAAACTATTAACGTGTATAAGATAATAAGCTATATTGTAACAAATATCTGCTTACTTTTGGAGTTGATAATAAGCCCCATTTCTCTCATATCTGCTTGATATTGTTTGCTTGCCTCTGCTTCTTCTAATAGCTTGATGTGTTCCATTTTCATAATCTATCCAATCAAATTTATTAACACGTTACAAACATATATTTACCCTTCTTGGTATGTCAATCAACTTTGTTAGCACATTAGTACCTTCAATTTCCTTGTCAAGTCTCTCAGCGATGAAAACCACCTACTTTTCTCTTTCACTTGCCCCTCAATGGCAAATGCTGCATAGCCAAAAACATTGGTTGATTAGATACACAAAAGTAACAAAACCTTACATGTTTAGTTATATGATAAGTACAGAAAAAGGGATATGCATACCCAAAGATCCTACGTGCATGGATTTTCGCATTAGCTCATTCTGAAGCTCTTTCAAGGAATTCAAAGCTTCTTGGCATTCTCTACTCTTTTGTTGATTCTCCCTCTTGACCTCACCCAACTCCTTCCTTGTTTCTGCCAGCTCCTTTCTCTGACACTCAAAGTCTCTTTTCAGCCTCTTAAACTTCTCTTCCACCTCAATATCCTCGGCATCCTACAAAAACATCATTGAAAATGAGACCACACATTATCACTCTCGTTTTTCCTGTTCAAAATAAAAATCTATCATCATTCACAAAGAGACGTACTTCTGATGACTCCAATTCTGCCTCCTGAGACACTCCAATATCTTCTAGCATCTCATTATCTCCTGAATTTAAAGCTAAACTTTGTTAGATAACAATCATGAATTTGTACTATAACCAGCATTAGCAACATCACATCATGTAGAGCCATGTTCAAATTATAAAACCTTTAACTACCATTAGAGATAACAAGAGTTGAACTCACTAGGAGGGTGATCTTGGGGTGATTCATCCTTGGCTAAAAGGGGAGGAAGAAGCTCAAAGGAGGCTTCAGGGGATAGTGGTTCTTCCCCTTGCTCAAAAGTTTGACAAAAGTTGGAGAATTTAACAGTTGTGGTCCTGTGGCCATTGTCAATTTCAACTTGAGACCCGTTGATTCCATAATCTAGAGAAAGCTCCATAGATGTATCCACATTCTTGCAATGTTTGTTCTTCAACAACTCAGGGGAATCACCATAGCTGATTCCGGCAATATCTGGTGAGCCAGCACAAACGACCAAATCTGGGGATGTCAGAGAATACCCCAAAATTGATCTTCCTGAAACCATATAATCCCATCATATTCTATCAAATGATCAGATCCCAAGTGACACTCAGACACCAAAAAATTCAAAAATTATAAAAATTAAAAATCTTGAATTGTGCTTGCAAACCCTAACCCCATTAGGCCATTACCATGAAACACATTTGACACTACCGGGTCGTCGAATTTCACGCTGTTCCCTTCAAAATTTCCGTTTTCCCGAGAAAACCCTGCAGCAGCAACCCACAACCCTCATCAAAATCACAAAATGGGGTTCATCCAAGACAAGAAAAGATTCAATATTTCATTTTCTTCTCAGTTCAGTGTCCTAACCGATACTGGGGCTGTCACCACGAGACGCAGGCTCATACGCCATAGCCAAACTCTGAGAGCTCAGTGATGTTTGTGAAAGAGCTGTCACGTCAAAAAGAAAACAAAAAATGACAAACAATCCAAAAGGGTGCACGAGGAGATCATCAAGTTAAGAACTTGGAAATTGAAAAAACAAAAAAAATGCTGCTTCCAGAAGAGGAGAGAGAAAGAAAATGAATGAGAAAAGTTGAAGGGTTCGCTCTTACAATTGAAGCAGTGAGTATAAGAAGAGGAATCTTGTTGCATAGAAACGTCTGTGAGAAGAAGTGGGTCATGGTCATAGAGACACCATTGATTATCCTCCATTGATAAAACGACCAAACTGTTTGAACTTTGAATTCCGCAAGAATAATAATAATTATTATTATTATAAAGATAAAAATAAATTGCAGCATAAATTAGAAAAAGGGGGTTATGTAATGGTGATGAATGATGATGGTGATAAAAAAGTGGTTTCTCAGAAATGAATTCGATTTGGTTACAAGGAAAGTGTGCGTGAAGATTGAACTTGCCTTAATGAAAATTCGACCGTTGGGGTTTGAAATTTGAAATGTGGTAAGCGGGGCAATATTTACAGAAATCACATTACAAAACATTGGATTTGGATTCTGATTCTGACTTTGGATAAACCAAAGTTATTGGAAGAGGACACGTGACACACTTCTTTTCACTTTGGATTGAAATTGAAAACTGAGGGAAGATAAATTTCATAGGATAGTGGAAAAAAAATTATGACGAATGTTTGTATGCTTTTTTATTGGACTGACACGTTTATATTGCTCTGAATTTTATATAATTAATAACTATTTTTTAATTTAATTTTTTTAACACATTTATCTATGTGCATTTTCTTACTATTTACGATAATATCATAATTATATATATATATAGGTACGAATCCACGAAAAAGAGAGGGGGCACATGCTTTCACTACCACACACACATATTTTTTTATCCTAAAAAAATATATTTTTAAAAATAAAAATTATATTTTAATTAAAGAAACATATATATTTAAATTATCATATTATAAAATATAAATTTAAAAGATTTGTTCATTTATTTGATATTTATCAAATTTTCGAAGGAGATTAGTTCTTTTATGTAATAAAAAATACTCTTTAATAATGAATTAATTTTTTTAAAAAGTTTAATTTTTGATAAAATAAAATTTGTAATATATATTTACCTTTTGTACTTTTTATTTATGTATACATTGATTAAAAAATCAAAATAGTAAAAATTGTAAGATTCTATACGTTAATTAAAAAAATCAAAATGAAAAAGATTGGAAAATTTATATTCTATTTAAAATTTTTATTATAAAATATATTTGAAATAAATTATTATCTAAAATATTATATTAGATATTAAAAACATGTTTATATTATAAATAAATTAAACTTGATTTTTATATAATTTAACATATTTATTTTTATGTTTTTATTAGTATTAAATTATTATAAAGTATATTTTTAGGATTGTAGTTCTAACCAAATATTTAAAAAATATCTATGATAGATAAATAAGTCATACTTAGGACATGTATTTTAAAAAAAAGTTAGGATCAAACTTACTAAATTATAACATAATATAGTTTGACTTAATTTATTTTCATCCTTAATCATAAACATAGATATAAAAGTTTATAAAAAATAATTATGATATATATTTATATTTTTAAAAATTATATATAAAAATTTTAATATTATAAATATATAAATAATTATTGTCTCCACTATCTAAAATTTATGGATCCGTCACTCTATATATATATATATATGGAGTTATTTTATGTACGATTTAGTCTAGCTTTCTACTTGAAAGCTTGTTCATGCAAAATGGCAATCTTCAATTTAAGTAGGAAAAAAAAAAGTACTGTCTGTGCTAGACAAAATAAAATAAAATGTTGTTGATATGAAGAAAAAAAGGTATTTATTGACATTGAAATGGTTTGATAATAAGATAAATTGATTTAAGTGTGTCGGTGTAAATATTTACTAGTACAGATTATAATAATCGAAAATTATTGATTTTATAATAATTATTTAGAAATTTATATCTAAGACTATTTTTAATTGTTTGGCAATGTGAAACAAATATATTTATGCAGACTACATATCAAAGTTAAACTATTTTTATATTCCTAAATTTAGGAAATCAAGAAATATAGAAAGAGTAATAAAGGAAAAATATTTTATTTAATTTTGTGAAAAGAAATGAAATATGGTGACTTTTTTTTTTATTCATAAGAAATATTAAGAAAAAAAACGGTAATATGGATTGAAATATGATAGCTAATTAATAACATGTTGAACTGGTGATTTTTTCCAAATGCAATTTTGAGAATTTAAAAACTGTTTTATTGGAAATTTTATTCAACTTTCGTTTCCATTTGTCCCACTTCGTTTAGCATTCAATATTTCTCCTCATTTTGTTTATTCTTTTACTTTTTAAAAAAGAGAATAAAACTATTTGACTTAGCTTCCTTTTTTTGTTTTCAAATTTATTTTACCAAATAAAAAATAAAAATAAAGACATCAAAATTAATGAATTCATCAATAAAAATGTTTTTTTTTCTAGTTCAAAATTTGAATTTAGGAGGCATATAGTAAACAAAAAAATTTCCTCTAAAAAAAAACCTAAAGATAGAAACGTTAGTTTCACATATTTAATTTGTTATTTAAAATATAACATTTTTAGGAAATGTAGCACATATGGTTAAAAGAAAATTATTAACATAAGAGAGGTTGAAAACTAACCTTTTGAGTTAAAAGAAAAGTTCTAATGCAATATTAATGTCACATTACCTTTATTTAATGTATTAAAAATATTTAATTTTTCAAATAGTATTTATAAATATTTTAAAAAATATTTATAACAAATCAAACGAATTTTAATTATTTATGAGAATCACAATCTCTTGGATTTATTATTTCTTGATTGAGTATGAAAAAAAATATTGTGGAGCACACCATCTTAAGATTGGACTAATAATGGTAATGATATATGTAAGTCAGGCGAAACTCTTCTCATACCATCATTAGCATAAAAGATTAAATATAATTTTATTCCCTAAACTTTTATCAATTGCTGTTTTACTTCTTAAATAATTTTTTAAATTATTTTAGTCTATAGACTTTTTTGTTAATTTTAACTTTTAACCTTTGAATTTTCTCTACCATTAACATTTTGATTTCTAACATCAAAATTTTAGTCATGAAGAAAACTTCTAAGAACTAAAACCAAATAAGATTTGTTCAAGTACAAAATAAAAATTGACAAAGGTTTAGAGACAGAAAACTTTCAATTCTAAAAAAAAATTACAAAAAATAAATAAATTAAAATGCATACACTAATGTGTAGATTGTTAAAACAACCGACCAATATGCATTCTCATAATTTCATATAATCCAATCATTAGGAGATAAAACGAACTGCAAATATTTTTTTACCAAGTATTTACATCAGTGCAAAACCTTGGATCATCCAACTATATTCCATCTAGGAGCAAAACAAAATAGAAATACAAATTTCCAGACCTCAGTGTAAGATGATGATGCATCCATTTTTTTTCTCCTTTTATCAAAAATAAGATGATGCATCCACCATAGAGCATCATACAAAAAATGAAGGAAAAAAAAGTGCAATTCTTCCCTTGTCTTATATGTGGTTGTTACAAGTAGTATTTTTGGGTCAAGGCAATGAAACTATTTCCCTCTCTACAAGGATCTGAAACTGATATACTTTGTTATATACACTTTTACATCCAACAATGGAACAAATCATTTGAACTCAGATCTTCAGCAGTGGCACCCTCAATCTCAATATAATGATGAGGGAATTGTTACCTCTCTCCAATGTCATAACATAAATTGGAGTGAAATACAGTGTTTTTTCAACTGGAACCTGGCATGCATTAGGACTGTGTCAAACACAAGATAGGAACCAATCTCAGTGGCAAACATCATTGTTGATTCTACAATGAAACTCCTACTCCCTCCACAGCAGCTGCCATTGATGCTGAGGCCTCCTCAAGGGTCCTCTTCTTCTCAACTGTGTTGAAGGCTTCAAGAATGTCACCCTCTTCCCAATCATCAAAGTCTTCTAAACCAAGCCCACACTCAAGACCAGCACTTACCTGATTACAAGGGAGAGAAAGAGAATGCGTTTATAGGCAGTAGCTACAATGAAATGGAGAAGCAACACAGATTTTCAACACAAAGAAAGGAACCAAAGTTTAAAAAAAATATATTCACTCTAGTTCCTATTATAAGGAACTTATATCATAATCACACAGATAAATATAAGTAATTATTTTAGTTAATTTTATTAGTTTACGATGTCCTAATTTTACCCTTAATACTTATTATTAAATTATCACCAAAGATGTGAAAAAATTACTCCATATCAAAATTTATACATTAATACCAATAATAATTGATAAATGGTAATTAGAAAGTTTAAAAAGTGAGAAAGAACATTTTTTTCTCAAATTTTCTTCTCATTATTTAACAAAAAGCACGTATACTCGCAATCGTTAATAAGGACAAAAATAAAAAATAAAATTAATACTTTATAAAAACTGTAAAATATCTTTAAAAAGGACTATCATTCCTTTCTAATTCGTGCCTTATAATAAGGACATGAGGAAGTATATATAATACACTGTCATGCAGTTGTTCAACCATACTAAAAAAGCAGTAAGAAAAGGCTATAACAACGTCAAAAGGGCAGCGTCTAAACAAGAAGCTTTCCTCAAAGCCATGTCATGCGATAGAGGACATCTTAAGGAACAAGTACCAGCAAAATATAAAGACTCGAGTTTAAATCTGACTCACAATTCAGACAAATTAATAAATTAGGCATTTTACTTGTAATAAAAACCTTTCATAAAATAATGGATTAAAATTGAATCCATTTAATTGATTCCAAGATCAAAAGGTTTGATTTTGGATAGAACCCGATGGAGTCAAATATACGTAGCTGACCCCACCTAGTTGGACTAAGTTGTTTTGTTTTATATCCTCACATTTTCACCTCTGAGGAGCAACCATTTGACATTCATACCAGTGATCAAAACAAGGTAAAAGAGAAATTCTACGATGGCCGTCATCAAAGCAACACGTCAAACAGGAAAATTGGGTAAATCACAAATTTCTCCTTCATAATATTATATGTAGAAGCTAATGATAAAGCCTCAAATGTTAAATGATGAGAATTTAGTTGATGCATGCAAAGGACAAGCTGCACTTGAATAAGATGATTCTTACTCTGCAACATGAGTGCAAATCCACAACTGCAATCATAATTAAAAATCTATTGCTATATAGATATACTGATTAAAAAATAATCAATTTGAGTCACAAGTACGAACATGCAACAATATCATCCAAAGTTTAATTAAAGGTTAAAATATGTTTTTATAACAAAAAAAAAAAGGTTAAAAAGCTCCTCAATTTTGCTAGATTGACACTCAGTGAATCAACCACCTAAATTTAATTAATTAGAGCAGATGCAAACAACAAAGCAGCAAATGTAGCATTCCTCTGAGAATCCCTTCTTATCATCACTCTCCATCACACTCGTGACATTATCTTCACTATACTAGCATATTTGATAGGTAAATTAAAAATGCTTATTTTTCACTTAGATAAAAAAATAAAAAAAGGCTTATGCCCATTCCTAGTAGCCAAATGCAAACAAAAATGGACTGACAAGTGACAACAATTGGCTTCAGAATTGGTATTTTTTATAAATTATGGAACAGTTGTCCAATCATCTTCATATGTGTATCATGCAATTGATGCAGTGATATTCTTGTGTATGTATCCTAAATATGGGAAGTAATACTAGAAGAAAGGTCATACCTCTTTAACAATCTCCTTCACTCGTCTCAAAGAATCAAGAATACCAACATGAACTATTTTTCCCTTCCGCTTGACTCGAATACCACAGTCTTTTACTACCTTTCCCTCATTGACCATGCATCCAGCAACACGACCACTACCACTGCTGAACACAGCTCGTACTTGTGCCGAGCCAATTGTTACTTGTTCCTGCCAAAAGATCACAGTAAGTCTTGCAGCTGAAGCTTCAGTAACTCTTAAGTTCAGAAAGAATATGAAAGTGATAAGAAACAAATTAACACAGTATGCCCAAGGATGTTGGACCGTAAATGCTGGAAGAGTACTAATTGACACTACCTAATGCACACTAGACAGCATATACAGTGGCAATATATCATTATGTCTTAGACACAATAAAAGAGGAACTATAATATAAATCTACAAGTATCCTTTAGAAATAGTTTATAACACAAATTTATGTCACTGAGATATTTTTACAAATTCCACTGTACTTAAATGTCATGTAATAATCAGTGTGTAGTGTACTCAAACAAAGGTGTGTATATGCATAAGCATAATCTACACTAAGGTTACAAATTTAAAGATATGTTGATTTACCTCAACTGGTTCTAGGAGCCCTTCCATTGCATTTCGTACATCATCAATTAATTCATAAATAACTCTATATAATCTAATCTCAACAGCTTTGTTCTCTGCATAGCTTTTCACAGAGCCTGGTGCTTTCACATTAAATCCCAAAATGATGGCCTTGCTTGCAACTGCAAGGTCCACATCACTTGTGCTTACATCACCTGTTGCTTCCAACAAAAACTTCAGAGTGACATTGTCTTGTGGTAGCACCTGCAGAGCTTTTCTGACAGCTTCAATAGATCCCTAGCCATGACCAAGAACAATGAAATTAATTGCACATGAAGCAATAACCACAGTGACGGTCTATAAAACATGTTTTAGTTGCAGCCATCGATTTAGAACAATACAGAAAATGCCAATTTCATAATATGTTTACCTATTGTGATTATTAGACCAGGCATACAACAGATTTGCATATTTACTATAGAATTGGATAGGTTATTGACACTTCCATACAGGCTACACTCAAAATTGCATGAACACACATGTTTAACACTTGAATATATATAAACAGGCAATGTTATTTCCTGACAGAGATATCTAAGCTTGTCTTAGTAAATAGCTTGTGTAAAAGTTTTATGCTATATCATCATTGGCTAATTATTATTAGCCTTATTAAGTAGTCTTCTTTTCTATTGGCATACACACGCTTGCCTGCAAGAAAAAACTCAAAGCCCTCTTGGTGTAGTTACATATGATAAGTTCATAAGGTAAACATTCAAGGTAAATTGGTGAGGTACACACTACATAAGTTATGCTTTTATTTCAAATTTTCAATTATTCAATATAATATAAAGTCATTGCATGACAATTGATATCAGTAACAATGTCATAATGAGTTCAACCAGGATGGCAGTTCCAAATTTAACATCAACTAGAAACTGTACAAATTCAAGTAACGCTAGCAGCAGTGATTATACCTGAAGATCAACCTTCAAAATAATATTTAGTTGATGCAAGTCCAGTCCAGACAGCTTTCCAGACGAAACTGCCGAAGCTAAGGAAGAAAGGGTGACTTTGCCATCCCCTGCCTTTGCTGAAATACGTTCATTTCGCAACGACTCAGCACGAGCCTCTGCCCTTTCACGTGCAGTATCAAGGGATTCAACAACCTCAAATTCATCACCAGCAATTGGAACATTATTCAATCCAATAACCTGTAGAGATGCACAGAAGACAGATCAGAAAATTTTGAATTCGGTCAAATTTCAAATTTTGGCAACACAATGCATGTGACTCTCAAGTGGCTGAAGAAGGTAACTAAGAAACTTCAAAATTTAAAGGTGTGATATATTCTCCACCATCACAGATCTTCCCCATGCAACTAACAGCAAAATGGATGCCGCCACCAATACATTTTCATCTATTGATTCTTTAATGTGGAAAGTGTTGGAAATAATGATATTTACTGTACTTAGGAAATAGTATGTTTATATATATCTCATGTTTATACTTTATTCACATTTAGTGTTCATGGATATTAGTGTCTAGGAAGTTGCATCAGTTATTATAATCCTGGGGAATACTCTCCACTAAGTCTATCAAGACTCAAGAGTCTATATATAGATGATATGCAGAACCTATTATGTACTACACATTCTACAAAATAAGAAGCTGTTTCATTCTCTAAGTTCTCTCTTTATTTTACCCCGAGCTAAATTCAACTGAAAACATTTCCTTCAATCAGTAAGTTTGTAACATGACATATCAATCTTCAGAGTAAAATCCTTTATCAAATGATAAAGTAACTCTGTCTCTATATTTATCAGCAACATGCCTTGTTCAAACTATTTCAGCCCACTAACTACTAACCAATCAGTACCTAACAAAAGATGAGTAAACTTAATCAGTGTCCGGTATTTGTGTTGATTAGCAAACTAATATTTGATAGATGCGGATATGCAGTGATTCAGTCCATGTACATGTCAAGCGAAATCACAAATATGTGGATGGGAATCATATATGAAATGAGCCACAGCACTGTTGTAGCAGAGTAATTGTTCACTTGAGCTTAGGATGCTTGAGGGGAAATGACTACGTATTCTTCATTTTGCTAAGCAATTTCTCAAAGAAAAAAGAATAGTAATGCATCACATGCCTCTTTTGTACTATGAATTTACAAACCTGTGCAGGTATAGAGGGTGTAGCTTCATCAACCCGCTTTCCACTGTCATCAAATAAAGCCCTCACCTGAAAGAAGTAAATAAAAGATGTTTACCAATGCAGAAGGAATGAAAGTAGAATGGCAGAAATCAGTAACCAAATGTTACAATCATGAAGTATTGGACTTTAAGTTTATGTATCTACCAACCTTTCCAAAAGCTTCTCCACAAACTACTATATCTCCACGTCTAAGGGTGCCATTCTGCACAATAAATGAAGCAAAAGGTCCCTTTGATTTATCTAGCCCTGCCTCAATGACTGTTCCCTTCGCACTTCTATCAGGATTAGCTTTCAGCTCTTGCAACTAAACCATTAAAGCTTAGGTCAGGATGAATGCCAGAAAGAAAACTAAATATGGGAATTGTACAGTATGCATCAAGGAGAATTGTACATTTATTAAATTAAATATGAGAAAGGGGGTTAAACAACACCTATTATTTAGAAAATATTGAGACGTTCTGAATGTGAAAAAAATAAAAAAAAATTACACTCGTAGTGTTTATTTCCATCTATTGATCACAATTTACAAGCATATGCTATATGCCAAAAAGCAACATTTCCTATCAATTCACAATAACATAAGAACATTAAATTTTATAAATTAATAAGATAAAGAGATAGAATATTTGTAAAGTGACTTAAGCTAGTCATGACACCAACAGTAAACAGGTTACCTCGGCAACAAGCATAACAGTTTCCAAAAGATCATCTACATTCTTCCCTTTAAGAGCACTTATCTGTCGACATAAGAGAACAAGAGAAAAATATAACTTATTGAAAGTTAAAGAAGCATAAACAGGATATGAAAATGATAGCAACAAATAAGAAATACAAACCGGAACCATTGGGATGTCACCACCCCAGTCTTCTGGCATTAAACCAATTGAAGAAAGATCTTGCATGACTCTTTCTGGGTTTGCTCCATCTTTATCTATCTGTCCCAAATAAATATATAATAATTAGTCAACAATTCCTCAAGACATCACCAAGTAAAACATAAGAATTATAAAATGAGGTTGGATACATCATGTTGACATACCTTGTTTATAGCAATGATTATGGGTACTCCCGCTGCTTTGGCATGAGCTATAGCTTCATTTGTTTGAGGACGAATTCCATCATCGGCAGCCACAACAATAATAGCAATGTCTGTCACACTTGCTCCACGAGCTCTCATTGCTCCAAATGCCTACAGCAGCACATATAATATATATCATCTAAGGGAAAATTTGAGTTGTAGTCAATAATTTGGCTACAAACTACATGCTAGCATAATGCAGCATGTCACAACATGGATTACAGGACTCAACCGAAATTTGGCTGAAGGAAATGTACAGGTAGTTTTACATATTATAAGAAAAAAAGTTAGAAGTGGAAAATTTTATTAAAATTGAGCATACCTCATGCCCAGGAGTATCAAGGAAAACACAGGGCAACTGCTTGCCATCAACAGGTACTTGCACTTTATAGGCCCCAATTCCTTGTGTGATTCCACCAGCTTCAGAAGCAGCTACCTGTTAACAATTTGTGCATCAGTCTAAAATTGAATTGTGTAATATGAGCATCAGTAGCTCCAGAAATTACAAATTTCATCATATTCTAATGCTATGAAAAGGACAAGATGCGCAAAGCAAAATCCAATAAAGGGAGCAAGGTTCATCATAGCATTTCATAAACACAAACAACATCTATTACTAATTAATAATTCTGAAGCAACTATCTCACATTCTATTTTACAACTTACAATCTAGCAACCCTTGTACTTTTCTCAGCTCAGTATCTATTTTCCTACAGGCGCTCAAAATGCTTGGGTTTTCATAGTTATACTAATCCCTAATCCCTTATATTGAAATTCATGGATAGCATATTTAGGAAAAAATCAAATATGCCTATGTAAACTATTGTACTATCCTAATCATACTACATAAAAGTTGTCTAAAACATGGTAATAATCACTCACACAAGTAAACATCCACATGAACTTTATATGCCCCTGCTTGCTTAAAGACACTGAAAGAAGCATAACGGTTTTATGAAAATGTCATCATACCTTGCTCTTCCGTATATAATCCAAAAGAGTTGTCTGCCAATTGATAATACCAAATAATATCAGAAAGGGAGGGATTCAGGGTAAAAAACAGAGATACATGAAAAATACAGAATGACAACACTTACCTTGCCATGATCTACATGACCCATAATAGTAATAACAGGAGGCCTATCTTTGAGTTTATTGAGATCTTCTTCATCAAGAATTTCCCTTTTCTTCGCTAAACCTTCAACCTTGACAGGATCAGCATCTATCACTTCCACATCATACTCTTTACAAATCATCTTTACCATATCTTTGTCTATTGTTTGTACCCCATCTGGCTTAATTCCCTTGGAGTACAGATAACCCAGGATTTCACCTTCACTTGTTGCCAAAGAGTAGGCTAATTCCTCCACCAGCATACCTTTTTCACCAACCTCTAGAATTTCTACTCTGACAGGAGCTGCATCCCTGGCAGCCTGGAGTCTTGCAGCCTTTCGACTTGCTTTACTCCATTTTCTACCTTTTCTTGCTGCTACAGCACCAGGAATAGAGACATTGAGTTCTGATGTGTCCTCATCATGAATCACATCATCATCATCATCCTCTAAAATCCGTCTTCTTGGTCCCCCAGCTGGAGCACCTTTCTTCCGGTAATCATCTCTAAACTTTCCCGGGGGAGGTGCCTTCCCTGGTTTTGAAGGAGCTAGAACTGCTTGTGCAATTAGAGGATCAACTACAGATTTCTTGGTAGCAAACTTATCAATCAAGATGGGTGACTTCTTTTCTTTAGACTTATCTGATGTTTCAGCAGCTCCCTTATCCCTCAGGACAATGGGTTTTTTGACAGGTGGGGGAGCTATAGAAGGTTTCATTTGCAGCATCGGTTGAGGTTTTGAAGGCGGTTGAGGCTTCGAAGGCGATTGAGGAGCACGAGTTTGTGAAACCACCTTCTCCCCTCCCCTTGTTTGAGACTTCTCCTCTTCAGTCTTGATATTAGGCTTTGGTATTTCCTTCACAACCTTCTGCACTGCCGCAACCGTGTCCCCTTTACGCCATACACTCTTTAAGGTTTTAGATTTCTGAGTTGCTACTGAATTCACCGGCTTATCAGCCTTAGGATTAGCATCTGCATTATTCCTCACCGGTTTATTCACAGAACCATTATCCCTTTCACCATTCACCTTAGAATTCCCAAGCTTTTCCGCCTTCTCCAACACCTCCCCAAGCGATTCAATCACCTTATTCCTCTCTTCCACATCCCCAGTAGCCCTTGAGGGCCCCAAAATGGGGTCACTCCTATTGTCTGGGGCCTTCAACACAGGCTTAGGGGGAGGCTTAAGCACAAAACCAGCGCCATCATCTCCACCCTTATTACTACTACTACTACTACTGTTAGAATCAAGGGACAATGAATTCCCTTGGTCAGCAACAAAATCAGTTGTGGTCACTGAATATCTACACACAGACAATGATACACAATGCCATCTCTTTCTCCCCTTACAGTTCCCTCTTGAAAGAGAGACTCTCCTCACCAAAGAATGGGACCTTCTAGAGGAACTCACACCCATGAGGCCCCCCAAACTCACTGGAGAAGCAAGAGAACTCATTGTTCCCTGCACGTTTCCCACCAAAATTAACATGTTGAGCCCCACCCCACAACACCAAAACACTAAAATGTTCCAAAATTAAAGTTTTTTTTTAAAACCTCAACAACACCCCCATTACACCACACACCCCAATTAAGAACTCAACCTACCCAGAAACCCAATTTCAATCAAAAGTGACAAAACAAGAGTAATATCAACACTGGTGGCCCAAAAGAACAAGAAGGGTGTGGTACCTCACTTGAAAGACAGAAACTTTGGGTGTGAAATTGAGGTGGAACATGCAAAAGGGTTGTGGGTATTGGAAGCGTGGGAGCGTGGAAGTGTGGGATAATAAGAAGAAGATGAAAAGAATGGAATGCGAAAGTGAATTTGTGGCTATAGAAAGTGGTGAGTGATAGGCTTGTGGCATTTTTCGAAGGGTATGTGTGGATGGTTTTGTGCCTGTCAAATTCTGTGTATGTGATAAGGCTTTTTTATTTTTTTTATTTTTATTTTTATTTTTTTCGTGGTTTTTATTGTAGTTCCCTCGTACAAGGCAAATGTTGGAAGAGTTTTCAAAACCAAAAATCTAAATAGGAGAATGTAATTTTGTCGAGTTTATGATATAAAAGGTTTAGGGAGGGACACGTACGATGTAGTGGCTGTAGAGATTATTATCGTTAGTTTGTTATTATTTAGAGTTGTGAAAATTCTATTATTAACGTTATTTTATTTGATCAAATTGGATATATTGGGTTCTTTTATTTATTTTTTTAATTATAAAATTGTTATTTTATATTCAAAATTGAAATATTTGCAGCGCAAAAATTTATGTAGTGCTTTCGGTATAATTATCTAAACAAAAAACGAATTGAAAATATGATGACATGTTTGTAATTAAAAAAATGGAAGTAGGAAATAAAAATACAAGTAAATAAACGTTTAATTAAAGTGTAAGTAAAGTTGTACTATGTCTTATTTGGAAAAAAAATACATGTAATTTGTTAAAAATAAGAATAATAAGTGAAGGCAGGAAGATTTGCACATAGTTTGGTGGTAGTGGTAATATAAAAAGAGTTAAATAAAAGGTTATTGTAATCGACAAACATGTTTGTGTGATGATTTTTTTATTAGACTTAAATGTATTTTTAATTTTTTATAAGATGTGAAGTAAATTATTTTATATATTTTTAAATTTGACATTAATTTTCTTCAGCTTAACTAATTTTTAAAAAAAAATAGTTTCTCAAATTTACAAGAATATATTAATATGCTTATATAATATTAACTAAATTTAAATATAATATTTCATTAATAAATATATTAGTAGTTAGAGGTATTCATGGTGTGATTTTATTCGATTTCACCTGAACCAAACAAAAAAGTTAATTATAATTTGGTAAGACTCTTATGAAATATGAACAAATATTTAATAGTTTGTATTTTTTTCATGTAATATCTTAAAAGTTAATAATTAAATATTAATTTATAATCACAAGACATGACTTTCGCCTTCATTCGACTTTTGTGCTTTTAAAAATATATAATTTAAAAATTAATTAAAAATAAATAATATTATATTATTTATTTAAGACTCATGACATTATTTTACATTCCAATTCAAAAAGTCAAACAAAAATAGGGTATGAAAAAAAACTAAACAAAACTACTAGTTTGCAAATTTTTTGATTGGCTTTTGATTTTTTTTTTATCATATTTCAGTTTTGAACACTTCTATCAATAGGTAAAATTTGTACAATAAATTTAATAAGTTTTATTTGAAAGATCCACTAATGATATTTAAATAGATAAACTAAAATATTTATATAAAAAAATTACATAAACTAAAAAATAGGGATGTTTATGGGTTAAATTGGTTTAAGTTTGGACGAAAATCCAATCCAAAGCAATTAAATTTAATTGATTTGGATAAGTACGGATTTCATAAATTATTTTGTTTAACCCAAACTGAACTAATCCAATATTGATTGGGTTGATTCGGTTCAAATCATTGAATAGCTAATGAATTTTTTTTCTCAAATTAAATAGATTTTTCAACATTAACTAAACTAATATATTGTCAAAAAAAATAATTAAATTAATAGATTTGCAATAAAATTCTTCTTAATTTCTTTTTTAATCTATTTAAGGATTTAAAATACACTATAGTGTATAAAAATGATACTCAATATATTGTAATATAATTTTTTTGGTTTGGATTTGTTCGAATTTTAAATGTGTAAATTTGATACTTGAATCAATCAACATCAAGTTAAATTGGTTTAATTCTGATTGACCCAAACAAACAAAAAAAGATCAAACCAATTTAAATGGTTGGATTAAGATTATTGGATTCGTCATATTCATCTAATTCGATAAACATTCCTACTAAAAAAATGTTTTTTAATTTGAGAGATAAAATTTTTTTTGTCTTATATTTAAAAGACTAAAATATATTTAAATCTTTTATTATTATATTATATATAAAAAAATATTTATTATTAAAAATAGTCACTAAGTTTTATGAAAAATTATATACAAGATAAGAATTTTTCTTTTAAAATATTATATTTGGTACGATAACTCCATAACATTCATTAATTCAATTGTATAAACATTTGGATTTGGATTGCTCTATTTATTTTTATGAATTAAATGGATTGATTATTTAATGGAGTTGGTAAAAAGATGTTTAATTATGTTAATTCATACATCTCATATTTTGTTTAGCAAGTTAAATATATTGATTCTTTAATTAACACTTTACTAATTGGAGTGGGACAAAATAGGTAAAGTAAATTGTCCATAGTTCTTTTTATTTCTCATCAATAAGTTTTAAATTTCCATCTAAATGTATTTCATATTGTTTTTTTAGGATTGAGTATAAAATATTTGCATAGTTAAATAATAAAAAATTATATTAAATATAACTTTTAAATTTAATTATTATAACATTTATTAATTTAATTATGTATAGCAAGTATATAGATGACAATATAAAAGATAAATAATTCTTATAATCTCACTGCATGTTAGTTAATATCTCTGACCCGATTATATAAAAAAATGTTAAAATATTTTTTTCGTATAGTTTTATTTATTTACCTTTTAGTTTTCATAGGTTAAAATAAATATTTTTAGTTCCTATATTTATTCTTTCAATCATTTTTAGTTTTTATAGATTCAGATAGATCTTTTTAAGCTCTATATTTGTAATTTTTAATTTTTTTAGACTTTATTGTTAATATTTTTCTTATAATATTGTTGTTTCATATTAATATGACAAAGGTATTGATTCAATTTTATGTGCTTAATATCAAATTATTTTGCTAAAAATTATTCTAAATTAAGTCTTTTAACATTTCGTATCTCTTTTATACTTTTACATCCAACATCCATTATTAAGACATTTTTTATCCTCACAAAATTGAAGATATATATCACATCAACATGAAATAGATAACATTAAAAAACTAATGTGACACTTATTTTGGAACTTATTTTTTCCTTTCTTTTTATAATAAAAACAACCTTAACACAATTCCATTAGAATTTGTTGAAAAATACATGAGGGTATATAGTAGTAATCTTTGAGTCCAAGAATACCATTTGTGGCCTTGACTAACTTATGAGCCACAAGATTTGTTAGTCTATGAGTGAAGTTGATACCACAACTTTGTAAACTAATGAGAATAGATTATAATCATTTATAACATCTTTATTTTCTATCAAATCGACTAGAGCCTTATTCATATTGTTCATTGCATATTGGCAATCGATTTCAAATATTACATTCTCTAAAATAAGCTCCTTGACCTAACTCAATATTTTTTTCATCATGATCACTTCTCACTCATGCGGTTCTACAACATATTGGAACACTTTTGTTCTCACCATGATGAATGACCTTTCATGGTCTCAAATAGAAAAACCTGCTCTAAAGGACCCATTATCTTTGAATGGATCTCCATATACATTGCATTTAAAAGACCCATTTGTAGGGGCTTGCCACTAGTCTCGTTGATGTATTACTACCATAGTTGATTGATTATTCTTTTGTTGGCGTGCATGAACTCATTCAACCAAGCATCCTTTGGTCATGTACAACACATCATTTGCATCCCTTTTAGCTCCTTCCCATAGCTTCACATTCCTACTATACCACATGCTTCAAATTATATGACAAAATCAATTGCCTGTCTATGGTCCTATGCATTAATTACACCTAACACCAGTTTTTGAAGGCTTTTCTATCTCCATCATGATGACCCTAACGTGATCACCAATGTGATTGGATGACCAACATTTTTTAGCATAAGGGCACCCTATGAACAAATGTCAAGTATTTTCGATGTTACTATATCACAAGACACAACTTGCTCAACATTGTAACCCCACAAGCCTGTAGTTGCGACCTAGTTGGCAGGCAATCACAACGTACCCTCCATAAGAATGACTGAACCTTTGTTAGGATAGGGTGTTTCCAAATGGCCATCCAACTTCCTTGCTCCTTCAAGTGTTCCACCTCCAATACTTGATTTAAGTATCCATGGTAAGCTGAACGTACAATGTAACAGAACATTTATATCTCCATACTTTTCAACCATTACCTTTATTGTTCACTAGTAGAATATGGTAAATAATTTATCGGTCTTATGGTTCAAAATACTTTTCTTTTAACTCATTTTTCAACATTTATTCACTTTATCCATGCTATCAGCTACCATCACATGTTGAATACTCTGTTCTTTTCGTAATGATTTGACCCTTATTTTGAGTTATTATTAGCCAAACCTCATCCCAAATCAGGATATTGGTACCTTTGCCTACCTTCCACCTATATCCTTCCTTAATAAGATGTTGTGCACTCCATATGTTTTTCCACGTGAAACTCAAATTGTGACAAAGCAATGTTGTCATGTAATCCCTTTTGGATAATACTTTGCCTCATACAACTAGTTAGTTAGAGTTTCTTGATCATTTAAAAGTGTCCATGCTTGCTTGCCCAACATGGCAATGTTGAAGGCATGAATGCTTCAAAATCCAAGACCCTCATGCTCCTTCTTCATAACTAGTTTCTCCCAACTTAACCAATCTATACCTTTGTTGTTACCCATACTTGAATCCCACTAGTAGGAATTCATCGTACTTTCCAACTCTTTTCCTGAGTTTTGTGATATCAAAAATATGTTTGGTACGTAAGACAAAATAAAGTTTTATTTTTTTCTTTTAACACAACACTTATTATGGGATTAAAAAAGTATGTTCTTTTTATTTTTTACTTATGTGTATAAATGAATTTTGTAATTGTCTAATCTTTCAAACTATTATATTTTATCTCCATTCTTTAGTTGAATTTTAATAGTTTTTTTAAAGAAATTGTCAAAAAATTAATTATTTTTTATATCAAAGTTTAAATTAGATTATAAGTTCAAAATTTCAATTTATATATTTAAATATATTTGTTATTAAGAATTTTAATTATGATATAATTTAAATATTAAAAATATTTTTTTCCTCTAAATTTTAGCTATATTGAAAGAAATTATCATCTATAATGTATAATTAAAATACTAATTTTTATATATATTTTACCCCCACAACTTAAAATTCATAGATTCGTCATTGTTTGTATCGTATCTTATTAATCTATATCAAGTACATGATCATATAATAATGTCATCTACTTGTTATCTCAATAAACATTTGATAAGAATGAAATTATCTTACTATTGTTATTTTTTTCCTTTGTCATATCTAATCTTAACTACAATAAGTCCTAATTGTATATATTGTTATTTTCTAAAAGAATAAAAAATTGAATATATTTAAAATCTTTAAAGTTTTTTCAATTTTCACTTCTTGCTATTGAATAAAGTTATTTTATTTTAGTCTCTAAATTTTTTTAGGAATAAAAAATCTTGACACTAGGGACCAAAAATGTTAACAAGAAAAAATGTTCAAGGACTAAAATTAAAAATCAATAAAAGTTTAAAGACTAAAATAGTGATAAAAAAAGATGAAGGCTAGAGTGGACCTACTTTATATATGATCCACCATGGACCAAAGATTTTTATCGTTAGATTAATCTGACTTTCACAAGTTACATGTGCATCAACTACCCATATTTTTTCTTAAAAAAAATTAGAACCCTTCTTCTTAAAGCGAATGTCAGATTATAATAAAGAGGGTTGAATTGTTTTCTTTTAAAAAGTGTTCCTTTTCAAATCAATTTTTCATACAAGTTTATGAGTAAAATTAATTTTTGCATTGAGTGTATTTTGCTATAACAGTTTAAGTTTACTTGTTTGTGATTCAAATTATGCAGTAATATAATAGTAAATACAGTAAGCTTGTTAACACAAGTAAAGAGATAAGAAAAAAAGAATGTGCACAAAATGTATACTAATTTATCCCAACTAAGCTACATTTAGTCCTCACATAACCTTGTGAGATTTTTTACTAACACCATAGCCAATTGTTGCACAAATTCAGCTCCCTATTGCATAAATTTAGTATCAACATTTAACCACCTACTTAGAAAATTTCACTCAATCACCTATTGAGAAGGACAACTTCACAACCACTTGCTATGGGACTATTCACAACACCTATCATACACCATTGTACTCTCATGATTGTCTAATAAATATTTACAATAAAAAAGGTTCTTGTGCTTTTACAAAGATCACAAGTCTATTTCTAACTATGGAGTTTCCACCAGGGAAGATATCTCATTTTTTCTATTATAGATCAAGATTACATATATGAAGTGGATTTTTTATGAAAAATTTGAGGACGAAGCAACAAAAAGTGTACTTTTTTTGTGCTTGAGTGATTTCTCTTTTTCTTTGCTATTGTTTCCTTCAAAATGAGACCATTGTTTTCCCCTTATCAACACTCAACAAATAGATCCATTGAAACTTGCTTTGTTCTTTATGTTTAATGCTAATATCATTGTACTTTATTGTATCAGTCAATCTTAACAAATGAGGTTTCTTTTGAGCAAGTATTTGCTTCAAGTCTTTTGAACAAGACTTTAAGACACGTTTTATGAGAATAAGTGTTTCATTTGAAGGTTTTTGATCAACAACTTGGGATAATCATTCAGTTGATTGGGATAACATTGTCACTATTACTAATCAACATTCCTTGATATATTCATAATTTACTTTTGTTTAAGAATATGTCATGTCATACAACCTTTTGATCGGTCTAATTTTCTTTTGTACAAACACTTGAACAAACTTATTAGCACATACATATATATTATTCTTTTATACATTTGAGACTAAGAATTTATCATTATTAAAACTAGGTTAATGCAGGATTCAACACTTCTCTCACCCAAAATCGTTATCTAAAGAAGGCACAGTGCTTTCTACTTTGAAGATTTGTGAGTGAACCAAAATCTTATACAACATGCAGTAAAAGTGTAAGACATGAATGTTTGTATATTCATCTACAGTATATTCTTTAAAAATTCAACAACCACACTGGAGAAACCTCCATAGTATCAATTACAAATTGAAACACTCGACAAAATTTCCAAAATTTAAACATTGTACGAGGCACATTAAAGAAAATGATTTTTTTAGTAATATAGTGCAATTGATTTACATATAAGATATGAGAGTGAGTTTAATCTCACAATTAAAAACCTTTTATTTGTGATGGACAATATATAAAGTTGGTCCACCTAACCTTGCATCATAAAAAGGTTATTTAAGTACTACAATTGAAAATAAAAAATAAAAAACACATTTTTCTTGGTAAACTACAGATAATTAAGGACTAATACTTCAAAGTACTAAAATTCATTTAAGTTATCGACTTCTTCCAATAAATGTTTCTTATACACAGAATTGAACCCTTAACCACATGCTTAAGGGATAAAGTCATCTAACTTTCTTAATGAAAAAACATATTTATTTTAATAATAAATAATGAATACTACCTTTGTCTTTATATATAAGATCTTTATATTTTTTGCTTGTCTCTTTTAATAAGACCATCTTTTAAGCATGAGTTGCATTAATTATATATTTTATAAAATTCTCAATAATTCTTTTAGACTAAAATATAAATGTTTGAAATTAATTAGATAAAAACTTTCTCCTTCTTATTAAGATTGGAGAGGCTTTTTGACCAAAGTAGGGTTGTCTGGGAAGTTATTTACGTAAATGGTGCTGTTTGAAAACTATTTACGCCTTTAGAGCTGTTTACAACGGTGTCACTATGGCCCATAGCGACACCAATGCCACGTGGTTTTTTTTTTTTTGTGTGGGCTGGGCTCGAATGAGCCAAAACAGTGTCGCTATGGGCTGAGGCGACACAGTTTGTGCGCCATTAAAAATGGTGTAGCCCATAGCGACACCATTTAAGAAAAAAAACAAAAAAAAGTAAAATAATTTCTAAATTTAAAAATAATGAAGTGAATTATATATTTATAAAAATAAAAAATATTTATTTAAAAACGTAATCATAAAAAATATATATAATTATTTTACAAGTGGCGCTATGGCCTATAGCGACACCGTGTCGCTATAGGCTATAGCGACACTACTAATTTGTTTTTTTTTTTTAGTTAATATTTTTTTTTATTTTAAAATTATTTTTATAATACCAGTTAAAAATGTTAATTTGTAATTATAAAGTTAATTTTTCTCTTATTAGTTTTATGTATATATATTTTTTTCGTTTATTATTTTATGACAAATTAAATAATGCATTTATTTATTTTTTTAAGTGGCGCTATGGCCTATAGCGACACTGTGTCGCTATAGGCCACAACGACACTATTTAATTTGTTTTTTTTTTTATAAATTATTTACTTATTTTTATTTTACCAGTTGTTTATTTTATATTAGCAGTTAAATAATATTGTAATTGTAAACTTAATTTTTCTGTAATTAGGTTTGTGTATATATATTTTTTTCCTTTATTATTTAATGTTTTTTTTTAAGTGGCGCTATGGCCTATAGCGACACTGTGTCGCTATAGGCCACAGCGACACTATTTAATTTGTTTTTTTTTTAAATTATTTACTTATTTTATTTTACAATTTGTTTATTTTATATTAGCAGTTGAATAATAATTTGTAATTGTAAAATTAATTTTTGTGTAATTTCTTTATTTTTCTATGTATATTTTTTTCCTTTAAATTTTTTTTTATGGTGTCGCTATGGGCCATAGCGACACAGTGTCGCTATGGGCCATAGCGACATTATCAGTATATATACCCACACTCAGCTACGTTCTTTTCACAGTTGAAGTCATATATATTTATCAATTACGTTTTGGTCTGATTTAAGACTCTGAGCCAGTTACGTTTCTTTCTGATTCGGTGAGTATAATTTTATTTTTGTTTAAATATAAATTATAGATATTTGCACTAATTAATTTTTTTTGTTGTAGATATTATGGATCAAATGATTGCTTATATTTATACTGGAAAGATGTATGAAGGTGCTGAAGGTGTAACATTTGATGGACCAAGAAAAGGAATGTATATTAAACGAGGTATCACTTTGGATATATTAAAGAGAAGGATTCATAACAAATTTAGTCTTAACTCAAATCAAGTGATATTATCTGTAAGCTACAGATTTTTAGTTTCACAAGGTGATAACAACATATATTCTTCATTGGAATTGAGTGACGATGATGATGTACAATGCATAGAAGCATTTCAAAGCCAGAATGTGATGCCAATAATGGAATTATATGCTGAAATAGGTATGCAAGAATCTTCTACTTTTTCATTAGAAAATTTGTCAATTGAACGATCACCTTTGATCACAAGAGATGAAGATGAAGATGACGAAGAAGATGAAGACTATCATGTTTCATCATCATATGAAAGCATTGATGAATCCAATGAAGATGAAATTGATAATTGTGAACCATCTGATGATGAGGTGCAGCCAGATGTTCTTGTTAATAGTCCAATGGTTGAACCAATTTCAATGTATCCATCTACTGAAGGTATCATTTGAAAAATAAATTTGTCAATAATTTGTTATTTGTTTAAAGTAAATTGTTGAATTTTATTTTATTGAACTTACTAAATTCATTATTATTAAAATAGGTGGAAGTCAATTTTGGGGTAATTTACCCCACTACAGTAACATAAATTGGAATCATCCCGATGAAGAAGATATTCCAGGGATGGATGTGGGTAGTACTTGGTCAATTGGGCAAGATTTATATGTGGGGTTGGAGTTTGAAAATAAAGATGCAGTTAAAAATGCAATCAAGCAAAATGCAATGAGAATGCATCAAAGTTTTTATGTGGTTGAGTCGAAAAAGACTAAATGGGTTGTTAGATGTCCAAATGCACATGATGGATGTGGATGGTACATGAGAGCCATTGAGTCAAAGAGATCTGACAACTGGAAAGTGACTCAGTGGGGTGGACGTCATACGTGTTTGAACATGTCTTTGTCGCAAGATCATGCTAAGTTAGATTTTGAGTTAATTGCAACATTTATACAATGTAAGTTCTGCAAAGTTTATAGTTTATATTAATAATAATTTATGTTTGTGTTTACTAATATTTAATATGTTAGTGTTTACTAATATTTAATATGTAGGAATGGTTAACCAAGATCCATCAATAAAGATTAGCCTTATCCAAGAGAGAATAACATCTCAAACTGGGTTCAAAATATCTTATAGAAAGGCTTGGATGGCGAAACAAAAAGCAATTGTTAACGTTTTTGGAGATTGGGAAGAATCGTATGCTTATTTACCTCGATGGCTGCAATACATGAAAGAAATTGCTCCAGGGTCATTTTATGATCTGTGTCATGATGAGTTTTTTGTTGGTAATCGTTGTCATCGTGGTTACCGTCAATTTCACAGATTATTCTGGACATTCAAGTCGTGTTGTGATGCCTTTAATTTTTGTAAACCGTTGATACAAGTTGATGGCACTCATCTGTATGGCAAGTATCGAGGTACATTGTTGATTGCTACAACACAAGATGGTAATAACAACGTTCTTCCTCTTGCATTTGCTGTGGTTGAAGGAGAAACATTACTTGCGTGGTCGTGGTTCTTGTCTCATTTGCGGTTACATGTTACAAACAAAGAAGATATATGTTTAATATCTGATCGACATCGTAGCATTAAATCGGCCATTGACAATGAAGCAATTGGTTGGAGATCGCCAAATGCATATCACAAGTACTGCATTAGGCACATTGCAAGTAATTTTAATACTCGATTCAAGGATGTCAAACTTAAACAAAAGCTTGTGAAGTTAGGTACATATTGTTATTTTAAATTTTTCAACCATTTTAAACAAATTTATAGTGCGTTATTTTTAATTGGTATGCAGGGTATACACCGTGTAAGCACATTTTTGATCGCAATTTGGAAAAGTTTTGTCAATCTAACCCTGATGTTGAAAGGTGGATAGGAGCGATATCTAAAGACAAATGGAGCATGACATATGATGCAGATGGTCGAAGATATGGTCATATGACAACAAATTTGTCTGAATGTGTTAACAAGGTGTTAAAGGATTGTAGAAATCTCCCTATCACTGCATTAGTTCGGTCGACGTATACCAGATGCGCTGAGTATTTTAGTGTTCGTGGTAGTCGTGCTTTAGCAGATGTTTCATCTGGGAAGGTCTTCGTTTCAAAGTTAGTTGAAGCTTTGCAAAAAAATCAAGAAGAGGCTTGTTCCCACCAAGTTTGTAGATACGACATTCAATCTTCAAAATTTGAGGTTGAAGAGGCCTTTGATCCAATAACACAAACAGGAGGGAAGAAATGGGTAGTAAATTTAAAGGAACGATACTGTCAATGCGGAAAGTTTACAGCATTTCATTATCCTTGTTCTCATGTTATAGCTGCATGTGGTGTTGTTAGCATTGATTACTACCAGTTTATAGATCCTGTTTATACCAATGATTATGTTTTAAAAGCCTACTCTGGTCTGTGGGAACCAATCGGAAATGAAGACTTAATCCCTCCGAGTAATGAGGATTGGATACTTGTCCCAGATCCAACATCAGTGCGCGGGAAAGGGAGACCGAAATCCACAAGAATTAGAAACGAAATGGATTGGGTTGAGAGCTCACAACGACGACCAAAATGTAGCATATGCAAACAAGAGGGTCACAACAGGCGCAATTGTCCATCTAAGTCTAATAATCAGTCGATAAGTTTTGAAGATGTTTAGAATTTGTTAAACATATTGTAATTAGTAATGTGTATTCATGATGGTCATTGTATAACATAATGTAATTACTATTGTCTATTGATAATTATACAAAATCTACTCATCATCGTCTTCCTCATCTTCCTGATGATGATGCCCTCTATCAGTAGCAGGAGTTAGAATACACCGTCGTCGTCTTTCCCTTGCAGCCCTTTGAGGATTTCTTCGAACACGTCTTTGTTCTGGCGGTGATGGGTGATGACTAGCCTCCGCAGAAAATTGTGGACGCAAATCAACACCTGCAACGTCATATTTGACACAAATTATTAATATTGATATAATTATAAGAAGAAAAGAATAACAAAATAATAAAATATGAGTAGACCTGATGTATAAGTATGACTGATATAATCATCATCATACGGAATATGAAAAGGTGCTTCCTGACTCGATTGTGTGGCATCCTGTGGCATACTTGGCTGTGGAGTCATTAAAGGGGAATGTCCAAAAATATGATCCATCATTTCTGATGACATAGTTGGTTCCGGTGATGAGTCTAAACCAAGTGACTCACAGATATGTGTAGTAGTCATCGGAACTGATGTCTCAAAACCTGGAGGGCGAGGTGGAGTGTACCAATATGTGTATTGGGACTGCGATGGATAAGTGGGCTCCTGAGAAGGAATATAATATAACCCTGCTGCTCTGTCTGGCACTGTAGGGTACATCTGATCAATCGCCTCAACTGGCGTTCTTCGTCTAGGTAACCCTCCAGCCTCCCTTGACTGTGCAGGAACATTGAAAGTCCCCACGTCATATGAACCAGGGGGAAGGGGTGCTTCCTCAGCTGGCTCAACGAATCTAGCCCTATAGTCATCAGATATCGATAATAATCGATTAGTCTGCTCTGTGACTGCTTCCATAGAAAACTCTGGGCTGCCATGAGGAGATGTCAAGTATGCCAAGCATTCAGTTACGTCTCCCTACATATACAAGACATAAAAAAATTAGTTTACCACTTTATAATTTAACAAAATATTATATTAAAATATGAGTTGTAATATGTACATACCACAATCGAGTCTTTAACTTCATCATGATCAATGTACAATTTCCCCTTTCTGCGATACCACCTCATGTATTCAGAATTTGGACCTAATAGTCCAACCTGTGGAGAAGTAGCTGGAAAGTGGTATGCATATCGATTGGCCCAGTGCTCAAGTGCTGGACTTAATATTGTAGTCCAATCATCATCCGTCTTTCCCCGCAGGGTCAACGCATGCACATGAGTAGGAGTGATCGGAGCATTTGGAATTGGTTGCTGGAGTCCAAATTGCCGCATCACCCTATCTGGCTGATGCCACTCACAAATACACAGAGAAAGTAAGGGGATTACAGAACCCCAAATACGTATCCCCTGTGTACAGTCCTCGGGCATCTGATCCAAAGGCGGATATGGTTGCCAAATAATCTGTAAATAAAAAAATTAAATTAGTTTATATTAAAATACTAATAACTTACACAATAAAAACCGAAAACCCTTAAATTTTAGTTACTTACTGATTTTCTGGACAAACTTCAAAGAATTTGCGATAAAATTTAATATCATCGCTCATGCTTATTTTAGTGGCTGTGTTCGACCACCTGAAATAAAAATGTAAACAATTAATTTCTACAAAATTTATTGAATAATTTTAAAAATGTTAATATTTGAATTTGATCATACCTTAAACCAATAGGACTGGCGGGAGGAATAGGTGGGAATGGAGAAGACAGAATGGTTGGGAATCGTTCCCATGCCCATAACTGCAATAAAAGTGTAAACCCACCACAACTTGGCGTTTTGTAATCAGTAGAGGTGCATAAATTGCGATACAAACATCCAAGCACAGCTGCACCCCATGCATACGTCTTAATGGTCTGAAAGTCACCTAAGAACGCCAACCACCTCAATGAGACATAGTTAGAAGATCTATCAGGAAACAAAACGCCTCCTATAAACCGTAGTATCCAAGCTCGAGCATAAGGAAGCAACTGATGTAGCTCCTGTAGATCATCTGCAATCTCATTAAAATATGTTGCCAACCAAGATAGCTTGACCCTATGACCTTTCATTTCTGACTCAGGTGGAATAACACCTAAAAAATCATGAGCTGCATAAAACAAAATAAATTATTTACCGATTTTTAATATTATAAAACACAATTACTATAACAAAAAAAACTTAAAGTATAGTTATTTTAGTACCTGATTCAAATATATTAGCACTGCCTCGACTTAACAGTGCTTGACCGTCAACTGGAAGACCAACAATCATACCAACATCTTGGAGAGTAACTGTGCATTCTCCAAATGGCATGTGAAATGTGTGTGTTTCTGGTCTCCATCATTCTACCAAAGTAGTTAATAAACCAGGGCTCACTTTGATATAACTCAACCGAGCAATCCATCCAAATCCAGCCTGGTCTAATAACGGGACTATTTGATGTGGAATTCCGTCAATTCCATTGCGTGTTGGAGCAGCACGTCTTGCTAATAATCTCCTATCTTCTTCTCTATTCCAAACATGTTGTGAAACATGTATGGATTGCAATGACAATAAATCATCCTCAACGGGTCCACAACTCACACGCATAGATGTAGAAGATGATGCCATCTATAACAAAATTTAACAACTAATTATTTCATACATTATATAAAATACAAATAAACCAAATTACACATAATTAAATTTAATAACAAATTAAATTAAATTATTTTCTAAATAAATATTATTTAAACAGATTTAAAATAAATCAATTTATATTTTAAATATCATTATTTTTAAAATTAAAATAAATTACACAGAAATATAACTAATTAAATTTACACAGAATTATATTTAATAAAAAAATATAATTAAAATATTTTCTAAATAAATATAAATTCAACAGAATTAAAATAAATAATTCAAATTTTAAATATAATGATTTTTAAAATATAAATAAATTACAGAAAATTATAACTAATCAAATTACACATAATTAAATTTAATAACAAATTAAATTAAATTATTTTCTAAATAAATATTATTTAAACAGATTTAAAATAAATCAATTTATATTTTAACTATCATTATTTTTAAAATTAAAATAAACTACACAGAAATATAACTAATTAAATTTACACAGAATTATATTTAATAAAAAAATATAATTAAAATATTTTCTAAATAAATATCAATTCAACAGAATTAAAATAAATAATTCAAATTTTAAATATAATGATTTTTAAAATATAAATAAATTACAGAAAATTATAACTAATCAAATTACACATAATTAAATTTAATAAAAAATTAAATTAAATTATTTTCTGAATAAATATTACTTAAACAGATTTAAAATAAATCAATTTATATTTTAAAAATCATTATCTTTTAATTTTAAAATAAACTACACAGAAAAATAACAAATAAAATTACACAGAATTAAATTTAATAAATTATTTAAATTAAACTATTTTCTAAATAAATATAAATTATTCAGAATTAAAATAAATCAATTTATATTTTAAATATCATTATTTTTTAAATAACAAACAATTACACAGAATTATAACTAATTAAATTACTCACAATCAAATTTAACAAAAAATTTAAATTAAATTCTTTCCTAAATAAATATAAATTTAACAGAATTAAAATAATTCAATTTAAATTTCAAATATTATTTTTAAAATAAAAACAATTACAGACAAATATAACTACCTCAAATTACACAGAATAATTTCATAAAAAATTTAAATTAAATTACACAGAAATTTAACTAAATAAAATAAATACAAATATCATTATTTTTAAATTAAACATAAATTACAGACAAATATAACTAAATAAACTATAATAATTATAAAAATCAATATATTTAATTTAATTACAAAACTGATAAAATAAAAAATACCTCAAATACTTGATATTTCTGGAACTCTGCAGAAATCCAAATAATACAATTTAACCTGAAATATTAATTATAATATATATAAGTTAAACAATATTTAAAAAAAAAATTAAATGAAATTCAACAAAAAAAGAATTTTTTTTTTTTGAAATTTACCTTGCACCTGATGAACGTTCACGCGGAGGGGGGGGGGGACCAGCAGGGTAAATCCATATATATATAGGAAATTTTTTTTTTTACTGTGCCAGGCCACGTGTCAATTACCCATTGGTTCCTCAGACGGTAAATTGACACGTGGCCACTGTAATAAATGGCCTCAACCACCACCACCAGTGTCGCTATGGGCTATAGCGACACAGTGGCGCTATAGCCCATAACGACACCACTGTTTTTTTTTTTTTTTTTAAATTATTATCTTATTTTTTTTTAAAACATTTCTATATTTATATATTATCATATAAATTATACTATTTTATAAACTTATTTTTCCATTATTTTCTTTTTTTAATATAAATATATTTATTTTTTTCTGTATATAATAGTGTCGCTGTGGGCTATAGCGACACAGTGGCGCTATAGCCCATAGCGACACCAGTGTTTCTTTTTTTTTTTTTTTTTTTTTTTTTTTTAATTATTATCTTATTTTTTTTAAAACATTTCTATATTTATATATTATCATATAAATTATACTATTTTTTATAAACTTATTTTTCTATTATTTTCTTTATTTAATATAAATATATTTATTTTTATATATATATAATAGTGTCGCTATGGGCTATAGCGACACAGTGGCGCTATAGCCCATAGCGACACCAATTGTATTTTACGCTTTAATATTTTAAATTATGTAGTATATTTTTTTTGTAATTTTTTTATTTTTACATTATCATATAAATTTTAATAACTATTTTATAAATTTTCTTTTTAAATAAATTATATTTTTTGGATTTTAGTTTTTTTAAATTTCGAATATGAGTCGCTGTGGGCTACAGCGACTTCATTGTAACTACTTGTGTCGTTATAGGCTGGACCAACTTCCTCAATATGGCTCTCATGGCTTCTCTGGAGTTTAAAAAATGCCACGTGGCAGTGGTGTCGCTATGGCCCATAGCGACACCGTTGTAAACAGCCCTAAAGGCGTAAATAATTTCTAAACAGCCCCATTTACGTAAATAACTTTCCATGCAGCCCTACTTTGGTCAAAAAGCCGATTGGAGAAGATAAATAAATATAAAAATATATCTCTTCCAAATATTAATTAATTAAGTAAAAAAAGTGAAAGTAATTCTTGAAAAATAATTTAAATTGCTCACAAATTTAATATCTTAAACTAAATTAAATAATTTTTTGAAAAGTGTAATTTAATAAAAAAGAAATTTAAAATAGTAAAAGAGTAAAATATATATTTATATTAAAAAAAATGTCAGACAAGTGGTGTTATAGAAACAATAAATAATAATAAGTTGTTGACAATGGATCCCACAGAAGGCTAGTGGAGAGTGGAAGGAATTTATCTCCCACGTAAATAACGTGTCCCCAAAGTCCAAACCCGAAGGGAGGCTTAGAAGGAGAAAGAAAAGAGAGAGCGAGTGACCAAAAGGAAAACATGAACGAAGATGGCGTAACCTCTGCCAATCCCAAACCTCCCTCTTCTCCTCCAACACCCGCTGCCAGGTTCTCTCTCTTTCTCTCTCTAACACCGCACAATTATTGCTAACCTTAACTCGATTTCAAACTCTTCCATTTTCTAGGGTTTTGCGTTTTGCGTTTTCCTTTTTTTTTTTTTTTTTTTTTTCAAATTCGATTTTCCATATTAATTTCCCTTTCCTTCCTCTCAGCTCCGCGGGGGCCTCGTCGCCGGCGTTTCCCGCGCACGCCGGCAACGGAGAAGCTCGCCGGCGCGACAAATCCAGCTCGGATTCGCACGCGGTGCTGCGAGGGGCTTACGTTCCATCCTGCCGGCCCTGGGAGCGCGGCGATTTGCTTTGCCGCCTTTCGACGTTCAAGCTCGCCGGGAAATTGCCCAAGGTTGGGTTCGTTACGGTTGAATTGTGCCGGGAGCGATTAGGTTTGGGGAATTTTGGGGGAAATTAATTGTTCTGAGGTTTGGTTGCTTTGCAGGTTGCTGGCTCGTTGGCTTGCGCGAAGAGAGGCTGGGTGAATGTCGATGTGGCGAAGATTGAGTGTGAGATATGTGGTGCTCAGTTGGATTTTGCTTCCTCTTTTGAAGGTGAGGCTGTTGTTGTGAATTTGTAGTGGCTATTTTGGTGTGGTCCTTTTAATGCTGTGTGTGTGTGGAATGGGGATTGGTGATTCTGCTAGATTTTGAATCCAACTCGAAGCTTTGTTTAGTGTATTTATTAATGTAGATGGAAATTGGTGTTTGTGTTTTTCTTGGGGAAGGTTATGTATTTTGTATGCTTGGTTAGTGACCGGGGTGTGGGTGGTTTTGGTAACTAGTTGCGGTGTATTATTTTTTGTTGTTAGCTTAAGTGAGGGTTATCTGTTCCACGAGATAATTTGGCATTGTAGCTGAAGATACTTAATTGCTTAACTCCACGGATGAGCTCGCACTAATTTGTCAATTTGAGATTTTCCTCGGAGTTACCAGGAAAAGTTGGAATAATATAATATTTAATTCTTATATAGGCACTGAAAAAAGGGTTATCTATTGAATAAAACCTTGTTACCTTATGTGATAAGAGGATAGAAAAGAGGAAAGGCCGAAAATTTCACTTGGTACTTTTGAACAAAAAATCAATGCGATTTATTTTGTATCTCTTGCTTAATGAGAAAACAGGTCACGTATTCTACATGTCCAGTTGATTTGATGGAAGTGACTTTCTAAAAGAGTTACGGGGAAGTTTGTTAGACATTATAATTTCAACTAGAATTTTTTTAGAGGTTGCTTTTTTTACCATTTTTGTGCTAGATTATGGTATATAGGTATGATATCTGTAATGTGCATTTTAAACCTTTTGTAATGTTAATTATAGATAATATTCAATAAAGAAAAGCCTTATTCTTTATTTTTGTAAACTTTATTCTTTTTTTTTAAGCTTCTTGCATTTCACCGTAAGCCCTTTTATCATGACTTATATACAACTTTCGATGTTTCTTTCTGGGCCTTGATTGTTGTTTCTCATTTATTTGATGTAGCTGATGCCTCCAGTGAAGAATTTTCTGAACAGCTTGATAGAGGACACAAAGTCACCTGTCCTTGGAAAGGCAACAGCTGTCCAGAAAGCTTGGTGCAGTTCCCTCCTACTTCACCTTCAGCTCTAATTGGAGGTTTTAAGGATCGGTGTGATGGACTCTTGCAGTTTTATTCTCTCCCCACTGTATCTTCATCTGCAGTTGAGCAGATGCGACTTACACATAGCCCTCAAATTGATCGCCTACTTGCTCAATTCCATATTCAGACAGCTGGAGAATTGGGTTGCAGAGCAGAAAATGCATGCGGAATGGGCTTCACTGGAGAACAAGCTCCTCATCCATATTCTTCTGTAAGACTTTTTTCAGATACATTGTTTCCTTATAATTATTTATTATATAGAAGTGTATTTTGTGCCAATTTTTCCTTTTTGTTTAATTATTTCTATCCTTATATTAATATTCCACTTCAATAGGCTCAAAAGCTCATTAGTCTTTGTGGATGGGAGCCACGGTGGCTTCCTAACGTGCTTGATTGTGAAGAACAGTCAGCTGAATCTGCTAAAAATGGTTGCAGCTCTGATCCAGCTAAAGGCTCTGGACCTGATCCTGCTCCAAGCAAGAAGGAGTTTTCAACTTCTTCCAGGAAAGATACCGGGGATAATGATATACTGGGCTCAGAGTTTAATTGTGAGTCAAGGTCACCATTGTTAGATTGTAGCTTATGTGGGGCCACAGTTAGAGTATGGGATTTCTTGACAGCCCCTCGTCCAGTTCATTTGAGTCCATGTGGGATGGATACCCCTCAAACAAGCAAGAAAATAGCATCAACACGAGGAATAAGTGCAGCTAGTGGTATCAATGAATGGGCTGCTGCAGATGGTGTTGAAAAAGAGAGGACTGGAGACCGTGATGAGGCGACAACATCTGATAAAAGGCAACTTGTATCCAGTAAATGTTTAGATTTAAGTCTTAAAATGGCTTGTGGGCCATCCTATTCACCAATCAAAAACTTGACTTCGACCTCAGGTCATATGCAAGATGCTGGTGAAGGAAAAGATTTAATGATTGGGCGCCCTTCTAGGAGTGAGGTTGGTGACCAGGCAGCATCTTATGAATCACAGGGCCCTGATGCACGCAAACGCAAGTTGGATGATGGTGGAACCACAGCTGACAGGCCACATCTAAACATGCAACAGGCAGACAGTGCCGAAAGAACTATAACTGACCATGATAATAATGAAGTCATTGGTAGTCAGCAGTATTCAGCTGGTCCTTTCAAGCGTGCCCGTGATACTAATCTAGTGGAAACATTCCAGTTTCCATTAAGAAATTCTTCTGATGTTGTACCTAGCCATTCATTGGATATTCTAATTGAACCAGATGCAAACATCACTAACCAGTTAAACCCAGAAAGGGATCATGCCATTGGCATCCTGTCCAACAGGGATTCTGCCCATGCATCTTCTATTATTGCAATGAATACCGTTTATCACGGTTCAGATGATGAATCAATGGAAAGTGTGGAAAATTTTCCTGTAGATGTTAATGATGTCAATTTCACTTCTGCTGATTTGAATGAAACATCAGAGTTAAATAGCAGCTATCAAGCTCAGCAGAGTGCTTGTTTTCAACCACTTTTAGAAAGGGTGGGAGGGGAGACAGGTGTTAGCAGTTCAAATGCGTGTGGGGAAGTTTTGAACACGGAGATATTGACTGCACATGCTAGGGATGGACCTAGTTTTGGTATTAGCGGGGGAAGTGTGGGAATGGGTGCAAGCCATGAGGCTGAAATCCATGGGACTGATGTCTCAGTTCACAGAGGTGATAGTTTAGGTGATGTTGAAACAATTGCTGATGTGATTGAAAATCAGGGCCAAGCAGGTGAATTTGAGCCTTATCATGGACTTACAGGGGAATTTGTGCCTGAGGAGGTGAGTCGGGAAGATCCTCAAGGGGATAGTCAAGCTGTGGTGTCTCAATCTACAGCAAGGGCTGATAGTGGCTCAAAAGTTGTAGCTTCAGCCAAGGTTGAATCTGTTGAAAGTGGTGAGAAGACCAGTAGTAGCATGCAGATGCTAGGCCTTGGAAATGGTGCCCATCCATCCCTTTCTTGTAATGCTGTTGTATGTTCTGCCTATGAAGTATCCAAGGAAGAAGTTACTCAGACTAGGAAGGCATCTCACAATGATGATGGTGCATATAATGAATCAGGCCATTTAATTGCTGATGTTATGGGTATGTCTGATTATTTGTTTTTTATTTCATTTTACTCGTTTAACCTTGAAGATGCTCTTCCCTCTTCTGCTCCTCATCTTAGTGTGACTGGTAAATGCTGTTGGTCTTTTCAATTTTTAATAATGTCATTGTAATATTACTACATTTTCTGATTTCTCCTCTAATGATGTAATTATTTGATATTCAATTGTACAAAGTTATTTGGCTTTTGAAGCATCCTGAGGTCAATTACAAACATTATTAATAATATCAAAATGCCTTAACTAAAATTGTTTGATTATTGTACTGGGAGGAATAACTTATAGGTAGAGGGGGGGGGGGGGATTATACCTAATGTGGATATTTAATGAAAGGGGAAGCATGCATCCATCTTTATTTGGGAATCAAATCTTTGGTCCTTGTTGTTTCCCTTCAGCTAAATCTTATAAATGAGAGGAAATAAACTGAGAGATATTTTTTTAAACTTTTTTTTGGAATTTTGAAAAATGTTTTCCCTCCCAAAACCTTTTTTTTTTATTTAACCAGAGACCCTTAGTATTTGGAAGTTACATCTTGCCTAATCTGAGTTGAGCTAAGTGAACTCTTTTAGGGACTGTTTAGTTCAAAGGAGGAGGGGAGAGATTTTAAAAAGTAAAAACTAGTTTACCTTTGTGCTCTTATAATTTTGAATTTCAGAATTTATTTTTAGATGCTCTCCCCTCCCCTCCCAATCCCCCCCAATATTGGAGGGCAGCAAAAATTGGATGAGGGCTTTTGCTCCCCTACTAAAATTTGATCCAGACAACATTAGTTTATAAAAGTCCCTCCTATCCCTTCCATTTCCCTCGAACCAAACATTATGTTGGGAGTAAAGTTCTCAAAACATATTTTCTCTGTTCATAAGAGTAAGCCTCAAAGATACTTGAGTGGAACTGAGCTCCTTGAGTCTTGAAAGGATGTGGAAGAAATACAATTGTAATATAGTATTTAAATATTATGAATTTGGCTTCTGTATCCTGCCTCCCACTTTGATATTCGAATCTCTATCTCCCCCGCCTGTTAGAGCGAATCTCCTTTTCCCTTCCTCCCCCATCCCATTCGTCCGAACTCCAAACACACTCAAGTAGTTACACATACATTCTCTTATTTTTCTGCATAACTCTTATTTGTGATCATAGTATACATGTATACACTGGGTTACATATTCATAATCATAGCTACATCCATTATTTATGATGTTCTTCCATTATATGTGTGTGTGTGTATAATATTTAATTCAGCTAATATTTTCAACCATTTCAATGTTTAAACAGGTTTCATGCTGGCCACATCAAACAGTAACTAACAAATAACTTATTGACTAATTTTTAAATGGCTTTACCCAATATATACAAATACATTGTATTAAACAAATCTCTAATCTTTTGCTGAATTCAATCACTGCTGATAAATTGTACCCAAACTTTCTGCCCCTTTTTTCAGAATTTTTCTTTCGTAATAAATGCTTCATATTATACTGAATATCCATTGCCTCCCACCTCCCCCCCCCCCCCTCCTCTCTCTCTCACAGCTTTGTTGTGCTTATGCATTAACTAATGTACTTGGTTTCTAATGATCAGGGACTCCTTACAGAGGCAACAATAATGGAGGTGTTGAATTTGATCCGATCAAATTACATAATGACTACTGTCCTTGGGTGAATGGGGTTGTTGCTGCTGCTGGTGGTAATAATCCCTGCTCCAGTTCTGGTGTGGGTAGCGTAGCTCTTTGTGGCTGGCAGCTGACTTTAGATGCCCTGGATTCTTTCCAATCTCTTGGACATCTTCCTTTGCAAACTCTTGAATCTGAATCGGCAGCATCCATGTGCAAGGTTTGTTCTGGTTGTTTCACTATAATATTATCCTTTATTTCATGGACAACATCGTATTTAGATGTTGATATTTTAATGTGTTCCCCATTTTTCAAAATCCAAAGTCCTTGAATTTATGATAAATAGTTCTAAAAGATATAGATTCATTCTATCACAGGTAGGAAATTTTGGCCAATCATAGACGAGATGTACCCTATGTTTGGATGAAGAAAAAAAAAACATTTTTGAAGTTGAAAATTTATATTGTTTGGTAGAGGTGAAACAAAATTTTCTCTAATTAAAATTTCAAAATTTTCTCTCATCACCCATTTTGTTTCCTATCATCCAAACGGAGTTGGTACCGTACAACAGAACATGTAAACAACGATGCAGAAGATAGAAAATATAGTAGTTATCAAATATTTTGACTTGTTTAATGTAATAGGATTCTTATATCATCAAAAATTAAAATCCTTGTCTATGAAGCCCAAATATTCTAAAAATGGCAAAGTATATATTTCCTATATATCCTTAAAGTTCTAGCAAATAGTAGGCCGTTAAATAGAGCCAATATTCCTTTTAAACAGGACTAAGATGTTTTTTGTGACAATCTGACATGGATTGGGAAAAATATATAATTTTTGTGACATGTTAATTGTGCATGGAAATATTCCAATATGGGAAAAGAATATATTTTGATATCAAAGGAAAACGCAACAACAGTTTTTTCTTATGATCACAAGTGTTGCCTTTTGTAAGTTGTGATCATCATCCAGTGATATAGTTATGTATTTATTAGAAATCATCGATGCCTCTTTACAAATGTGGTGCATTAATGTAAAGTTTGTTTCTTGCAGGGTGATCGGTTCACTTCCAGCCAGAAATTATTAGCACGCAACTCCTATGTAAGAAAACATGGAAGAAACTGAGACCTGCAGGAAGTTGTCAAAAGTTTTGTTGAGCTGTTTCTCTGTGAACGAGTATTACACCTACATCCTAATTCAAGCTATGTTTTTAATCGGATGTTAGTCCATTCTTGTTCTTTTCTAAAGTCAGTTTTGATGCTATAATATTTGCTGTTTTTATATTGGATTTTGGATTGGTATTGTCAGTTTAATAAAAATATCAATGTATCAAAAGCCTCTTTGAACTGTAGATAATTGATATTGGATAATAGAGAATGTCAGCTAGTGATGAAGTATTTTTGTAAAGTATTTTTTTTTTAACTTATAAAATTAATTTTAACATATCTAGACTGTATCATATCTTGAATTTTTAAAGAATTTTCTGTATCCCCGTACGTGTGATGCATTGTGCTTGTGTTATATTTAGTACCTGGGCTTCATAGGTCGTCAATAGTACATATATAAAAAAGTTTAAAATATGATATATTATTATGTGCCTTTGTACTTGTGATATCAATGAGCCATTAGTTTATGATGACTCTATTAATGAGTCTTGTACCCATTTTTCATAAAGTGGTTGCATATATTGAGCTACTAACACTTAAAGTTATAGTCATTGATGAAAAAAGTTTCTCATGATTTATGAGTAGTGTCGATAAATATGACTACTACTTGCATCATTGAATTTTATGGGCATTTTTGAAATAAAAACTTTAATTTATGATATTATTAATTAAAACTAATTTAACTACTTTTAATGATCTTGATAAGTTAAATATTTGTTTTTTGTAAGTTAAATTACACTTTTGATTTATCTGTTTTTGTCTATACGAAATTTATGTCCGCTTATCTTATGAGACATTTAGTCTTCTTATTTTGTGAGACATTTAGTCTTCTTGATTTAACAAATACGGGATTTTAATCTTACAATCACTGTTTCCTTGTGTTCTCGAATTGTGGAACTCTATTGGGTGTCTGTCTACTTACTTTTTATCTCACTTTAATAGGTAAGATTTCAAGATATCATTTTGTTGTCATAAAAGAAATATTTAAAAGGGTCATTCAAATCATTTTGTTCATGGAGGGGTCTAGTTAAATTAGCTAAGCAGATGCGTGAGTGCTATAAATTCAAATTCTGAGTATTGAGATTGATTTTTATGAATAAAAAAAGATTAAACTATATTTTTGACCTTTATAATAAATTTGTAATTTTAGTTTTTATTTTTAAATGGTTAAATACCTAATTTGGTACCTTATAATATTTTAAAGTTTCAATTTAGTTCAATTTTAATTTTTGGTTTCAATTTGGTCTCTAATAATTTAAATTATTGTAATGTCGGACCTTCCGTTCAAATTTCTTAAACGGAGTTAACTGTTAGTCACGTAGATGCATAGGTGGATATCAAATTTCATTAATACATCTGGAACTAGAACGGCCCGTATTGAAACTAGAACGGTCCGTTTTGCTGCACTCGTCGTGTGTTAATTTTGCATTTAGAACGGCTCGTTCCAAATGCATTATTTAACACATCACGAGTGCAACTAGAACGGGCCGTTCTGGTTTCAGAACGAGCCGTTCTAGATTCAGAACGGACCGTTCCAAAACGCCAACCACATACGTATATTCAACAAAATGCAATAATGTGGTTTAAAGATTGAAAACAAAAATTCATAATATAACATAAATTCAAGGATTGAAAACAAAAATTCATAACATATACTAAGAAAGTTCAAAGAAATTAGTGAGGAGAAAAATCATCTGGATAACACTAAAGGTGCCAATAATACATCCTATCCACCATATAATTATAGTGTTGTTGGCGTTCATCCATCTCTTGTAATTGATGATTCATACACTAAATGGCTGACAGTGACAAGATATTAGCATTATCTACTGTACATGTGGTTGTGTGGTGAAATGTTAGTCTTGTGTGTCCTCTTCCTCTACTTCAGGTTGTACCTCCTCAAGAACATGTTGTTGTTGGGGTGTATCGGTTAGTGACTCCAAGGGGAAATATCATGTCGTTTCATCCTTGACTATATAGTGTCGATTTGGTAGTAAGTGGTTTACTCCAGTTTGATTAACAATGAAATAAAACATGCCATCATTGTCCTTAGTGATACACTGCATTGCATAACAAGTATTATAATTAATACTTTTAGGAGCTTCTATATCCTGCAATTGGTCTAGAAATGGTCTATAGCCCAAATGTTTAGCAATTGAAGTTATCAAATCCCCCATTGACAATATTACCAAATCCAGTGTTTGAAATGCTTTGTACCTTGAATTTTTTTCCTTGCACGATTCACAACCGTGATTTAGAATCACGGGCGTGAATTATAACCATTGACCGTTTGTGTTTGGAATTTGGAACCAGAACGACCCGTTCTGATCGTGGTGTGTTAATTTTGCATCTGGAACGGCCCGTTCTAGATGCAAAATTAACACATCACTATTGCAAGCAGAACAGGCCGTTCTGGTTTCAGAACAGGTCGTTCTGGTTCTAGATGCATTAAAAAAATTTGGTATCCACCTATGCATCTACGTGGCATCCACGTAGCCAACAGTTAACTCCGTTTAAGAAATTTGGACGGAAGGTCCAACATTGCAGTAATTTAAATTATTAGGGACCAAATTGAAACAAAAAACTAAAGTGGGACTAAATTGAAACTTTAAAATATTATAAAGGACCAAATTAGATATTGAACCTTTTTAAATCTACAATTTAAGTATCAATTTTATAAAATTTTGGTTTAATTTTGTTTTTGATCACTCAAGTATTGCTATTGTGCAATTTTGATCTCAAGGTTTTAATTGGGTAATTTTAGTCCCTAAAGCATTATAATTGTGTGATTTTGGTCCTTCAATTTTTAATTGAACAATTGTAGTTCTTCAAATATCATAATTGTGCGATTTTAGTCTCTCCTATTAAAAATTCAATAATTTTAATATATATATACAATATTTTAAAATTATACAATTATTTGTCTATTCAAGTTAATATATATTATAATTTTCGTTAATGTATCAAATGATATATATTTATTATTACTAAATAAATAAAATTTATATATTATTTTTATAATATTACTGATAAATTAATATCAATAATATTATTAGCATATTTATAATAAACTAATAATTTGATAAATATAACTTATTATATATAAATATACTTTTACAAAAGTATAAGTATATTAATTAGAAATATACATATCTTATCCAATATATTTATATTTTTGTAAAAGTATATTAATATATATTTAGTTATATTTATCAAATTATTAGTTTATCTATAAATATACTAAAAATATTGTTAATATTAATTTATCAATAATATTAAAATACTAATAATACATAAATTTTATTTATTTAGTAATAATAAATATATATCATTTGATACATTAAAAAAAATTGTAATATACATTAACTTAAATAAACAAACAATTGTATAATTTTAAAACATTATATAAATAAATATATATATATATATATATATATTAAAATTTTAAAGTTATTAAGTTTTTAATGGTAAATACTAAAATCGTATAATTATGATATTTGACGGACTAAAATTGTTTAATTAAAAATTGAGGGATTAAAATCACACAATTACAAATTTTTATGGACTAAAATTACTCAATTAAAATCTTGGGATTAAAATTGCCTAATTGCAATACTTGAGGGATCATCTAAATTGTAATGATTAAATATCATAATAATTAACAAACTAAATTATATTTTTAATTTTTATTTTTATTTCATAAAAGTGATAAAATAAGATAAAAATAAAAAATAAAAAAATAATTTTATTTAAATATAATTAAGTATATAATCATCTATATGTTAGATAATAATAACTATTATAATTTTAACGATTAACGAGATAAATATTTAATTAGTAACCTAATCTCATCACAAAAAAAAAAAATAATTAGTAGATCAAATAGGGGTCAAAATTGTGTTTTTTAAAAATAAAGTAACCAAAATTATAATTTTGATATTATAAATTGATTTAAAGTGCTATTTAAGAGATAGAAAAGTTTAAATCATTTTGTCTTTTAATAGTTTCACCTGGTATTTTTTGTTGGTCTCCTCTCGACTTCAAACTATTATGATGTGTTTAGATGAGGAATTTTACAAATTCAAGGAATTTTAAATTCTTGATATTTGAATTACTTTGATTTCAATTTCTATCATTCTTAAAATATTTTGTTTAGATGATTCAATTCAAATTTCTTAAAATTTAAATTATTAGGTTAAATATGATAATTTGATTCCACCATAGTAAAATTGATTTTAAAAATATATTTATATGTTGAGATTTTTAAATTAAATTTTATAAAAATAAATATTAATCTATTTTTAAATATTTAATAATTTTAAAAATTAATATTAGATAATATTTAATAATTTTAAAAATATTTTTGAATATCCAATAATTAAAAGAATGAAAAGATAAGATAAAATATATAGATGAAATAAGAAAAACAAATATAAAAAATTTCAAATTTCTCAATGTTTGAGAGAATTTGAAATTATACTATTTTAAAGAATTTCATAAATTCATCCAAATAAAGTATTTCACCTCAAAAAATTTAAAATTATTCAAATAAATAAATTACTCTATATAAATTTTCTATCCAAACATAACATTTGATCTTCTCCTCAGTCCTCATGTATTCAAATCACCTTTGGTGCGATTTTCTGGTATGTCTTCCTCGATCCGATGCATTCACCTGATCTTGTTCCTTCTCCACTCTTCCACTGCAATATTCTTACTGTAGCACTAACATTATGCTCCCTTGGCTCTTTATCCCCCAAAGATGAGAGCATGGTTTTAAATTGTGGTTGCGATCATGTTTATTGTGGTTGTGAGTATTGCGATACAGATTAAGGTCGATGTAATATGAAATTATTAATTATTTTTGTTAAATATAAAAGTTTATAATTATCAATATATATTTTATATTTAAAGATTTATATATTTTAATTTTTTTTTAAAAATATTTTATTATTTTAATAAATAATTTAATTTATTTTAAAATTACAGTATCAATTTGTCGTATTACCGATGTGTTATAGACAAAACACAAAAAGTGTAATTTTCGATTTCACTATAATTGCGATCTGATGATGCTGATGCTGTTGCGGATAAGGTCCCGCAATAGCTGAAGCCGTACGCAATTTAAAACACTGGATGAGAGTCTAACGTGAATGACTTGGAATCTGTCTTAACCTTTTGAAAAAGTGGCTGCATTCACTCTTCTAGTCACCTACCTATGTCATTCCCCCCTTATTAGATGTGTATAACACCTTTCTAGATTTTTTTTATTCATATTTGATAAATATCGTTTATTTGCAATAACTAATAATTATAAAATTTGATGACATTTTAATAAAAAAATTATTTAATGGATAGCAAGTGTTTTGGTTCGTGGTATGTCTCCAATTTTCTTTTCATTCCATCAAATAGTTTTGCATTAGATGTCCGTGTTTGCCAAAAGCAATATCCAAAATACTTTTAATATATACGTATAGAACAATCTGCTAAGAGTATGTTTGAATCCAAAGAAAATGTCTGGAATTAATTTTATTGTATCTAAAATGATTAGAGTCAAGTCATGCTGGATGCATGTTTGGATATGTTTATTTATTTATTTTTTTTTTCGTCCCTTGAGTATTTACCGCCGATAATAGTGACTAATTTTCTCGTTACGTTGGAAGAACCTCAAAGGGTAAAATAGCTGGCCCTAAGATTTAACACAACTGCATACACAAGTCATGCTGAATGCATGTTTGGATATGTTTAGTTCTTCACCAAATATGTCTAACTTTGATTGTATTGCATCGAAAATAATTGAAATTGTGTTTATAACATGTTTGCCTATTAATATAATAGATTTTAAAATGTGAAAATTCACTTGAAAGTAATTATTAATAATTTCTTTATCAAATAAAATCAATTATGAAGTTTTATTTATCTATATTTATAATTATACATTCAAAATCAATTTTGATAATAAATTTTTAAATAACATTTAATATGAAAATTAAGTCCATATCTTTCGTCATTCAAACAAACAAAAATTACATTATTTTTAACCTACATTTATTCAAAATTAATTATGAAAATTCACGTTGATTATAAATTAATTATATTAACGCATATCTAAACACATCCTTAACTATTAGTAAAATTAATTTCGAGAAACAAAAATTTACATTTGCTTGGAAGCAACTGTTAGTAGCTTTTTCATTAAACAAAATCAGTTTTGAACTTTTATCCGCTTAGATTTATAATTACACATTTGAAATCAATTTTAATAACAAGTTTCTAAATAACATTAAGTTTCTAAATAACATTCTATATGAGAATGAGTTCATATTCTTTGTTATCCAAATGAAAGTCATGTTAAAGTCAATTATGTAAATTCATGTTAAATAAAAATTAATTATATCATGCATATCCAAATATACGTTAATTAATTTTGGCTACAAATCTTGGTGAGATAATTATGATAAAATCATAATAATGGATTATGTTTTACTTTAGGTAAAAAATTTATTATGATTTATTTTTACAGTGAAAGTTAAAATTCTATTAATTTGAATGAAGTATTAAAACTATTAATATAACTTGGCTGTAAAAAATAAATGAGAAAATCATTTGGAATTGTTGAAAATCGAGAGATTGTTACAAGTTTCTAAATTATGATAGATAACATAAATATTTAAGTTATTTGTTTTTTCTTAGACCAATATGTATTATTTGTTAATCACAATTATAATGCAGTACTTGATATTGTATTTTTTTAATAATCATATATTAATACTGCAAAAATAGTGACTAAATTTTGTTAAATACTTAATATTACATAAAACAATAGAGTACAACAATTTTGTAAACGTTGATTTGTCTATAGTCAATTCGAATACAAATTATTTTTAAATTAGGCTAAAATTATTTGTTGATGAATTTAAATTCAATAATGGGATAAGTTGCTTTCCTTTTGAGCTTGCCTTGATGATTAAAAATGATCATCAATTCATGACACTTCTAGCGAGTTGATTTTATATACCCAAAAATATTCTCTTATTTTTCAACTTTCATATATTTAAAATTATATATCTAAGACTCAAATTATTAAATTAAAATAATTATAGTTACCAATGTTATATCTGATGTTAGATTAGAGTATTTTATATGAAGAGAACAAAATGAAATGCACCCCATTTCATATTAGAATTTAAACGAAAAAATGACAATAACCAAGTTTAACATTATAATTTCTATAAATGAATATTGATTCATGAACAGTTATATGAATGAAAATGACCACCCAATGGCCACTTATTAACTGGTTCTAAGACATATTTAACCATTATTAACAACATGAGATAAATTTAACCAGTACCACAAGCATCTACCATATCAAGCATAGTCTCTGTTAATACGAATTCAAAATGCTTATAAACAAATTTAAAAAAAAAAATTCAACAACGCTTTCAATTTATATTCAACCAGACTCAATCAAATTCATTTTCACTTAACTACTAGTGAAACAAAATTAATAATATTCATAAATATAAAACCACAATAAGTAGAGAATTCTCAATAGGCTATACTTTTTAGTAGACTGGGACCAAAATAATTTTTTTTATATTTTTTTATGTAGAGACTAACATGACCATCGGCGTAAAAACCAGATTTTTAGTTAAATATTTTACCCCTTTTTTTTGTAATTTATTTATCCTTATTGCCTTAAAAAGAATCAAATAAAGATAGATGGTAGGGTGTTTGGGAGAGGAGAGAGTAGTAACACAGAAATCATAATCCCAAGTGAATGTCTATTGGGTAGGCCAAATGATTTGTATTTGTTTGTCTTGTGCTAATATGAATACATGAAAAACTTCCCTTTATTGTTGAAAACAACAAAAAGTGATACCTACTCAACTCAGGTATTAGAACAATAGTCAGCACATCATCAAAAGACTGATTGCTGTTTACTCGCTGGAAGGTGAATCCTCCGCTTGAACACTTCCCCCTTCTATCAAAAGCACAACACATCACAATTTAGTTACTTCATTTTGAAGATGCCACCTAAGCTAAGACACACAAACCAAGAAATCAAAATAAAAACATACCTTCTCCTGAAGGAGCATAAGGAGACTTCCGGTACCGTGTTTGCTGCTGCGTCGGCTGAAAAGCATAAGCATCAAGAAGAAATTTGTCATGCACATTACATGAAAATAGCAGATATGACTAGGTTTACGGTGCATTTGGATAAAATTTGAAAGAAAGCACTTTCATGATATATCCCCTTTTTTCTTTTGAAGCTACTCTTCCTAGACTCTAAGAAATGCACCGGAACTATTTACTTATTTATTTATTTTTCATTTTTGGGTTTTACTCTTCTTCAAAAAACTAACACAAATACTTAGAGCTTGTTTGGGTAGCTTTCCCAAAAACACTTATAGGAGTGATATATATGAAAGAAAATGAAATAAGCTTCTACATATATAAGCTAATTTGCAGAAGTTTTCTTCTATTCACTTATGCATAAGTTACTTATAGTTTATGGAGAAGCTTATTTCAAATTTTCTTCCAATTTTTTCTTCTAGAAGTGCTCCTAGAGAGACTTATTCAAACAAATCCTTATGCCACTAGGATAAGAGATGCATGTTTGGTACACCAACAAGTATTAGGTTAGTTTTCAAGGGCCTAACACAACCCTCCTCCTTTACCCAGGCTTGGGATTGGCTATGAAACCATAAGTGGAGTTTTTATTTTCGAAAAACTAATCTAACCATAAAATTGTTTAGACTATTTTTAATTAAAAAGGTACTTTTTCTAAGGAAAAAAATTAAACAAACAGGCCATTAATTTTGTTGTACTGTGAAAATTGGATGGATGATTACAAATTTGAAACTTTTCATTTTTCAACAACAGGTTGAGAAGGGAGGCGGTAAGGGACAGGGGAGGCAATGGAACAACATCCTTTATGATAGTAAAAGAAACAGTGACTGAGGCATCATGATGGATCACCCATTGTTGGGCTTACTGGGCCTGTAATTAGGAACTAACAATTGACACCTTAGAAGAACAATTACTATCAAGCCATAGAGAGCATTGCCATTGCATCTAAATCATGTATGAGAATATTGGCTAAATACCTGTAATTTAGGCCGAAGAGCCTCTAGTGGTCCCTTAGGCTTCTCTCCGCCTTGCTGTTTCATACAAGGGCACACAAAAGTCAGAAAATTTAATATAAGCAACTATTACAAATGTCTTGTTTCCAAAAGTACCTTTCCAAGCGCCCAATCCGCAGAATCAAAGTAAGCACGCTCATGGTCCTAGCATAAAATTGAATTTTAAATGAAAATTCAATTTTAAATGAAAATTCAAATGAGCACTCATCATTAGATACTCATAGGCACTGACCATCTCATCTTGATTTCATAACGTAAGTGATAAACAAGTTTTACAGAGAGAAACCCACATGCACGCACCTTAGATATGAGCGGCGGCTTTTTGGGCATTATTCCTCCATACTTTTTCTTTATAGTTTCCTCCTACAAGGTTTACAAACTCGTAAGTCACAATAAGAAATTCTTTTGGAAGTAAAACAACCTCATAGTAAAGAGATTATGAATCCCATAAGGGCGGCATAGTGCATGAGGCTCCCACCTGAGGATCCGAGAAGGGTATATGTACATAGGCCTACACACACAAGTGGAAAGGCTATTTCCAGGATTTGAATCTGTGATCTCCAGCTCAAAAGGCAACAAACTTACCATTGTGCCAAGGCTCACTCTCAGTAGAGAGATTATATCATCTAAAGTGAAATTTATTTTTTAATTTAAGCATGCAAAAAGGCAAGATTTGAATACCACCTGCTTCTGAGATGATGGCATCGCTGGTTCTTCAGATGCATCCACGTCCATCTGTCCAAGATCTTTGTTATCCTCTATGTTAGACATGAGGTCCTTTTTGAGTGTAAAACTGCAGCTGCAACAATATTCATGTTAGTAGAAAATTCTCAGCTGCACAAAACATGACATTTGTGAATAACTTTCACACTCTAGCAATGGTTAGAATTCATAAAGCTCTTCAGAGTAAAGAAAACATCAGATTCTAGCAACGAAAAGTTGAAATCCACTTGTTTCTTTAGAAGGGGAATGCAAACCAATGTTGTCATACATGAAAGGCATCACTGTCAAAACTTACTTTGCTTAAGGGTTATGGATAAAATAAAAGATATAAACAAGAGCTATAAAAAAAAAAAAAATAGGCAACTCCCTCTTCACCCATTTGAAGAGGCATACACAATTTTCAGGAATATATGATGACCAAGCCACACACCTCAATAAAAAGAAAAACCTCATAGACAGTACAGCAAACAATTATCTTCTCTAATTTAAAAACCTATAACTAAGACCATTTATACTTATAGTACATATATTCAGTAAATCAGTTCAGACCCCTGACAATTATCTTCTCTAATTAATGAAGGCAACTTAATAATAAACAAGTTACACTTACCATAATTTAACAACTAATTGTGTGTTTGTATAATCATTTTGTCATAATGTTGTATATATTTTCAAACTCTAAAAAAAACTTCAAGAATTTATAGGATTCAATTTTTTTTTTTTATCAATAAAAGATTCAAGGTTTAACGAGTTTTAATGGGTATTCAAATACATGCTGTAAATGGGTATTCAAATACTATGTGACTATGATGACCCTAGTAGTCAATAACATTGCATCATCATAATAAGTGAATAAAAAAATAAAAAAAGCAATCAAACTTTACAAGGAAAACCTAAGTCAATCTTTAGCAAGTGAGACCCTAATGGCTAATAATACACACAAGTATCTTATCATTTTATTCACCTAATTTTGTTTCTCCATGTTGGTATCCACAAAGCAAGAGTAAAAACCGTAGACACACATACCCTAATTAAAAGTGAAGCACTTTCCAATGAACAATACTTCCTCAAAGAAAATCTGTCTACTGTCTAACATACAAGTGATCTGCAACAGCTACAAATTTGCAATCAAGCAAGGCTCAAAAGAACAGGCTTATGTGATCTTCCAACATATCAAAAACTAATTGGGCACAGACACAAAAATAGCAGAATCATTAATCAATCCAACAAGGTAGCAAAGTCACGTGCAAGCGAGCTAGCACACACCACACCACCCATCAAATCAACTTTTTGAGCAAAGTAATGCACATCTGAGCATAAGAGCATTAATAAACTATCAGAAAATGTTTTTCTGATAGTTTTTATTAGCATTTATTTTTCGTCAAGGATATTCCCGACAACCAAAGACTAACTTCGTTTGAGATGTAGAGATCACCAAAGTAGATTTTGTCTTTACCAACAAGTTTTCACCAAACACAGCCAGGAATCAAACTCCTCTGACAATATACATCAGGAACTTAGCTATCTATCAACTGTGCTGAACTTTGTTACAGTAGTTGTTTTTCTAATAGTTTGATTAGAAGACCAATTGCTCTTAAACAGAATACAAAACGTCTAACAAAGGAAATTACTAAACTACTACATATTGTGTTAACTCCTAAAAAACAAGGTCAATGATTCTCATAAAGTAAACACAATAACCAAACACCAAGCCTTAATCCCCCCTAATTATAGTATATAACGCCGTCTATACAAGTAAATACTCTCTTCAGGCCTATCATGAGAGATTCTAACATAAACTTTGGTTTTTGAAGCTCAACAACTCCAGAACCCAACAAAAACTCTAAAGCCCCCATCTCCCCTAAACAGTATCAGGGATCAAAATCATTGCAACTAAATCACAAAATTCAAATGGGTATTCAGCAAAATCCAAAAAGATTAAAATTTTAAAAAGAAAACAACAAAAACTGATAATGGGGTGGAGCAACTTAGAAACAACTGAAAAAGGGGCAGAATATGAATATGAAGATCAAGTTGAAGGAAATGGTAAGATGAAGATCGAAGTAGTGACTGACTCACCGGAGCGGTGGGGCCACAACCGTAATCAGCGGAGCACCGAACGGTGTCTCTGCTCTCTCTCTCTCTCTCTCTCTCTATAACTCTATCTCTCTCTTCTCTCTTTGTTTTTTGTCTCAGTCTCAGATCCCTTGCTTTTTTACATTCAATTATTTTTTGTCTTCTTTTATTTGATTCATTTGATCCAATTTTTTTTTTAAATTTTTGTTCCATCATTAACAATATTATTTTCAACAACAAAAAATTCATTATTCATTAATATTATTATTGACTTACGAATGCAATTTTGGCATGTACGAATAAGATGGTGAATTGAGATAAAACAATTAGTATTTTATTCTTTTGTAACGATTGAATTGATTAAGCAACATGATATTATGGTTGTGATATAGTGTGCCTTTTAAGGTCAATTAAGGTTTTTACATCAGGGCCAATCAGATTTCCAGTTGTATTTTTAATAAATAATGACAGGTTAATTGAGAAAGTAACTTATAATTAAGGCTTTTAATTATAAAGTTTTAAAGAACAATAATAATAAGGTTTTTAATTAAGATTCGATTTCTCAAAAAAAAAAAAAAAACCATTCTATTAGAGTTGCCCTCCGTGAGAGATAATTGTGGTTTTTATAATTAATATATATATATATATATATATATATAATTGATTCACTTTCATAATATTTAAATAACATAATTAAAATTTAATTGAAAAGTAAAAATATAATAGACAAAAAAAATTAATATTATCTTAAATGTTTAAAATAATAAATAAATAAATAAATTATTTTTTCTCAAAGAATAAATGCTTAAAAAGAAATGAACGGAGTAGTATTTTTCTCAATGAACATTTTAAAAACAAAAAAAAAAAAAGATGTAATTTCCTTAAACATCACCATTTAATAAAGAATAAATAATTGATATACCCTTTCATCCAATTACATACAATCATATATAATAGGTTTGTTAATTTTTAAAATAATTTTTTTAAAAATTATAACAACGATGATCCTTTATAAATGCTAATAAAAAATTAATATATTTGATCTTAGTTGGGAAAGAAACATCTATATGATTCTTTTTTCTATATACGATTATTAAATTAGATAATGTTATACGTGCAAACGTTAAAGAATTCCTCTTTATATATATAAAAAAAAATTCGAAGAATTCCTACCGACAACAGATCGAATTCATGAAAACCACTTGATCCATCTGTTCACACCGACTAACAATGAATCAGGGAGGCTTAGTGGGTTGGTTTAACCATTTAAATTATATTTGATTAAATCATCACAAACATTATTCACGTGCAATAATATATAAAAAAAAAATAAGATTTTAATAAAAATTTAATGAAGGTAACTTAATAATTAACAAGTTACACTTACCATAATTTAATAACTAATTGTGTGTTTGTATAACCATTTTATCATAATGTTGTATATATTTTCAAATACTAAACAAAACTTCAAGAATTTATAGGATTCAAGTTTTTTTTTATTATTTTTTTTTTATCAATATAGGATTCAAAGTTTAACAAGTTTTAATGAGTATTCAAATACATGCTGTAAAAAAAAAAATTGGGGTATTCAAATAATATGTCACTATGTTTAAAGTATTTTATTCTATTATCTCTTTTTATTTTATTTTAATTTTTTAAAAAAATTTAAGAGATATGAAGTGTCTTTTTTTCCTACGAGTGTTACATAAATGCTTTTTTTTTTTGTAAGTTTATATATATATATATATATTAAAAAGTATAGAGAAACATAAAAGTTTCTAATTTGCAAATGTTTTATAAATATGCTTTAAAATGATATATGATTTTACTGGATAAAAAAATATATATGATTTTAACGATGATTAGTTACTATCTCCAACAATTCTATATTATAATATTATGATTATAAAAAAAAACATATGAATAGCTTATTTCAATTGAAAACTATGTTCAATAGAAAGGTTGAAATTTAAAACAAGGAATTGGGTACAATGTTTACTCCCAGTCCTTAAAACACCTGTTAAGAATTTTACTTAAATTATAGGAAATCTAGTTTCAAATAGTTACAAGAATTTTTAATTTTTTAACCAAAACTCATTAACCAAGTCTTTTTCAAGTTCTATGCAAATAAAAAAAATGGTTACAAATGACAATCACATAAGAATATACAAAGTATTAGACTAAATGTTCATAGCAAATACTAAGAATTTACAGAGAATTTTTTTTTATTTTAAGTGCAACTTATGTTAATACTAGTTCTTTAGAGTCTATGTATCTTATTTTCTCATCCTTTTATAAAAGCTTGGAAATATTTATTGAAACACTCATCTTTCTTTTGAAATATGAATGTTGATGTATCTTATTTTGTTCTTGTTTTATGTTTTTTGAGGTGTGAGAGTAAACTCTTTATTTCTTTTGACTTGGAAAAGTTAACAAGACTTCTTGATTGCACTATGTTTAGAAAACTTCCTTTACTAGATTGCTGTATGTAAGACATATATAACTATCTTCTAATAGATGAAACTTGTAAGATTTAAAACATTTTGTCTTGTGTGGTAAGATGATATTCATAAGATAATATGTAGGCAAGAGAAATATTCAATTTATGTAAAACACAGTCTTATCTTTTGTTTATTATCATTAGATTAATAACATGTGTTCTATTTTTAGGAAACAATGTAATTTGACCCAATTCAATAATTTTACATATTTACTTCGAGAAATATAAAAATAAAAATAGTAATTAATTGAAATTACTTATAGAAAGGTAGCTGTATAAACTAAAACAACAATAAAGGATTATTGGTAAGAATTACCCATTTATTTGAGTCAATAAATATGTGAATATATTTACTTTTTAAAAAATTCTAGCTACCAAGCATTTTTTAATATTTTCTTGTAAACTAGCGATAGATAGATAGATAGATAGAGAAGATATCTGTTTACATAGACTTACTTCGTTCAATAACTCATGTTCTACATCAAATTTCAACAATCTAATAGTTAAATTTAAAACTTTTAATGCATAGATCAAATTTATAAATTTTTAAAAATTTTGAAAATTATTTAATATTTCGTTTCATTAATTCAAATTAATGTATAAAATAATTTTATAATTATCCGTCAATTTGAATTATGAAGTATCAAATAATTTTTAATTTCTTTTTAAATTTGTAAATTTAATCTATACATTAAAAACTTTAAATTCAACGGTTAGATCATTAAAATTTGATATAAAACATGAATTATTAAACAAAATAAATTTAGATAAACTTACTCCTAAAATAAATGAATTATATATATATATATATATATATATATATATATATATATTGTATCATATTAGTTACATTATTTTTCTTTAAAAAGATCATTTGAAACTTATAAACTTTAATTTTTCTTTCTGAATAAGAACAATTGAACATGGACCGTAGACAGGATTTCAGATTTGCAGTCGAATAAAGAATGGGTCCCACGCCATGTGAGTTCCACAATTTGCTGAACTGATTTGATGCATATTTGGATAAGTATAAGGCTGGTCTAGTCTTAGTCATTCAATTAAAATTAATTATTTTTTAAATCTCTTAAAAAAGAATTGGTTTCTAAACATGTCTTCAGGAGTCTGAATAAAAATCAATTGGGAGCGAGAAAGAAAAAATAATATTATTTCTTAAAATATATTGTAGTTAAAATCATCTTATTTGAAGAAAAGTACTAACTGAGCTAATAATTCAACATTATGCTAGAAAATTAGACCAATTGATTAATAGCATGTAAATTTAAAATTGAGAAGAAAGCTTAATAAAAAATATCCGGTATTATTGAGAAGCTATACCAATAGTTATTTTAAGAATAATTTTTATTGTTAGTATTGCGATTGTAACAAAGTTGAAATAAGTTTAAACTAATTTTACACAATTTTATTGTTCATGTGAGAAATATTCCTATTGATTTTCTTGATGACTAGTCTTCCAAGTTCAATGTGTTGATTGAGTCTTTGCTCCAAGTAGTGGGGAAGGTACCTGTAAAGGCACTCCAACGCTCACGTGAGTATTCAGTACAGAGCGATAAAAGCTACAGTATTAAATGATCATACCTAATTCTGTCCCATTAGAGGTATATTTATAGTGACATATTTGGGCCTGATGGGCCTTTTGTATCAGAGGATGGGTAATTAGGGCTTCTAAATCCTAATGTTGATTTGTTATGGACGTTACCTATTTAATCTCTTCTTCTAATAGCTTCTGCCCTGTTTTCGAGGTGTCGAGTACCCTTCTAGTTGGTCTCTCGGCCGAGGGGGTATCCGACATAGCTCTCGGTCGAGCGCTGTTAGTGTGTATTAGGATATCCTGGTTCATCTCCTTTGGTTACTCCTCGGCTTAAGTTAGGGTCGAATGGGGTATTCGGTTCTCGTGTTCCCTTAGGTTACCCTTTGGCCTGTGCTAAGGCCGAATGGGGTATTCAGTTTTCACGTTCCCTTAGGTTACCCTTCGGCCTATGCTAAGGCCGAATGGGGTATTCGACTCTAGTGATGACCGAGGGGTCTGTTGTATGCTTTTCCGGTACAATTATCAACTATCACATTCTTATAACATGGACCTCAATTCATCTAGTCATGCTGCTAGTGACCTTGTCACACTCCAACCAAAATGATTATATTATCTTATTTTAACCAACTTAGTCATACATGATATAAGAAACATTGTAACAAATTGTCTAAATAAGAAAATAAACTTTCCTTTTATGAAATTCATTATTTAAAAGATCTCACATTGTGTTATTACTTTGTTGATTTATAAATTGATTTGATTGATATTGTTAAGATATCGTGAAAATTTATTAGGGTTAATCATACCTTAACTAATTATATCATATCATATTGTATCATATTATGTTAATCCTTATTTTTCATTATAAATAAGAGTTATGTGTGTTGAAGATAAAAACATAATTCCTAAATCACATGGTATCTAGAGCATATTTTTTTCTTTTAACTGCGTGAATAGTATTTCACATGAAAAATTCTATGCGTAAACAGTACCACACATAAACAATGCTACACATGAACAGTGACACCCGTGAACAATCCTACACGTGATGTCATTTTTCGGCTACCCCTCAGTTGTGGTCGACCACCTCCGACAACCATGCTTGGCTTTGTTTGGCATCTGCTTGACCCTAGTTGGTTATGATCCCTCTCTACCTCATCTCCCATGGTTGCTTCTGCTTTCGCTCCTACAATTGTCACTATTTCTACATCTAACTATCATGATTTCCTTCAATTTTGAGCAGCCCAACAATTTGCCTCGCTTATCACCATCGTGGCTTAATCTGATAAACATGTAGCCTTTATTTCTCAGTCTTCTTCTTTTAGACCTTGGATTCTTAACTCTAGTGCTCTTGATCACATGACTGGTAATCAATCCCTTTTCTCTCACTTGTCTATCTCAATCTTATCATCTGTTACTCTTGCACATGGTTCTCATATTAAAGTTCATGACATTGGTCAAACACACCCACTCCCTAACCATCCTTTACATTCTGTCTTGTTTGTTCCTGATTGTCCTTTTAATTTAATTTCCACTAGAAAACTTACTCTCACCCTTAATTTCTCTGTCTTGTTTGTTAATAATTCTATTTTTGTTCAGGATCGATGTATCAGACAAACGATTGAAACAAGCATGAGTCTGGGGAATTGTATCATCTTTCACCACCGATTTCTTATGTCTCCACTTCTATCGATCTTGCTCATGAGTGTCTTGGTCATCCTAGTTTGGAGAAATTGCATCTTTTACTTCCTAGTTTTTCTATGATTAAATCCATCCAATGTGAGTCATGTCAGTTAGGGAAACATGTCTGTCAATCCTATAGGTCTAATGGCAATAAATGTATTTTGTCACCTTTTACTGTAGTTCACTATGATATTTGGGAACCTAGTCGAGTCAGTACAACTTTAGGTTATTCTTATTTTGTTACATTTATTGATGATTTTTTGTGTTATACTTGGGTTTTCTTAATAAAACACTGTTATAATATTTTTCATATTTTTCAAAGTTTTTCCACTAAAATCGCTACTTAATTTGGGATGTTAATTAAAATTTTACACAACGATAATGTCAAAGGATATTTATCTTTTAAATTCCAGTCTTTTCTCTCTCACAGAGTATTCTTCATCAAACCCCTTATGCTCATACACCACAACAAAATGGTGTTGTTGAGTGCACAAATCATTATTTGGTTGAGACAACTCGTACTCTTCTCCTTCGTCATAAAGTTTTACTTCGCTTCTAGGGTAATGTGATTGTCATTGCATGTTACTTGATTAATCACATGCCCTCCTCTGTTCTCAATAATGAAATTTCATACACCATCTTGTATCCACAACATGACCTCTATCCTGTCCCACTTTGTGTCTTTGGATGTACATGTTTTGCACAGTCCCTTAAGTGTGCCTTTCTTGGATATTCTCGCCTTTAGAAAGGATATCATTGTTTCTATCCACAACTTCAACAATATCTTGTTTCAACTGTCATCTCTTTCTTTAAGTCCTCTCCTTTCTTCTATAAAGATGCTAACAATCATCCTCCTCTAAATATTCAACCTGATGCTACAACTTCGATTGTAGTCGTTAATCTACCACCATTACTTGTTTATTAGCAAAGGACACGACATCCACAGGTGGTTCCACATACCCATCCTCCAACATCATCTCCTATTCCAAACGACCATCCAACAACGCCCTCTGCACTAAAATCTCCTTTACCCGAGCTTCCTATTGCCATATTCAAAGGTATTCGATCTACCCATAATCTTAACCCTTTATATGCTTCCACTCTTTCTTGTCATTGATTATCTCTTTCCTATTTTTCTTTTGTATTTTCTTTGGATTTTGTTGTTATTCACAATTCTACAGGTGAAGCTATGGCTAATCCTAGGTGGAGACTGACAATGTTAGATGAAATGGAAACTTTACAGACTAGTGGCACATGGAAGTTGGTGCCTTTACCTCCTGACAAGTCTACAATTGGTTGTTGATGGATTTATACGGTGAAGGTTGAAGCGGATGGAAGTATTGACCGCTTTAAAGCATATTTGGTTGCCAAGGGCTATACTCAGATCTATGGCCTTGAATATGGGGATACTTTTTCTCTTGTAGCCAAGATGACTTTTTTTCGTTTGTTTCTTGCTATGACTGTCATTCGATATTGGCCATTACATTAGTTGGATATTAAAAATGCATTTTTAAATGGTGAATTGCACAAAGAGGTTTATATGGACCAACCCTCCAACTTTACTACTTCTGGTGACTCTCACCTTGTATGTTGCCTCTGTCATTCTATTTATGGCCTGATGTAGTCTCCTCATGCTTGGTTTGGTTGCTTAAGCTTGGCCTTAATTGAGTTCGGTATGACTTAATATGAGGTTGACCACTCTATTTTTTTTTCCTTTACTCCTCATCTAGTCTTTGCACTTATTTAGTGGTATATGTTGGTGACATTACCATTACTGGTGATAACTCTAATGGTATTTGTCGCCTCAAATCTCACCTTCAATGTCAGTTTCAAATGAAAGATCTAAGCCCTTTGAAATATTTTTTAGGGATCGTGGTTACTCAATTTGCTTTTGGTATTGTCATTTCCCAACGACAATATGCTTTAGACATTTTCACTAAGTCTAGTATGGTTGATTGTCATCCTAGTGACACTCCGATGGACCTCAACCTCAAGCTTCTTCCGGATTAGGGGGAGCCATTGGAAGACTCGAAAAGATATCATAAACTCATTGGAAAACCCAATTTCTAATTATCACCAGGCTAGATATCACATTCCCAACATGTGTGGTAAGCCAATTTATCAACGATCCTCGTGATAGTCATTGGAATATAGTCATGAGGATCCTCAAATATATCAAGAAGGCACCAGGTTGTGGACTCCTATATGAGGACAAAGGCAATTCCAAAATTGTTTGTTACTTTGATGTTGATTGGGCAGGATCACCATCAGATAGAAGGTCTACCTCTGGCTATTGTGTTATAATCGGAGGTAACTTGATTTCGTGGAAGCAAAATATAGTTACTAGATTCAGTGCAAAGGTAGAATATCATGCTATGGTAGCAGTTGCAAGTGAAATTACTTGGCTATAACAACTTCTCAAGCAACTCCAAATTGGAGACACTCACAGAACTAAACTCATTTGTGATAATCCAACTGCTCTTCACAATGCCTCTAATCCAGTCTTCCATGAGCGGACTAAACATGTAGAAATAGACTATCATTTTGTAAGAGAGAAAGTAATCTCAGGAGAGATCATAATTGAGTTCGTCCACCCTAATGATTAGTTAGCAAATGTGTTCACAAAATCGCTTAAAAGGCCTAAGGTAGATTACATTTGTAACAAGCTTGGTGCATATTGTATATATATATGCTCTAGCTTAAAGGGGAGTGTTAAAATATTGTGGAGATTTATTCATTCCCCACTTAGATAGGGCATTAACAACCACATTTTCCTCTCTAAAGACATAACAAAGGCTATATTTTTTAAAGGAAGACAAAAGAGAAAGTATGTCCATAACAATAACATTGCTCATGCGATGTGTCTAAGGTCCTTTCTATTACATATGGATAGCCAAATGAGAGTCTAATTCCACCTCCATAGCTTGAAAGCCCCTAATATTAGTTATGTGGAGAGTATGACTTCCACAATTCTACCTTGATAATAGAGCATCTTCCAAGATTGCACGACATGGCAACTATGAACTTCTCATCTCCATTTTTGATAAGGCCTCCTACTGCAACATAACCAGTTTGGGGGAGAGAAAGCCCATCACAATTAAGCTTAACATTCTAGCATTGGGGAGGATCATCAATCTAAGGATCATTAATATTCTTTTTTGGTAGTTGAAGATGCTAAAACAGAACCAAAAAGAAGGAAAACAAAAGCAACAAGAAAAAATAGAAACTACAATTTCAGAAAATGCTCTCCAGCAACATCAACTTGAAGCAATGGAATAACATCCAAAGGAGGCTCCATGAAATTAGTTAATCCATCAGGACACTTAAGGCCCAATTTTGCAAAATAGTCCACACACTTGTTGCATTCTCTAAGGATATGAGATAAAGAAACTGCTCAATCCTTGTCTAGCAACTTGCGAATTTCTTGCACCAGATTTGAATAATGATGCATATGAGACACCCTTCCTTGAATCTACTTCATTGCAACCAAAGAATCAGCTTGACAATAAAAACTCTTGATAAGCCCATTCTTTGAGCAATACGCAAACCTTGTAGAATGCCTAACAATTCTGCTCAAATAATCTTAAAGCCATCCACATTTCCAAAAAAACCATGAATCCAAACACCATCCGAACTCCTCAACACACCCCCAAATCCAGCTTTGTCTTCCATAACACTCCCATTCGTATTCAGAATGATGCAATTCTCAAAAGGAGCTAACTACCCCACCCATTTTGGCAATCTACTACTCACCTCATAGTTTGAAAAAACATTAGTCATAGCCTCAAAAAGTGATTGGGAAGTCAGCGCTACCTGTCATGCCTTTGTTTTACTACCTTCAAACACCAACCGATTCCTACCCAACCAAATCTCCCAAACTGTAGATAAAAATAATGCGCCTCCCAACTTAACTCCATGAATGACCCACATCTTAAGGTCATCTATCTGATAGAAAGTGTCGCGACTTACAAACTGTAATATCCAGCACACTTCTCGCACCTCATGACAGTCCTTGAAACAACGCATTGTTATCTCCTCCTGGTTGTCACAACATCTACACTTATCATTCCGCATGATGCGTCGCTTGAGGAGTAAAGAGGATCATTAATATACTAATAATATCTTAGTATATTGATGTATTATTTTTATAATATTTTAGAATTATATAATTGTTGATCTATTTAAGTTATATATATTATAACTTTTATTTATGTATAAAAAATATATTTATTACAACTAAAGAAATTTATATATATATATATATATATATTATTAGTATTAATAATATTATTGATAAATTAATATTAGTAATATTATTAGTATATTTATAGATGAACTAATAATTTAATAAATATAAATTATCATATTAATATAATTTTATAAAAGCATAAATATATTATATGTATAAATATATTTGAAAAATATTAACTAGAAATACATGATAAAAGAAATAACTTTTTTATTGAAATATAAAAATTAGATGTTAAATACTTAGGTCATATATTTCTAGTTAGTCTTCTTTTAATATTTATATTTATGAAACTATTAATAATATACTAATAATATTAATGTGTATATATATATATATATATATATGATGTTTTTAATAATAAAAAATAATATATTTTTAAATTTATTTATAATAAATATATTTCAACTTTCATCATATATTAAAGAAATTTATTAGCTTAATAGTATTATGCAACCTAAATGTTAAGGATCTAACACCATTTTTTTTAAATGATATTTTTATTTTATTTTTACCGATCACACCATCACACAATATTATTACAACCATATCATGTGTTATATCGGCACAATTCATTAGCTTTTTAATAATAAAAAATTGACACCATAATTAAAGTCTTATAATTGTGATATTTAAAAGGATTTGATTTGCTCAACTGAAGTTTAAAAGACTAAAATTACATGATTGAGATATTTGAAAGATCAAAATTTTAAGATATAAATTATATTTGGTTTTCATTTCTCACAAAAAAAAGAGAAGAGAAGCAATTGACACACTTCTTAAATAATAATAATAATAATAATAATAATAATAATAATAATAATAATACATAAAGAAGTTATTTACTTTAAGAGTAAATCTACAAAAACTATTTCATTCAATAAATCATGTTTTACATTAAGTTTCAACAATCCAATCATTGAATTTAAAATTCTTAATACATATTTCAAGTTTATAAATTTGTAAAAATTTTAAAAGTATTTGATACTTCGTTTCATTAATTCAAATTGACAAATAATGATAAAAATAATTTATATGTTGATTTGAATTAATTAAATAAAATATAAAATAATTTTTTATTTTTTTAAAAGTTTGTAGACTTGATCTAATTATTAACACATAATATTCTAAAAAGAAAATGAAAAAACTAAAATAATGAAACAACTATTATTTACTTTTTATTAAGATTTACCATTCACATACAAAAGCACTTAGGAGCATTTACTAAATAAATTTTTTTCAAAATCATAAATATTGAGAATCATAATTCTTATGATTAATTAAAATTCATTTGGTTAACCATAAATATTTTTTTAGAATGTTTATAATTATTACTTATAAATATATTTTTTTTACTATATTAAATACAAAAACAAAGGTAATATGACATCTTATCAAAGTAAAACTTTTCATTTAACTCAAAAATATTAGATTCTCACTTCCTTCATAGAAACATTTTTGTCAAATATAGATAAAAATCATTCTCATAGAACATTGTTTTCTTGAAATTTTTTTTTAATTAGTAAACCAAATTGTAAGAAGCTAACTTTCTCAACTTCAAGTTCTTAAAATGTTAAAAAAAACTCATTGTACTAAACATGTTAGATTTCATCGTAAAATCAATTGGTATAAAATAAAGTCGTCCTACAGATATTACAAAGTGAGACCTCCCAACACTCCCTCCCCCTTTCCATAGATGTCTACTGATCAGACAATACCCATGAAAATAGACAAACTAAGAAAGTGGATTCTAAACTCTGACGTTATTAACGTTCATTTAAAAATCAATTGATATTAAACGAAATTGTCCCACAAATATATGAAACACATCGAGAATTGAGATAGATGATGTAAAATTTTCCAACAAAACGTCTCCTGAGTGTTCTATCTTTCAGAGCCCTCTTCAATTAATTTCCGAGGATTAAAATTAGAAGATTGTGTTGCAGAAAATTAGACATGCCATCCAATAATAACAAAAGGTTGTAGAGAGAAAAAAAGGTATGGATGTTACATAGCTCTAGAAAATGAATGCTGATAACCAAGTCCTATACCAAATGAGAAATTTTTATTAGCCTTATGTACAAAGGACCAAAGTATTAGTCCTTGGTAACCCTCAAAAAAGACCACCTTCTAATGTAACAAGGATACATTAAGCCACAGATCCGTGTCAACCAGCTCATACTGGATTCTGTAAACCAGAAGGAGCAAATGAGCAATGAGGGAAACACCTAGAAAGTAGAAACCAAGGTTTTTTTTGCACTTCTAACACCTTAGTACATAAATGGAATGTGGTTGAGACACTAGCCAACCTTGGTTCTACAAAATTCAACCCATGGCTCTCATCTATCTTTGATAAGGCACTTTTCTGAGTGTTGTTGGCCATTCCTTGTTTTGATCTCAGCCATGCATCACTTTTCTTCTACAAAATGTTTACTCCATCAATCCCTTGGGGATATGCAATGAACTGTGAACTTTCCCTACCGACTTACTTCAACATGACGTTCTTCGCCATTGCTTTTTCCCTTTCTTCTGACTCAATTTGAATGGACTCCAACTCTTCCTGCGTTTAGAAGTCTCACAAAAGAGACCTGATGCCAGAGCCTGCTGAAGCCACAGGTCGAATGCCTCTTCATCTTCATCCATCATCATTTCAGCGTCCAAGTCCCATGGGAATCTACTCGAGTTGCACCGCTGGCTTTTCTCCAAGCCAACCATGTTTACATGGAAGCTCGGTCGATGGGTATTCGGCCTACAAGCCATTCCCTGAAAGAAATGAAGTATTCTGTCAGGTACATGAAATGGAATATAAAACAATATTTTTTATAACCATGTTATTAGTGTGAAATATCCACTATATCAGTCACATGAAGTGGAGTAAAAAACAATCCTTTTGAATGAAGATTTCTATTTTCAACAAAAAGAGAAAAAAAGTCGCTCCAATCACTCGTAATCAGATGATTAGGAACTCTGTAATTTTGTAACATTCACCTTCAACAATAACCAAAATGCAATATCGGTGGAATTCTAATAAGTTGGAATACATCAAAGAATGTAATGATTCCCACTCCTCACTATCATACTTAACGAACACTACTTTGCATTTCTACCGCCATATTAGGCACTAAATGAGGTAAAGATCATTATATGTACACCAAGAAATGCCGTCTGTAGGGTACACTGACCTGACATATCGCCCATTCTGACACATCAAAAATTTTGCTCTCAGCACAAACAAAAGCACGTGGAATCTCCACCTATGAAGACAAGATCATAGTTTAGAAACCAAATGCAAACAATGTAAGATGAAGTCAGGAAAACTACTTGCTATGCACAATCTACCTTTTGAGGCCTGTCAAAAACCAAAGACCCTTTATACTCAACCCATCCATCTCCATCCTTGGCTTGATGAAACTGACAGCAGTCCTGTTTCCGGAGTAGTAAAATTCAGAAGACAAAGTAAGCATAATAGAGAAAGGGGAAAGCATTTAATAATCAATATTTAAGGGAAAGAAATCAGACCTGACACCATCTTGCTTTGGCCTTACTCCTGTTAGTACATACCCAAATATGTGAATTCCCACACTTGGTGCACTGTATTCGTCTGGATTCTTCAGAACGATAATCGGTATTATCCTAAGGAAAATACATTACATGTATCATCACTACTTTTATAATATAGATCATCAATCAGCCAAATAATTGAGCAAACCAAGTACACTCATGCAATATATTGATGTCCTTCCAAAACCATGTTATCATGAGAGGTGATTTTGATGGTCAGACCAATCCTCTTACCGCATTGGTTTATATCTAATTTGAACACATGTCTTCATTCTTTGCTACTCCCCCCTTCCTTTATATAAGAAACAAATGGCTACATTTTTTTTGTCCTAATTATAAGAAACAAACACCTACTTTCAGATGTATAAATTGTTGATTTCCTTTTATACCCTGATGCAATTGGGTGCATTTATTGATTTATTTACAATACAAGTTACACCCATTGATGGAAAAAAATTATCTCTTGAATTAGGTGAAGTGTCATTTAATGCAACCACTATTTAAACCAATCAATTCAAAGAGTGTTTTTGGAATAAAATTTAATTCTATGATATTATTAATGAAAACTAACTATCTTAACTATTATTATTGGTTTTGATAAATTAGTTATTTGTTTCCTATATAGAGGACCAGAGAGAGTATTATTTTACATCATGAAATCAGTTGTAGTCCTTAAGTGAACTCTTATACTCCCTCCGGTCCTTTGTATAAGAAACAAATAACTAATTTATCAAAACCAATAAAAGGTAGTTAAGATAGTTAGTTTTCATTAATAATGTCATCGATTAAATTTCATTCCAAAATACCCTTTGAATTGATTGGTTTAAATGGTGGTATCATTAAATGACACTAGACCTAATTCAAAGATAACTTTTTTCACCAATGAGTATAACTTGTATTGTTAATGCATCAATAAATACATCCACTAGCACGAGGATATAAAAGAAAATTAGCAATTAATACATCTTAAAGTAGGTACTTGTTTCTTATAATTAGGACAAAAAAAGTGGACCCATTTGTTTCTTATATAAATGATTGGGAGGGAGTATTTGATTATTTGAAAAATGTCAAACTTCTCAAGAGTCATAAAATTGTAATACCTGGAATCAAATGTTGTTGTTCAATATAAGCTACTGAAAAGCTTGCAAAAAAGCTACTTTTAAGCTCCTTTTTTCTTTTTACCTTTTCTTTACTATAAATAAGCTCCGTTTTTTATGAGCTTTTGTCAAAAAGTGTTTGGATTAACTTCTCCTTAAAAGGACAAGGACAAGGACAAGGACAAAAATAGCTGGAACAAACACTATGTATGTATTTTTCACTAACCCACTGTGAACCAGTTATTCGAAGGCCTATTCTATAACTTATTTGAACCAAAGACTTGACTGGTTTTCAGGAATAAATGAAAAAACATTGTTGAAAAATCTCTAAATTTTTCTTTAATTGTTCTATAGGTAAGCCATAATGTATGGGTCGTGTAAATGTGAGAATACTATGTCTAAACAAATAAAGGAACAATTATTTAGTAAAAAGAGGATGAAGGAAATTCTCAGCTTTTAGAAACCATGTCCATGGAGTTAAAAACTACCAAAAAATTCTTGATTTCAAAAATCAAAACTACAACATGTAAGATGTGTGGACTGAATATACACAGAACCTGAGAAGAATATGTCTGTCATTTACAAGAATATCATCATATTTACCTGATGTGAACTACTATGGGATCTCTGGCAGACACTTTTAGCCATGGATTCTTCTTTCCTTAATTGTTCATCATAGTCTCGCTTCTTCACAGAATCAGAAAGAACCTGGAAGTTTCATATAACTTGTTAATGGGAGGAATAAATGTGAGCAAAAATTACCAGTTTTACACATTATGTATCACATAACCATTAAGTGCTAAACTATCAACTACAAGAGAGTATCCATGTTTTACAATTGTGTATCAAATAGCCATTAAGTGCTTATCTATCAACTACAAGAGAGTCTCTGCAGCTTATAGTTGGAGTTTACCTCATATGCACATTGAAGCTTCTTAAATGACTCACTTGCCAAAGAACTGCCCATATTTTTATCAGGATGCACAAGCATAGCCTACATCATTAAAGAAAAAAATGGGAACATTACATATACAACATCAGATCAGACTATCAGGATTCAGGATGTAAGAGGGTTTTTCCTTTTTACATTTCATTTCTAAGTTATGTTTTAACCAAAAATTACAAAAAGGTGCATCATGTTGCTTCTTGTTTTCAGGATTTCGAGAAGTAAATGGTGAAAACAGAAAATAAAAAATGAAGACATGGTGGCATTTTTGTAATTAATAAATCAGATGAACGATAACAGAAAACAAAACAAATACTCTTCAAGTAAGGTAGTAAACACAATCGGCAATATATCTTATTCCTCATACATTGCAATACAATACTGCTTAAACACATACCAGCAGCCCAAATAAATATTTTCACAACATTGAAGCAAAAGAAAACTAAACAAATACCTTTTTCCGGTATTCCTTTTTCAAAACTACTGCATCAATCTTCTTGTGGCGGGTAAATCCAAGAGCGTCATAATGATTCAGACTCTTCAATATCCTTTTCATTTCATCAGTTGAACTTGTTGTTTGTTCTCTAACAACTTTGTTAACAGAAAGTTCTTTCTTGTTATCAACAACTGATGTGGTAACAGCAGGTTTACTGGATGATTTACATGAATGCAAATTCTCAGATTCATCAGTAGGTATAGGATATTCACACTCTTCAGAGAAGTCATCTTCCACAACTGTTTCTGATTGCTTCTGCTCTTCAGAATGCGAACTTTCACTCACATTATCAAACCATTGGAGCAGAAAATTCAAAATGTCATTAGAGAGGAATGCAAGGTTTATAGCAAGAAAAACACCCAGCCATCCCACTCGTACTTGAACACAGTATATAGCATATATAGTTCCGACTAATACCACCAAGCGTGCATGGTTCAGGGAGAACAAATAACCTGCAAGTGTATAATTGAAAGCAAAATTTCAGGCTTACAAAAGGTTAAATGTTCAGTTAAGCCAGCAAGAATAGAAGTCTTGTATTGCCCTCATGGAATGTCAACTGAACTCAGTTCTATTCCAATGATATCCAATAACACATTTCAGAGTCATGCAGCCAGTAAATATTAGCCAAGCCTCTTGATTATAGAAATATTAGTCAAATGAGGAAAGAAAAATAGGACAATGATGGGAATCATAAACACAACTGAAAAATATAAAATAATAAGCAACATGCCTCCTTTCCTCTCTTATTCTGGCCATTGGGAGAATGTATATTGTAACACAAAAGCCAAGAAAGAATATCATACCTCCAACTATGAGTAATGTTCCTGTTATCCAGAAGTTAGCATACATCCACAAAATAAGGATGGCAAAAAGCCCTACTATAAAAAGCCCAGGAGTATAACCCAAGTATTGAACAGCAACTCCAGCAACACCCTGAAGCATTCAATTGAACTGTGAGAAGCAATGTATAAAATTTTCTATGCAAAATTATTTGTTACTGAATTGAACTGAAGCAACCGAACAGAAAACAACTACGAGTCCCAATTTAAGATGGTAGTTAACTAGAGATCCATCAACACTAATGCAGTCCAACCTTCCTCTTAAACTAACATTTAAACCAATGTCCAATTGCCAACAGAACCTAGAAAATGAATAATTCAATTCACAACAGAACCTTGAAACGTATTTGGATGATAAAATTCTTATAGAGCATTCAAACATTTTGCAATGACTATTAAAACCCAATAGTGAGCTCCATGTTCGAAGTAACATTTTAAAATGACTAAAAAGGCAATTGTAAAAGTCATCCCATCATAACACTAAATGATAGACCAACCGCCAATATTCAAAAATTGCTATTCAACCGAAGTAGATAATATAATTACTCAAAGAACAGCTAAATGTAAAAATAAGGGCAAATTACACTAGCAAGGTTGCACCCCCCAAGGTTTAGCAAAATTTCGCCTGATATTCTCCCCTTTTTTTACCCTACACACACCTCCCGTAATTTATATAACAACATAACATTGTATACCATTCCCTTTGACACATACCTCCACTGATTTCTTATGCAGTTATATAAATCGAAGGAGAACAAAGTAATGTCAAAAGAGAAGAGGGATATCGGGTGTAATTTCATGAAACCTCACGAGTGAGTGTAATTTTCCCTAAATAAATAACTGGATGACAGACCTAGACACACAGATCAGAAAAACAAAACTGCAAGATGAAAACTTGGACAGGTTGAAAAAAAAGGCATACCATACTAAGAAGCACGTAAACCAAGCAATACATCGAGGTCAGACTAAGAAAGCAGCTCCACATTATAAGCAGAAGCATCACAGGACCAAACCTAATGAAGGACTGAAAGCCCCTAAGAGCAGAATCCTTCCAGAAAATCAATGACAACCTCAGTAAGCTCCCCAATCTGGAGCAACCCCGGCACACCATAGGCCAATGCCGTTCAATGAACATAGCAGTCCTATCTCTGCACCATGTCACCGCGGTTCGAGCACGCCAGCCGGCGTCCTTCTGCGACCGAAACCATTGCCAACACTGCTTGAACAACCCTATGTCCTCCATCACCAAGGCCTCCTCAAATTCCCCAGAATCTTGGTGAAACCTCACTTCTATGCCTACAACTTAAACCTCATCATCATCATCCTAAACAAATTGCTAATGCTATTGACACCCATCACCACCAATCCAATGCTCCATATATCCAAACCATTGTGACCCTAACTCATCAATGCCATCCATAAAAAAGTAAAAAATCACCTTGATCTACCAAAATACACTGCAAATAAATAAGGCCTGCCACTCCAACTCCCTACATTAATCAACCAAATTCACGGGTTTCACAAGTCCAATGGCTCTCCTCATCCAAAAAGTGAAAGAAGAAAAAAAACACAAAACCCCACTATTGATAAGATCAAAAGAGAACATTCTGTGAGTCCATGAGAGCACTAAATACAATCACGTTCAAAAGGGGGTAAATTGCTTCCAAAATAAGCCTCCCAAAAAGCAACCACTGTTCACAGAAGCCCCACAAAAACAAAAACACGCACTCAAAGCAACAGTTGAATAACAAGATAAAAATTAAAAGCCCTCTCTTTTTGACAAAAACAATGCGACCCCTTTCCCTTTTCCACGCCCCCACTTGAACTCCAGCGCTAGCAGCCTCGACCCTTTAACGGGTTCAAGACCTAGCACTGCAGAATGGGGCGAAAACCACCGAAAGGAACGAACTTGAAGGTGGCCCAGAAACCGTGGAAACCCTAAAACAAAAGGGTATGAGCCATTTTAGGAGAAGAGCGAGTTGAGACTCCGGAGCACCCACAGAGAATGAGGAAAAGGAGAAGGGGACTATTGGATTTTCTGCAGAGGAAGAAAACCTTGGCTTTTCCCTTCTGATTTTTTTGTTTAATTTTTATTCCTCTCTCAGGGATTGCTTGTGAAAAAAAGAGTGAGTTTGTAAAAGTTTCAAAAAGTTTCGTAAAGGGTGGGGAGGAGTGAGAGAGTTGTTTTTGTTGCAGAGGAGGAGAGAGAAAGAGAGAGAGAGGAATTGACATCATTTTTTAAAAATATTATTTGCTTTTATTTTTGTCCAGAAATATTATTTGGTTTGCTTTGTGGATTAGGGCTGGAGAGGTGTGTAATAATGAGGAAGTGGGGTCCATCACACAACATTCAATTTTGTAATTCCATAATGTTTTTATGTTACAAATTTAATTCTTAAAACCTCTTCTTCAACTTATACTAGATTATCTTGTCAAAAAAACATATAAATTTATCAATAATTTATATTTTTTTAAATTAAAATTTCATCTTCTTAATTTTTTACTTAATTAATATATTTCGTAGTAGAAGTATTTTCATGTAAAAAAAAAGTAATTAATATAATACATAATTTGAATTGAATCTTATAAAAAAAATTAAGAGGCATTAATATCAAATCCTATGTAATACTGCTATTTATTAGTTGACGGGTAGTTTGGCTTTAGAAAGGGAGGAAAAAGATTTGAACTAATTCAAATTCGACCATCAGTGATTCTTATTTAAAAAAAAAATACTATTCCACTAAAATATTGTCATAAATAGAAAAAGCATAAATTAAAAGAGAGATTTCAGTAAGCAACCAAAGTACTATAATTGTGATGTTCCAGGAAAAAAAAAAAAACACTAATTATGGTGATGAAAAATGTTCTACCATGTGCATCAGATTTCCTCAAATGCTAATGATTCCCCTGCATGCTTGGATGACATATATACACTTTATTAATGTCATAGATGTTGTGAGGGTTAATTGAAGACCAAAACAAAAATTACTAGTCACACTAACTGTGATTGCAAATGTATTACTTAGATGTGTGAAAAAAATTTAAATTAATCTGATCTGATTCATAATCGATTTAATTCGTATTGAAAAATTTGATTCATTTTGAAATTTTTTTTTAAGTCAAACCACTTTATAAAATCGATTCAGTTATCCGATCCATTTCTACAAAGTGAATTGGTTTGGTTTGGTTTTTTTAGAAAATTGATCTATATATGAGTAAAAAGTGGATAACTGCACCGCACTAAACCGATCCATATTTTAAAAAAATCAAACTGATTCATTTTTTATAAAATGAATCAGTTAACCGATCCATTTTTATAAAACGGTTCGATTCAAATTTTTCAAAAAATCGATCCATAAACACCCCTAGTATTACTTTCAAATTTGATTTCATCATATTAAAATAATATTTAATTAATAAAAAATACATTTTTATTATGCAGATTATGTTTGTAAAAATGAAAATAAAAAAGAAGAAGAAGACACTCGTGAGAATGTTGCAGTTAGTGTTAGCATCAGTTGCAGCTATTGGAACAATCACTGGTGATGGTGTCGCAAAAGTGGGGTTAATTGGTTGGTTGGTGGTCAAGCCTAAGATTTTGAAATAATTCGATTGTTAAAAAATGTTGGTTCCAAATTTGTTAAATAATCACCTTAAGCCTTTTAATAGACCAACTGGTATATATATTTTAAAAATATTACAATTAAGGTTTAATGCTTTAAATAATAGCAATAATCACATTATTTTATTTGCGTTTACTTAAATTGACTAGCCTATTTAAGATTTTTAAAATGATATTTTAACTAAATAAATAAATTAAAGGGATTTATGTATGGTCAAAAGGGAAAGGTATATCAAGTATAATTCAATAAGTGTAAGATGTGTCAATATAATTTGTCCTTTTAAAAAAGCATTATCCTAACTTAATTATTCTGTAAATAACTTTAGCCAGATTTAGGCTTCATGTCGGTCAAACCAAACCATAGACCCCTCATAAGCCGCAAAGACTAATTTGATTCCTAATTGCCTTTTTTCTTTTTAATTTTAAAGTTACTCATAAATCACAATGTATATCAAATTAATGTCCAAAAATTGGTTGTGATTATATATAGATGTGTGTTCTTTCCAAAAAAAAAAAGAAAAAAGAAAAGTAAAATATATTCCATTTTTAAACTCTTTAAAGTTACATATACAACTCACATCATTACCTACTATCAAGCCTAATTAAAAATGGTAATTCCCAAGGTTTGATCATATAGATGAGGTTATGACTCAAAGAAAGAAACAAAAGATGATTAATATGAAAATGTGTTAGATGAGATACCCACCAACTATTGGCAATTAAAATGATCATTTATATGTTTTTGTCATATTTGAACACTAGGAGAGAGAAAGGGAACATGGTAGCTGAATTTAACTTTTGGTAAGTAAGGAAAGAAACAAATGATGAGTAACATGGAAATATGGTAGGTGAGTTACTAACTATGGGCAACTAAGGGAATAAATAAATTATCAATAATATACTAAAATTATGTAAAGATTTAAACAAACAAAAAAAAAGGAATATCTATATCTATAACTACTACCGTAAAAAAAATATATATATACATTACAAAATAAAGTGATATTTTGAATTACAATTACATGTTTAAATCAAATATAAATTTCAATCTTTTTCATTTAAGAAATCTAAATACTAAACTTGTTGAACTAACAACTTTTGATCACACTTATGATTTTTATTTAGTGCATTTTTTTCTTCTAAATATAGTAAAGCCTTTCAACTAAGATTTATGGGAATTTTAAGGTACAAAAATTTAAATCAAATAAGTATAAAAACTAACAAACCTAAGAGTCTCCTCAATATGCTTAATCCATCAATTCATCATGGTCCAAATTCTTCGAGTCCCTTGTCATTCTTTCTTTTGAATAAAAAAAAAGTATAATAATATTCTATTTAAAGATCTTGTTTCGATTAAATACGCTTCTAAGTCAACCCTCTAGGTTATCCAACCTAATCTGCATACATAAACATGGAATTGATTTATATATTGCATCACATACATATTACTTGTGTATTATAGAGGTATTTATAAAGTGACCAATGAAATCTAACTAAGTTCATTAAACACAGTGTGTAAGTATTGTATTATATTGTATGAAATCTAACTAAGTTGGATCTTAAATATATGAATGCATGAATCTAATATATAGCTGAATAAATAAAAGTAGTGTATTACATGAAACAATTAATATCCTGTATAACATTATACACAATAATATATACATAAGGACAAAATAATTACTTATATAATTTTATAATTGCATTATTATAGGTTTAGTTAAGTAATTAAGTTCTTGAAGAATAATTTTCAAATAGACCCTCACAGTGGCAGCCAATAATTAATGTGCAATATAATGATAATTGTATGTATCCCATATTAACACTAATTTTGTATCTGTGTCTCTTGTAACGGGTTGGAGTACCCCTTGTACTCTCTTTAATATAAATCTCTTTTGCTTATAAAAAAAAAAAAAACTCTAATATATATTAATAATTAAATAATTTTTTCTTACATTTGGAATCTTGGTACTTAGTCAAATCGCCATCACTTTGCAAAGTAACTTTCATTCCATCAGGGTGCCGTGACGCATCACAGTTTATGAGCAAATCCACATTCCCAAAGTACATAAATTCTTAAGCAATAAGCACTGTCCTTTTTATTTTTATCTATAAAAATTATAATTACAAATGCAGGACTCGAGCTTTAATTTTGTACATAACATTAAAGAACCCTAATAATTTAAGTCAATTATTTTATAGATAAATAATTGTTGAATTTTTATCGTACATTGATATTAAATCTGCTTTACATGTTGAATTTATTATTATTGTGTGTGCTATTAAATATCTGCATGATGTTTGGTTAGAATATGATTCTAAATTTGTTATGGATGATTTTGAATATATCTAAATTGTTTCATGGCACATTCGTGGTAGATGATAATATTATTTCTCACTTTATTTGCATATATATATTTTTTATTTTCATATTTATAGAGAAGAAAATTAATGTTTAGATATAAATTAGTTAATTTTGATTTAAAATATAATTTTTTTTTTTATAAATGGTGGTTTGTTATTCTTTTTATTTTAGAGTTTTTTTTATAATCGTTATGATTTATCTTCTTTCGTTTTTGTTAATTATTACATAATTTTTTTTTGTATATTTTGATAGAAAGTAATGATGTTTGAGTTAAATATAATTGTTATGAATGATTTTTTCTTCTTTTAAATATTTAACATAATTATATATTTAAAATTCAAAATTGAGATCACCTCCTTTTAAAGATTACATAATTTTTTTATTCGTTTTTGGTCCCAAAATTTAATGCAGCTAAATACATAAGACAAAATTCGAATCCCTAACCTTATTTAAGCGTAGATCAACTCCTACCGCCGAAACATAGGATAATAATATTGATAGAGTTTCCAAAATTTCAATGGTTTTACTTTTCTAACTGTTGAGACCACCAACAATAAAGAGATTGATTGTAACCACTTCATCCCAAAATAGGTGAAGGAATTTATTCTCTCAATGTTTGTCAGTATCCTCAACTTGATACTTAACAAAACAGTCCTTGTCACCCACGTGATCATAAAGAAAAGATTTCTCAATCCCCCATAACCCTTAACCCTTTTTAAACTTGTAGTTTTTGCATTCAATAAAATCAGAACCAAACTTAGAAGGCATCATTAGTTTTGTCTCTTCTCTTTCTTACTCCATTTATTATACAAGAGTGGTGTTTCTTACACAAACTTTATCTTTAAATATTCTAATAACGTAGATTCATTTGAATCCTTCAAGAAAAAGGTATGATACCATCCAAGTTTTATCCAATAGCTTGCACGGACTTTGTTCTTATACATATTCTAATGTGATCTTTATGATGGGTTTGCTCATAGTACAAGTATAATTTATCCATAATAAGATAAAAGTTTAACCGTGATACATTATCAATTCATTGACTAATGATAAAAAAATGGCTATTAACCGATGATGTAAAATTGTGTTACACTGTTATTTAATTATAAAATATCATTTATAAGTTTGTTAAATTTTATAATATTTAACTTATAAGTTATACCAATACTAAATTTTAACAATGCATAATCATCAAACTATTAACTAATTAGGATGCAATTATAGATAAAACTTATAAACTATATAAGAAAAGAGTTAAAAATGTATAAGTTAATTAATTAAATTAAAAGTGATTAATAAAATTAGTTGATAAATTAAAAGGTGTATATTTGATTATTTGAGATTGAAAAAATTAAATAAATTAATAGATATAAAAAAGAAGGAAAAAAACTAGTTGCAATTTATAAAATTAAGCCAAAAACTACTAAAAACAAGTTTCAAGCCAATTAATTTATTAGCTCTTTCAATAATTTATCAAGCATATTAATCACCTTTTTATCTTGAATTTGGTGAGTTCCTGAAATTCAATTTGTCTAAACTTTTCACAACAAAAAAAATTATATTGAACATGAGTTTTAAAATGACTATTATTTTAAGAAGAGAAGGATTCAAACGACATTAGTGTAACTTTTATTAAGTATTTACACCGTTCAATAATTTTATATTAAATGTGAATTTTATAAATTCAATTGTTAGATTGAAAGTTTTTTACTCTTAGATCATATATACAAAATTTTATATTAATCCAAGATGATTTGAGAGTTCATTCTTATAGAATAAAATTAACATAGTATATACATTTTAAAATATAATAAAATATAATCATTTTATTTCTTTCAAGTTGTTTAATTTTTAAAAAAAATTGATATAAATATATAAAGTAATATGAAGTTAATAAATAATTTTTAATTATATGAAAATTTATAATTGGGTAACAATAAGGGATTCTAATTAAATTCGTAAAATAAAAACAAAGATCAAGAAATAGAAACAATTCCTAGGTAATCCATCTTTGATTTCATTATAGGCTTTGAAGTCTGAAGACCCAATTTGAGAGGCACGTGCTTGGCGAGGTTCAGTTAGTAAACGGCCCCTTATGTTTGTTAGGTTATTTATTTCCTGTGAAATGGTGGTTAGGTTATTTATTTTGTACAATAATGACCTTATTTAAGAACTATTTTAGAAAATTCAGTCTAATTTTATTATTTATTTATAAATTACAAAAAATGTCATCTTATTTTTTTTCCTTTCCTTTTTTATTTTCAACAGTTTATGTAAGAAACAATAAAAATAATGAAAAGTTATTCTTATTATTTTCTATCCAAATCTTTGAAAATGAAAAATAATTTTTTTTATAATTAGGAAATAAAATAAGAAATGAAAATAATAAAAAAAAAGACTTATTCCCAATATAAGCAAACCTTAGACACCAATTAAAAACATCAATAAATATATCTTTCTTTTAATATAATTCAATCCTCAAAACCAACACTTAGTCCTTGACAAATACTTCCTCCATCTCAAAATGACTTCACCTTTATATTTTTTAAGAACAAATTAAGAATAATAATAAATATATCACTCTTTATGTAATTTTACTAAAATAGTTTGACACTCTCAATAAATGTATTACTTTTTCAATTGTGGTATTTGAAGATTTAAAAGGAAAAAATATTACATTGAAAGCTGAAAACATCCATCATTTTGAAAAAAATGTTAAAACTCTAGTCATTTTTAGATGAAGAGAGTAGTAATTATAGGATATACATCCTCTCCGCTACTAGAAATTTTCCGTAAGAGATAAAAAAATGATTAAACGCTATGTTAAATTTCTTTTTAGCATTTAACCCTTCTTTTTAATATATATCTCTTACTGTAAATTTCCCAGAGAAAGTACACACTCATTTATAGGGGTGCCACCTTTGTCAGAAAAATGACTCATTGTAAAAGGTGGTATTATGTCTGATCAGTGATCACCAACTGTTCCCGGCTTACGAACAAGAAAGTTGAGAGGAAGTTCAATCCAACACAGTTGACCCTGACCGAGTGTTCTGAATACAGACAAGAGTTCCACATTGTCCCTAGCATAGTTCTATTATGGAAGTTTCATTATCTGTGCCTAAAGTTTGGAAGTTTACCACTCTCAATATAAGGACTTCTTGAGCTGGAATTACAAGAAATTTAGACAACGTTGCTCCTACCTGATATAGTAGTACAAAAGACCAAGGCATAGGAAATGCATTGGATGGTTATTGCTTTAAGAGTGTGTTTGTTCTTTACCATTCCCACTTTCCAATGCATGCTCAAACTTCAATGTCAATCCCTCTCACAATAGATGGGTGTTGAATGTGATTCAACAGAGATGCAAACACAACCTAAATCTCAACTCCATGATGTTCAAGGCATGTCATCATGTGAAAAATTAAAACTATGCCTATCATCTGAAGTGCATTTAAAAGGACAATTTTTTTTGCCAATAACTCATCAGTATGAGTGATATTGAATTTAATTTTCTTAGGCAAGATTTAAAATTTGACTTATGGATGAAAAAAATGTGATAAAAAAAACACACTATAGATAAGTCATTGGTAAAACATGTAAGTATTCCATACCAATAACTTAGTTATAAAACAAAATGACATTTTTTATTTTTATTTTTTTGTGCTAGTTTACAAGAGTAGATTTGAGAAAGACAAATCATGAGACAAGAATCAGGATACATAGAAAATGAAAAGATCTTCAAACTTATCATTGAACACAAGCCCGGCTCATATTTACAAAACATCAAATAGCAACTTCCTAGTCATGGGGGGCGGCATCTAAAAAAACACTAAAAAATATGAATAGGTTGCAAAATTTGCATTAAATACACCTCTAAGCAAATGAAATTACCTTTTAAGTTAAAGGACATATCACTACCCATCGATGTTTACATGCTTTGATCATATTTAGCAGTCAAGGTTGAAGTTGTGAGGGATGACATGGTAGTGTCATGGTTGTCTGATGAAGAGGATGTATGGTATATAGATGAATACTTCGGATCAATACTACTACTTTCTTGGTTCTTCCCAACTTTGAGGTCCATAAAGTCAGATATTAAGGCAGGCTTTGTTATCTTACTGTCATCAACATGCATTTTTCCAGTGAGCATCTTGACCACAGATGACATCGATGGCCGGAGCTTTGGCGATTCCTGCGTGCAAAGAAGGCCAATCTTCAGAAACTTACAAGCTTGCTCAGCATCGAATTCCCCATTCAGTGACATGTCTACCAGGCCGACCAATTCCTTTCGCTCATAAAGTTCCCATGTCTGTAAGAACAGAAGAAAAATAAATAAGAGAAGGTCCAGAAATCTCATATGATGCTTTAGAATATGATCACACTTATGCAATGAAATGCCAAAGCCTAGTAAATAAAATATTAAGTTAGCAAATCCAGATTACAAATAAGTCATAAGAAAGACTTGCTTCTTGAGAAAGGGAGAACAAACACAATCCTTTAACATTATAAACTGGATCAAAACACACTCAGTTATGGTCAAACCGATTAGGGAGTAAAGCTTTTATGTGTAGCTTTAACACTAGGAACTTCAGGTAAGTAATTGCTAAATGAATATGGTGAATTCAGGTTTAGTTAAAATATATTAAGATTGAATAAAGAAACTGGTTGTAAGAATTGGTGCTAGTAAAAGATACGTCAAAATGCAAATATGATTGAAAATACGAAATATACATACCCTCTCCAGAAGAAATTGTTCTTCTATTGGTAGCCGTGAATTTGTGTTGCATCTTCCACTTACTATCTCCACAAGGAGGACACCGAAGCTGTAGATGTCTGCTTTCCGTGTTAGCTTCCCCCCTATTGCATACTCGGGTGCTAAATACCCTCTGAAATAAACTATTCATCAGCAAATTTCTGATATAAAATATTTGATTAAAAAATATTACATGCTTGTGTAAACAGCAAAACAGAAGCATTCCTCTTCCTCAAGTAAGGAGGGAAAGATAGTGAATATAAACTATAGTGTCATCAATTGACATCAAAATGGATTGTTACAAAATAAATATTAAATATACAGGATGTGATCAATCTTGTCACAGGATGTGATCAATCTTGTCATATGTCAACTATATCCTAATTATTCTGTATAGTAGAATCTAATTCTGACCAATCAGAACATACCCCACAAGTGTTAACTTCCATGTTTTAGTCAAAGATCTTGAATAAAAAACCTGGGAATTGGGGGGAAGGTTCAAGTCTTCAAAATTGGAATTGCGAAGGTTGCTTTGCAGTTTCAAGGGGTAAAATAAAACAAACTAAAAAGCTTCCAATTTTTTCAGTGATTATAATTTACAATACTTACATTGTTCCTGCAACACGCGTGCTGACATGAGTCATATTTGCTGGAATAAGCTTCGCAAGACCAAAATCTGAAATCTTGGGTGTAAGATCTTTGTCAAGGAGGATATTGCTTGCTTTTATATCCCTATGAACAATAGGAGGCCGTACTTCTTCATGAAGGAAGGCAAGCCCACGTGCAACTCCAACACATATTTTACATCGTGTTCGCCAATCAAAGTAGATACTACTGTGACCTCCACCTGTAAAGAGAGAAAAAAATTGATTAGAAAAGAATTAGAGTAAGATTAAAAGAGTCGAAGACTAGTTAATAAAAGATATTGTCCGCTTTGGGCCCAAGTCCTCACGCTCAGAAGACTTTCGACACACACAATGAATCCCAAATTTAGATCCACCTGCTAACCATCATACCCGTCGAGCCGGTCACTTGATCAATACCACTTGTTGTGGTCCGAGGGGGTTACCACACATATACACATGTCTCCACATTGGTGAGATATTGTCCGCTTTGGGTCCACGGATTTGCTTTTGGATATCACCCAAAAAGCCTCTCAACCAACTGAGACAAGTGTGTGTATATAAACCTATGTCCATCCTCTTGTTTGAACGATGTGGGACTTTGCTTGCATCCCAACATATGAAACATTCACGTGTCTTCACTTAACAATTTAAGCTTTTAATATGGTTGGTTCATGACTTGGTATCAGATCCTCTATGACATGGTCTATAGTTCAATCCTTGAATCTCGTTCTTCTGATAATAAGTTGAATTTCAACACCAAAATAGGTAAGTCTATGCATTATCCACACTTTAAGCCCGAAAGGCTCGTGTGAGGCGGGGCCTGTTGATCTGTGTGACTCTAAAACAGAATTAAGTAAAAACAGTTTCTCAACTAACTCTTTATTATTGTTAGTTGGTTATTGGATTCTCTTGTATTCTATATATGTTTTTCCTTTCTTATTTTTCTCTCTTGTATGTAATATAAATACAAGTGAGTGGAAAGGGGTTAAGAGAAAAAAAAGGGTGAAAGTTACAAGGAGTGGTAGAACAAGAAAAGGGTTCTTGTGAGACTTGTGACTTGTATTGCTTGAGAATCATAGAAAATTGTTGCTGCTCTTCCCGTGGATGTAGGCCTCAAGGCTGAACCACGTAAAGCTTGGTGTTATTCTTTCTTTGTCCCTCATCTTTAATTTCTGCATTTTATAAACATTCTTGCATCTATGTGCATATGTGTGCATTAGTATTTTGTGGTTCTTGTATGCTTTAATCTTCTTGTTAGGTGTTATAAGCTGAAGGACCAACAAGTGGCGCCGTCTGTGGGGATAAACACCATCAAGAATGGGAAATACAAAGTATGACATAGAGAAGTTTTCTGGCGAGAATGATTTCGGGCTTTGGAGGATCAAGATGGAAGCAATCTTGATTCAACAAGGGTGTGCAGAAGCTATAAAAGGAGAAGAAAAAATGTCAAGTTCTTTAACTCAGAAGGAGAAAACAAACATGATTGAGAAGGCTAGGAGTGCTATAATTCTATGTCTAGGTGACAAGGCTCTCAGGGAGGTTGCTAGAGAGAAAACTGCTGCAGCTATGTGGCTCAAGCTGGAGTCTTTGTACATGACAAAGTCATTAGCACACAGATTATGTTTGAAACAAAGATTGTACTCATTCAAGATGACAGAAACAAAATCAATTGTGGATCAATTAGCTGAGTTCAACAAGATCTTGGATGATTTGGAAAATATAGAAGTACAGCTGGAAGATGAAGACAAGGCTCTGCTCCTTTTGAACTCACTACCAAGGAATTATGAACACTTCAAGGATGCCATTCTTTATGGCAAAGAACAGGACATTACTCTGGATGAAGTGCAAACTTCAATTAGGACAAAAGAGTTGCAAAGACAACAAGATAACAAGACAGATGATAATGGGGAGAGTTTGAATGTGTCAAGAGGCAGAAGTGAGAAAAAGGGACAAAGTCAGAAAGGAAAGAAAGCTAGATCAAAATCTAAAATTGGTGACAGGTCAAAATTCAAGTGCTTCTACTGTCACAAGGTTGGTCATTTCAAGAAGAACTGTCCTGAGAGGAATAGGGACCAAAAATCATCAGCTGATTCTGCTGACATAGCTGCAATATCTTATGGCTATGAGAGTGCTGATGTTCTTGTAGTCACAACTTCACAGACACAAAAAGACTGGGTTATGGACTCAGGGTGTTCTTATCACATGTGTCCCAAGAAAGACTATTTTGAAACCTTGAAGCTTAAGGAAGGAGGGGCAGTGTTGCTTGGAGATGATCATCCATGTCAGGTGCAAGGAATTGGCACAGTCAGGCTTAAAATGTTTGACAATAGAGAATACATCCTTAAAGATGTGAGGTATGTGCCTGATCTCAAGAGAAATCTTATATCTATAAGCATGTTTGATAGTTTAGGTTATGCTACTAAAACTCAACATGGTGTACTTAAAATTTTGAATGGATCTCTTGTGATTGCTAAAGGTAACAAAGATAAGAATAATGGCTTGTTTGTCTTAGATGGATCTACTGTTATGGCTCATGCATCTATAGCTAGAAATGATATTGATAAAACAAAACTATGGCATTTAAGGCTAGGACATGTAAGTGAGAGAGGCCTAATTGAACTAGAAAAACAGAATTTGCTCAAGGGTGATAAGCTTGATAAGTTAGAATTCTGTGAACATTGTGTGTTAGGTAAGTCTCACAGGGTAAAGTTTGGAACTGGTATACATGTTTCTAGCAGGCCTTTTGAGTATGTTCATGCTGATTTGTGGGGACCTTCTAGAGTTAAAACTCTAGGTGGAGGTTCTTATTTTCTCACTATCATTGATGACTTTACTAGAAGAGTGTGGTTGTATGTACTAAAAGATAAAACTGAAACATATAAAAAATTCAGGGATTGGTATACTCTGATCCAAAACCAACTTGAAACCAAGTTAAAAGTATTAAGGACTGACAATGGCCTGGAGTTTCTTTCAGAGCAGTTTGCTGAGTTTTGCAGGAACCAGGGGATTAAAAGACATAGAACAGTCCCTCATACACCTCAACAAAATGGGCTTGCTGAGAGGATGAATAGAACTATCTTGGAAAGGGTTAGATGCATGCTTCTTGGTTCAGGATTGTCAAAGAAATTCTGGGGTGAAGCTGCTACCACTGCTGCATATCTCATAAATAGGTGTCCTTCCTCTGCATTGAACAATAAAACTCCTATGGAAGCTTGGCATGGAAAACCTGTAGATTACTCTAATCTGAGAGTGTTTGGATCTCTAGCTTATGCTCATGTGAAAGAGGGTAAGTTAGAACCAAGAGCTGTGAAGTGTGTTTTCATAGGATATCCAGATGGAGTGAAAGGCTACAAGCTATGGAAGTTGGAAAAAGGTGGAGGAAAATGCATAATCAGTAGGGATGTTACCTTTGATGAGACCAAATTGGGAATACTTGAAGAACAACAAATGGAAGAGAGCTCTAGTAAAGATCATGTTCAGTTTGAGGTGGAGTCTTCCACACACTCTTCAGAAATAAATCAAACTGAAAATTCTGAAGAAATCACTGATGGAGCTTCAAGTTCAGGTGAAGTTGCTAGAAATCAGGATATATCAAGTTATCAATTGGTAAGAGATAGAGCAAGGAGAGTTCCTAAACCTTCTAGCAGATATGGTTATGCTGACCTTATTTGCTATGCTCTTAATACTGCAAATGAAGTGCAAGGATTTGAACCAAAGACTTATAAGGAGGCTATGGAAAGCAGTGAAGCACAAGATTGGATGAAGGCTGTACATGAAGAGATGAAATCTCTACAAAAGAATTTGACTTGGAAGCTTGTTAGTTTGCCAACAGGGAAAAAGGTCATAAGCTGCAAATGGATCTTCAAGAGGAAAGATGGCATTCCAGGAGTTGAAGCACCAAGGTTCAAGGCAAGACTTGTTGCCCGGTGATTTACTCAGGTTGAAGGTGTAGACTACAATGAGATTTTCTCACCTGTAGTGAAGCATTGTTCTATAAGGATTCTGCTTAGCATTGTAAACCAGTTTGACTTGGAGTTGGAACAAATGGATGTCAAAACTGCTTTTCTGCATGGAGACCTTGAAGAAACCATTTATATGCAACAACCAGAAGGTTTCTCTGAAGAAGAAAACAAAGTCTGCTTGCTTAAAAAAACCTTATATGGTCTGAAACAAAGTCCTAGGATGTGGTATAAGAGGTTCGATGATTTTTTGATGAAGTTGGGTTTCTATAGATGCAGGTATGACAGCTGTGTATATGTTCTTAAAAGAAAGAAGGAATATGTGTTATATCTACTCCTATATGTAGATGATATTCTTCTTGCAAGTCCTAGTAAGGAAGAGATAGAAAATTTTAAATCTAAGCTCAATTCTGAGTTTGAAATGAAGGATCTTGGCCCTGCCAAGAGGATTTTGGGAATGGACATCATTAGAAACAGAAATGAAGGAGAATTGTTCCTATCACAAGAAAATTATTTGAAGAAAGTAGTTGAGAGGTTTAGAATGCATCAATCTAAACCTGTCAATACACCTCTTGGATCTCTATCAAAACTGTCTATTTCTCAGGTTCCTAAAACTGAGGAAGAAAGGATCAAGATGGAGTCTGTTCCCTATGCTAGTGGGGTTGGTAGTGTCATGTATGGCATGGTGTGCTGCAGACCAGATTTGGCTTATGCAATTAGTTTGGTTAGCAGGTTTATGGCAAATCCTGGTCAACTTCATTGGAATGCATTGAAATGGTTGTTTAGATATCTCAATGGGACTTTGGGATGTGGTTTGAGATTTAAAAGAAGTCATACAGAAGGAGATGCTGTGATTGGATATGTTGATGCTGATTTTGCAGGATGTCTTGATACAAGAAAGTCATTAACAGGTTATGTGTTCACTATGTTTGGTTCTGCAGTAACTTGGAAAGCTAACCTACAATCAGTGGTTTCTTTGTCAACAACTGAAGCTGAGTATATTGCCCTTACTGAAGGAGCCAAGGAAGGTTCATGGTTAAAAGGATTGATTGGTGATCTAGGTATAAATCAGTCTAGAGTTACCATAAATTGTGATAGCCAAAGTGCTATTCACTTAGCCAATCACCATACTTATCATGAAAGGACCAAACATATAGACATTAGATATCATTTCATCAGAGATATGATTGAAACAAGAAAGATTCAAGTTCTAAAGATTGCCACTGAAGACAACCCAGCTGATATGCTAACAAAGTCACTTCCTAGAGCTAAGTTCAAGCATTGCTTGGACTTGATCAATTTTTCAAGTTGATTGAAGCATGAATGTGAAGAGCAGAGCAGTTCTGGAGGTTCAAGGGTTCTTCTTCTTATTTGTTTTAAGAGTCAAGGTGGAGATTTGTTGATCTGTGTGACTCTAAAACAGAATTAAGTAAAAACAGTTTCTCAACTAACTCTTTATTATTGTTAGTTGGTTATTGGATTCTCTTGTATTCTATATATGTTTTTCCTTTCTTATTTTTCTCTCTTGTATGTAATATAAATACAAGTGAGTGGAAAGGGGTTAAGAGAAAAAAAAGGGTGAAAGTTACAAGGAGTGGTAGAACAAGAAAAGGGTTCTTGTGAGACTTGTGACTTGTATTGCTTGAGAATCATAGAAAATTGTTGCTGCTCTTCCCGTGGATGTAGGCCTCAAGGCTGAACCACGTAAAGCTTGGTGTTATTCTTTCTTTGTCCCTCATCTTTAATTTCTGCATTTTATAAACATTCTTGCATCTATGTGCATATGTGTGCATTAGTATTTTGTGGTTCTTGTATGCTTTAATCTTCTTGTTAGGTGTTATAAGCTGAAGGACCAACAGGGCCGGTTGAAGATATAGAATTTGTTTGGATACAAGCTTATAAGAGTTTTTATGAACTCCTCTACTAAAAATAAAGAGATTTTTCCAAAATAGAAGCTCTTAAAAGCTCTTCTAACTTGTATCCAAAGAGGTTCATAATATACAACCATTCATATATCTTCATCTAACATCTTAAGCCTTCGGGATAGTTGATTCATGACAAAAACCAATCCATGAATAAATCTTTCTTCTCAACTAATGCCAGAAAGCTTTAGCAAAAGGCTTTTTTCCAACAATATTTCAAGAGAACGGATCCTGAGAGATGAGACTACTTTCCATGTAGGGGTGTGCAAAAAATCCAAATTGATCCGAACCGATCCATAACCGATCCGATCCATATTGAAAAATCCGATCCATTTTGAAAAAAAATCCGAACCGAACCACTTTATAAAATCGGTTCAGTTATCCGATCCATTTTTACAAAGTGGATTAGTTCGGTTCGGTTTGGTTTTCTAAAAAAACCGATCCATATATGAGTAAAAAAGTGGATAACTGCACCGCACCGAACCGATCCAATTTCAAAAAAACCGATCCATATTTTAAAAAAACCAAACCGATCCACTTTATAAAAAATGGATCGGTTAACCGATCCACTTTTATAAAACGGTTCGGTTCGGTTTGGATCGGTTTTTTCAAAAAACCGATCCATGAACACCCCTATTTCCATGCATCATGCTAAGCAAGTAAGCATCAACAGATAAAACACAGACAGTTACCCAAATAAAATTAAAAAAAAAAAAAAATTTACCTAGAAGAGTTTGTGATAGGCTGTTATTCTCAAGGTAGTTGTAGACTAATATTCTGTTATTTTTCTCCACACAACAACCATATAACTTAACCAAATTTTCATGCTCTATCTCTGAGATCACATTAATCTCTGTCAAGAACTCCTTCACCCCTTGTCTTGATTCAGCCGAAAGAACTTTTATTGCAGCAACTTTTCCATCTTTGAGCCGTCCCTGATCATCCACCATAATAAGTTAAGGATTCATTGTCTTCCATTAGGAGGAGGAAAAAACAATGATCAGACCAATTGCTATGATGATGCATGCAGCGTGACCACATGATCTAGTTTACCTTGTAGACAGAACCAAAACCGCCCTCTCCAATTTTATTGACTGGACTAAAATCTTCAGTTGCATTTCTGAGTTCTTTGTAGGTGTAGATTCTAACATTATGAATGCCTGAAATATATATTCAAAATACATTCAGTTCAGAACCTAATACTCAACTAAAATCTAATATCGTAAGTAGATTTTTATCAATCAATTATATAATAGATATCTCAATTCGAGAACACAATCACATCCCTAGAAAATTAATCAAATTTAAGAAACTATACAATGCCATCTCAGTATAAACTATGTATAATGTACTGTAATTTATTATAGCCTGCAATTAAGTTACCTTCATCTATTTCTGGATCTTGTCTTCCTGAAGAAGATGATTTATTGAATAAGAAAGGAAAACAAGTCATAACTGAATGAAGTAATAGTAGCTTCAATCGTCAAATGGTATCAATTGCTTCCAAGGTCACCTGGTTGAACCATCAAAAAGTGTTACTGTTTTGAAGAATAACAAAGTGGAAAGTACATAAAACTAATCAAACATGATAAAAGATAATGCAAAATCTCAAGCCTTGCAAGAGCATAACAAAGTACATTCATGATTTTCTATAGCAGATTTGACATATATTCTGTTTAGAAAACTTCTCCAAAAACATTTAAAAATAAATAAAAAAGAAAAAATTAAATAACTTTTCCGTGAGCTAATTTGTATAAATTCTGTCATGTAACTTCTCCATAAGCTTGTTTTAAGTTATGGAGAATTTTATTTCATTTGTATTTCTCCTTTTTTTTCTCTTGAAATAGCTTCCAAAAAGCTTATCAAGAAGTTTATCCAAACCAGACGCATACAAAATCTAATAGCTGATACCATAGCTTAACACTTCACAATGCAAATTTTCAAATGAAAACCGTGCTTTTCACATGCTTCTCTTCATTCTTCACACTGATTCAACTTGGTGCAGCTTTTCACAGCTCAAAGAAGATCAATAACGAAAAACTGAACTAAATTCACCAGTGACTGAAACAGCATGTAGAAACCAAAGCTCAACCAAAAAAGCAAAACAACTTTTCAAATAAAACAAAAAAATCAGAAGCACCATCTTACCCCCAACAAACCAAAAAGGTAAAAAGATTGCAACTTTGCCAAGGACAAAAGAGAAATAAAACATACCACAAAGCCATGATTAAAGGGCACCCAAAGACAAGAAAAAAAACACACCTGAGACGACAGAGGAAGAAAGTGAAGACAGAAAACAAAGATGGGTTTGTAGAAGTTGTGGAGGAGATTCAGTGGAGAAAGCGTGATGATGGGGTTTTATTGTTGGATTAATGAATTAATGGAAGGGTCCATGAATGATCATGAAGCCATGAACCGACGCGTACTCGGTTTGAATCTTCTCTCTTTCCTTTTCGGACAAGACCAAGACCAAGGCAGCTTCAACCACTCGGTGTTTCATGGTACACCTAATATTTGCCAATATGCTTCTCTTTTCACGCTATCAACTACCTCCATTCACACGTAAATCCTGAATACACCATAGGATTTTTGCTTTTCATCACTTAATTGACCAGTACGAATGTACACTAGTAGGATCTATTTTTTTTTTTGAACTAAAAATACTATATGCTAATGCCATAATTAAACTCTTTCTTTTTATACTATAAGATAAGATGATATCAAAGAAAATAACTACTTTGAATGATATAAAAAATTCTCAATAAGTATTTGACAAAACTTTTAATAAGATATACTAAAAGATTCAAACTTTTGGTGCTAATTAAAAACTATAACAACTACTCTCTCATACAATTAAATTATAACAACTTGGAACTTCAAGCGTGTGGTTCAGTGGTAGGGGTTGATCCACGCTTAAGCAAGGTCAGGGGTTCGAATCCTGCCTTGTGTATGCAGCCGGGTTAAATCTTGGGGTCAGCTATCTCACCTTTTGAAGTGCCTCCCTCCTAGCGAGTAGGAACGAACCAAAAAAAAAAACCTATAACAACTTGGACCAATGAATCCACTAGTTGATTGATATACATTTATTGTATGGTTAGACTTGCACGTGTAACATATTGCTATTTTTTTATTTATTTTACTTTTTAAGTTGTAAAATTAGAAATCCCTCGTGCTCATTTATTACTACGGAAGTTTACGAGTGTGGAATGTACGGAGGACTTTATCACGAGTCTACGAATGGAAATTCGATTAAGATTGACTTCAAAAAAATACTTAATATACTTTTCTTAAACAGATTAATATACATCTACATTATCTTTTCTCTTATATCTGTTTTTTATTCTTATTTTTCTTCATTTTTTACTCTATCATATTATATATATATATTTTATATTATATTATATATATCTATATTATTTTCCCTATATTTTGTAATTGGTGGTAATTATTTTTTCGATTGATAATTGATAGCAGTTATTTATTATTTAAGACTGAAACGGTTTTTCAACATTTTTTAAATTTATTATTTTATGTGTGCAATGCATGGAATACTTCCTAGTTGAAAGACATTTCACTTCACACAATCTAGCCATATATATATATATATATATATATATATATATGCTAGTTGAAAAAAATCTTGAATATATTTTGACGATTCTTAAAGTATCATTTTTATTTTAATTCCCGATTAAAATATATTTATTTTTAAATCCTACATTGATAAAAATTGTATATCTTTATTCACTTGACAGAAATTAAAAAATTATATCTCTTTTATAATTTTCAAGACTAAAATAAATAAATTTCAACTGAAAATTAATATAAAAAAGTTATATTTTCAATATTTGCAAACATTTAAATGAAAAAAGAATCTTATCTTATTATTGACATGAAACTTATGCCTTAGATATTTTTCACTATTTCATAATCTGTACTTTTTTGTATTACTTTGTTTAACATACCTTGTTATGTTATTTTTTCGACATGATCATGATGTTATTTAAATTATAACGTTGTTACAATATTTTTAATTTCATTACCTTTTTAAGATAACCAAATTAAGAAGTAAATTATCCGTAAACATCCGTTTAGGATATATTAATTTTTTTTTTCTCCAATCATAAACTATACCTAATATCATGTTGACTCTCACGGTACAAATATTTTAATAAAGTTATATTTTCTGTGTAATTTTTTTATATTGTCAATCAATTAAAAATTATCATAATACAATTTAAAGAAAATTAGAAAATATAATAAATTTACCATATAATAATTATTAAATGACAATATCTTTTTATATCAGAATTATCAAATGACAATATACAACACCTTCACACTTTTAGTATATAAATAATATTTTTCCAAAAAATTATTTGCATGTTAAAATTATTATATATACTGATTTTTTGAAGCAAAAAATTATTATATATACTGATAAGAAAAAGAGACATTTTATTTTGTATTTATGTATGTCTATTTTTTAGAAGGGTTGAGAGAAGATGGTTATATAGTATGAATTTAGGAGTAAAATATAATAAAAAATAAAATCTGAAAAAATAATTGCTAAATGGTATTTCCTTAATAATAGGTACCGTAGATTTTCTTCTCAAATAACCAACTCAACATTATATTTAAATAACGCCTATATATATACCCTAGACCCTATATATACCCCCATTAGGAAAAGAAGAGTGTTACTAACTTTCTAACAAACTCTTACTATAACACACTCACTCTAATTATTATAAATTATTGAAAATTATGAAATTATAATAGAGGATCATTATATAAGACATGTGAAATTTTGTGTTTTTTTACTGAATTTTTAATTAATTAGAGAGTTTGTTATTAACTTTTCTCAACATGTTATTTTATTTTTCTTAAGAATACAGATTTTATTTAAAAGATACATTAATGGGAAAAATTATAATATAACAAAAAATATAATCATCTTTTAAAAAATGGACATCAAAAGGTGGTATATTGATATTCTTTTTACATATTGTTGACTAAACCCTAACCCTGAGTCATGTATCCTCCTATAATATCAAATATGTATTTTTTTTTCTTGTATTTTTAATTTTTTAAAATTTAATTTTCTTATTTTATATAATTCATAATTTTGGTTCTCTCACTACATGCTTATTTATTAATTGTTAAAATTATAAAATGACCTAACATTATATAAATGACACGACAATTAATATTTAATAATATTTAAACTAAATTATATTTTTAATTATCTTTATCATCTTTTTGACATTTCATTTTACTGCTATTATGATAAAAAAAACTAAAAGTGTAATTTAGGTATAATATTATTAAATATTAATTGTTAAGTTTTTTTATTTATTATCAAATCATGATTAATATTACAATTTTAACTATTAATAAATGAATATTAATGAAGAACGAAAACTAAAATTATAAAATTAAAAATAACAAAATAAAAATTATAGATTTTAATATTATAGACGAATTAAACGTGTAATTTATGTCATAAATAATTAGAATACCCGAACAAAATATCTTAAGCTGTTTTATGCAAATTATTTTGGCACCAGCCAATTTCAAAAGAAAAAAAAAACAGCTCATATAAAAGAAAAATAGTTTAATAAATAAGCTGAATTAACAAATCGACAAATAGTTGTCCTCATGAAAACAAATTGGTCTAAAGTTTCAAACCTAAACGCATATCGTTAATTCAAAGTAAAATATATTAATAAAAACATTTTTAAATATAAATCACAGGTAAGTTTTACTTTAACGTACGCAATTCTATTCAAATAAGATATATTTATAAAACATTTGAAGTCAAGTAATGATAATTATATTTTAACTTTTTAATTTACTTTATATATCACCGTTGATCTATTACTTTATTTTTGTTTATTTGATTTTGTAACGACCTGCCATGGTCTCTACACTTAGTGAAATCACATTACTGTTAGTGAAATTAAGAAAAATATTAAGCTGGATAACTCATATATACATGTACAAATAAAATTGAAAATAATTAAGTTTCTGGTTATAAAATAAAACTTCATATATGTACAGTCATCCCAAAAATAATATTTCCTAGTGCCGGTCAAGCATAGACAAAACCGCTATCAAAATGATAACTCTAACACGAGGATCAAAACTCCTCGTCTCGCAGCAGACACCTCAACTCCAAGCTAGCCCTGACCTGCTCTCATACCAAGTATGATCATCGTAGTTCCACCACATGGAAACAGAAGGGTAAGCTAGAGTTTAAAAATCAATCATACAAGTACAGACAATAGTCTATACCACACAATCATCCAACTATCAATCATGTCCATAAAGTCACACCATACTCTCACTAGTACAGAAAGGGTCTTTTACGTCGTGTATTTTGACCCTTTTACGTCAGAAAAGGATCCGACGTTAATACGGGAGTCGTAAATTTACGTCGCCTCTAAAAGGCGACGTAAATTTACGTCGGGGATTTCTCCAAACCGACGTAAAATGGGGCAAAATCATGCCACAATTTTACGTCGGAGATGGCTTTGTCCGACGTAAATTTACGTCGGTCATTGCGAGGACCGACGTAAATTTACGTCGGACAAAGCCATGTCCGACGTAAATTGTGGGAGTTTTTTTTTTTAAAATGTTTGTAAATTGATATACCCAACACCTGCATATAAATATAATCCAGAATACCAACTCTAAACCAGGCAGTCCAGAATAGAAATTCAAATTGTATTTCAAAATTGAATGACAAAAAGAAAATAATATATAAATCTTAAAAAACATAAATTATGACAATGTAAATCCTATTATCCTAAAAAAGCTATAAAACATGTTTGTCAATGCTATCTAACTAACTAAACTAACTAACTATCAAACTATAAACATAATATCTAACTAACTATCAAACTATAAACATAATATCTAACTAACTAAACTTAGAAAAAAATTTGCCCATTGTTCTCTTATCTTGAGCAACTCATCTTTGGGCAATGGAGATGGATCTTGAAAGACCTGAAAGGGTAATTTAAGTGTCATTAATATGCAATGTTAATTATTCTAAAGGTAAATATAGTTAAATAAATTTTGATATGAATTACCTGCGCCCAAGAATCAATAATACCCGCAGAAACTATGGCTTTCATCCAATACATGATGTAATAGCCACATTCAAACGAGTCTTGTTGCTTATTACACTAAAATGAGAAACAAATAACTATTAATTCCAAAGTCAATAAATTTAAATATTATTGATTGTATGAATTTATTTGCTAACCTTAGGGTATATGAAATGCAATGACTTTGATGATCTGGCTCTTCCACTTAATATATTAGCTCCAGACACGATTCTAATTAATTGAAATAAAAACAAATGTTAGCCAATATATATAATTAGTTTTAAAACATAATGAAAAAATTTTAGTTACCCATGTAATTGGCTTTTAATTTCATGGCTTGGTTTTCGATGAAGTGAACAAAACCACACCACGGTATATTCCTTAGGAATGATTACCATTAACTGCCAATGGGACCTACATTGTATGACAAACAAATCAGTTAAAAAATTACCATGATTAAAAAACCAATTAAAAAACTAACCCGTCAATGTATGGAGCCATGTATATATGTCTTCTTGAGTCACTCATCCATGTTTGCATATATTGTTGGATCTGGACCTGAGTGTTTCCTGATTTTTGGATGGATTGAGGCTCAATAAATCCATATACTTCTGCTTGTGCTTGCTCCACACTCAATTTGTCCATGTACCTAACACAAATAATTATTATAAGTTAAATGTAATTATTGTAAATTTAGACTCATAAAAGAAAATATGACTTACATGGCCCACAACTGTATGACAGATATATTTAACATGCAGTTTCCCCCAACAATCTCTAATGCATCAGGCAGAGATATGTATAGTGGAACATCAGAGCTATCAACTCCAAAAACTCTAATGTCCCACTACAATTGAATTGGATGCTTCTTTATTCGTGGTAATTTGATTAGAAGCTTAGATATGGCATCATCCTCAGCTTCTGCGATATTGGCATCATGAACATGAGGTTCTCTCATGACCTCTTTACCACGATTGATAAAATCCTAAAGAAATAATCAAAATTAGTTAAACAATAATAGAATTATAAGAATCTAAAAGAGCAATAATATAATTACCTTTGCCCGTGCTGAAAGCGGCATGACCAAACGTTTTGGCCAAGCTAAGAATGTGCCGGTTGCCTGCCCCACTAGTTGAACCTCTGTATTGGGCAAAGGCACTGGAGCAGCAGCATCTTGAACTTGGTCAACCACAACCCGTGTCCAGTCTGGCTGTAGAGGGACACCATGGATGGTTGAGCCACCCTCAAATACTCGACCAATAGCCACTAACCGTGGGGGGTCATCCTCAACATATAACTCACACTGGTTTGGTACATCAGTGTGAGTCTGATCCGGTGAGGGATCTGGAGCAGCACAACTCCCTTTAGTGCTGACTCGAACACCATCATGAGCAACTGCAGTCTGTTGCTGAGAACGAGCCAAAAGTTCAAACTTCTGTTCAAACTGTTTTCCAATATTCTTCAGTTTCTCTTCAAACTGCATCTTCAATCTCTGCTCCAATTCCTGTATAACCTCTTGACTGCAAGAGTTGACAGTGCTCCTCGATGATTGGCCACCAAAGAAATCTCGGTGGCTCCAAGAACCACCAACACCACGCACACGACCTCCGTGCTCTGGCTTTCCTATGGCCGTTGTGAGGATATCATTCCGACCATCAGAAACAAATGAGCCCTGGGTGCTCTGCTCAACTAAACCCTCCTGCAACAATAAGGAAGATTAAAAATTCTTATGAATTAAATGAGTTGAAATGAAGAGTCTTAGTTTGTATATTTTTACTTACTATTTTACTAGCAACGACTCTTGCAGACTCAAAAGTCATTTGCCCATCTGGTTTTGTCCGGGCTGCTATCCACATCTCATGGCGGGGAGGTGACTCTACACGGTCAGCATCCTCAACCCCTGCTGCCTGTGCCTTAGCCTTCTTCATTTGCTTTTTTTTTCTTTCATATCCCCCTCTTGACAATAGATGGGGTGCACCATTCTTGGCATGTCGTTCTTGGGCAGCTATTCTTTTAGCCTGCAATAATACAAAAAAGAAAATGAGATAAATTAAAATGTACCTTAAGTATTTGTGTCAATGTAAAAGTTATCAATAACTAACCTGCCACGAAGGGTCCAATCGAGTGGCACAAAATTGCATCCACTCCTCATCAGTGATCTGGTACTTTAGACAGGGAGTCTCATTTTGGCGCTCTCCAAATACATACTCCCGTGTCAAGAAAGTCTTGAAGTCTCTCCACCTGGTGGCAAGGGCAGATAACATCTTCCTCCTCATGCCCTCAGTGTTGGGAATGTCAAAATTTTGCTATGAAAATAACAACAAATAATAAATAATGTATTTTAGTTATATAATATTGAAAGGATGTGAAAGTATATACCTGAATATCCTGCCACATGAGGTTCTTGTCAACCTCCTGAACGTCATCCCATGATGGAATGATAATAAAAACATGTCGTCGAGCTAGGACTCCTAAATAGCTCTTAAACTTGGCAGCATTTGGGCCTGATGCCTTTCCAGAACGAGGATCCACCTCAACCGGTGTCCTCTCCTTGGCAATGCGCCCAGCTGTCAACCCAGACAATCGGGTGACAGATCTACCTTCCCTCCTTCCACTGCCAGACCCAGAATCCTCCATAATCCTGAAAAAATTAAACTGTCATTATTAAAACAATGAATTAACTGAATAGACAAATAAAGTAAAAAAGATAATAATAATATAGCAACAAAATAACTAATAAAAAAATAAATAATACATAAACAGAAACCTATTAGGTTGGAATGTTTTCCCATATTCCTTCATCATGATCACTTCGAATAGCATGTATTTCGTCCACTTCATTGTCCGCAATAGGACCAAATGATCTGCTTGAAAAAGACGATGTCTCATGCATATCTAGAGACTCATCTTCGTGAGTTCCATGCATGGTTCTTCCTTCGAGGACCACTGACCATTTCTCATTACATGGATCCCTGACATAAAAAACCTGTCTTGCTTGATATGCCATAATAAAAGGTTCATCCTTATAGCCGACCTTATTCAAATCAACCAAAGTAAATCCTAAATCATCTGTCCGCACACCCGTATTTCCATCAACCCATTTACACTTGAACACAGGCACTCTAAACGTAACATAATCAATTTCCCATATGTCTTCTATGACTCCGAAATAACTCATGGATGCTGTAATGAGATTTTTATCTTTTGAACTAGCAAAGTGCACAGCCTCAGCCTGAATTGTAACCCCACTATTTTGTACTCTACTTTTGTCATCTTCTGTCTTTGTATAGAAACAATATTTGTTAATGTCATACCCACCAAATGTAATGACATCGTTGTTAGGCCCACGCGCGAGTCTCAAAAGTGTATCAGAAGCATTAACCTCACCATAAACCTTTTTCTTAAACCAAGCTAAGAAACTCTTGTTATGTTCATTCAATACCCATTTCTCATTCATCCGAGGGTGTGCTATCTTGATTTCATCTATGTGTTCAGATATGTAAGGAATTACTTCATCAGTGTTGTTCAATATGTACAAATGGGCTTGGTCAACTTTTGTTCGACTCACAGTTCTAATCTTTAAACTTCGAGTACCCTTACCAAATTGTTTCCCATCATGTCGAGTCTTGGGAATTCCTATTGGTTCTGATTTTGACATATACCCTGAACAAAACTCAATGGCTTCTTCTACAATGTACCTCTCCACAATAGAGGCTTCTGGGCGGTATTGATTCTTGACATATCCTTTTAAGATCTTCATGTATCTCTCAACAGGATACATCCATCTAAGATAAACCGGGCCACACAATCGAATCTCCCTAACCAAATGAACTATCAAATGCACCATGATATCAAAAAATGAAGGTGGAAAATACATTTCCAATTGACACAAGATTGTGATTGCTTCATTTTCTAACTCATCTAACTTTACAGGGTCAATTACTTTGTTGCAAATGACATTGAAGAATAAACACAATCGAGTAATAGCAACTCTAACAGAAGATGGTAAAATGTTACGAATAGCCACAGGCAAAAGTTGTTGCATTAACACATGACAATCGTGAGACTTTAAACCAATCAACTTCAAATCTTGCATAGACACCAGACTCTTCACATTTGAGGAGTACCCTTGTGGAACTTTCACACTGCTTAAGCACTCACAAAAGCTTTTTTTTTCTTTCTTTGATAGAGTATGACAAGCTGGAGGCAAGTAAGTGCGTCTTCCAATAGACTGAGGATGCAACTCAGAACGTATACCCATGTCCACCAAATCTTGTCGTGCTTTCACTCCATCTTTAGTCTTTCCTTTGATGTTTAGCAATGTCCCAATTACACTATCACAAACATTTTTCTCCACATGCATCACATCTATGCAGTGTCTAACATCTAACTTGCACCAGTAAGGAAGATTAAAGAATATTGATCGTTTCTTCCAGATATTTCTCTCAGTTGACTTCTTTTGCGTCTTTCCGAACACAATGTTAATGTTCTTCACCCGTTGATATACTTCTTCACCATTGCGCGGTGTGGAGGCAATTTCATCCTCTTGACTTCCATTGAATGCTTTCTTCAATCTACGGTATGGATGACTACGAACAAGAAACTTACGATGCCTAGTGTACGCAGTCTTTTGCCCATGTTTCAATTGGGTATAACTTGTGTTTTCTTCACATATAGGACATGCATAATGACCCTTCACACTATACCCACTCAAGTTACCATATGCTGGAAAATCATTTATTGTGCAAAATAACATTGCACGCATAGTAAATTTTTCTTCACGATATGCATCAAACACCTCCACTCCTGTGTCCCATAACATTTTCAAGTCATCAATCAATGGACTAAGATACACATCTATGTCATTTCCTGGTTGTCGGGGACCTGATATCATCATAGACAATATAATATATTTTCTCTTCATGCATAGCCAAGGAGGCAAATTATAAATGACCAACAAAACTGGCCATGAACTGTGTTTACTACTTAAGTTCCCATAAGGATTCATGCCATCTGTAGCTAAACCAATTCTCAAGTTTCTTGACTCTGCACCAAATTCTGGAAATGTTTCATCAATCCTCTTCCATTGCGGAGAATCAGCTGGATGTCGAAGAAAGTTGTCACATTTTCTACCATTTTCATGCCATGTGAGGTTTTTTGCATCCTCTTTAATGGAAAACAATCTTTTAAACCTAGGTATTATTGGCAAATACCATAAGACCTTAGCAGGGGGACCCTCTATTTTTTCCTCACCATTACTTCCATCAGTTTTCTTTTTGAACCGCGACAATCCACATGTGGGACACACTTTCAGTGTAGCAAAATCATTTGTATACAATATGCAATCATTAGGGCACGCGTGTATCTTCTTATACTCCAAACCCATTGGACATAGTATCTTTTTTGCCTCATAGTTGCGATTAGGTAACGTGTTATCTTCTGGAAGCATCTCCTTCAATAACTCCAACAATTCTGTGAAACTTTTATCAGTCCAGCCATTTCTTGCTTTTAAACTAAACAATTTTAAAGTTGCTGATAATCTTGTAAACATACTGCATCCTGGGTACAATGGTTGCTCAAAATCAGACTTTAAGGTATCATACACATGTGCTCTTTCAAAATTTTCTTCATCAACATCACGTATCATCTCTTCTAAGTTATCGCCCATCCCTTCAAAATTTTCAGTTGTTGACACTGTTGGAATGTCTAATATTTCTCCGTGCCATGTCCATACTGTATAACTCTTCACAATACCATATATAAACAGGTGATCACGTATTTCTCCAACTTCTTGACGTATCTGATTCAAACATCGAACACATGGACAATAATATGCCCCTTTGATGGGTTTCCCATTTTCTCTTGCAAATTGTAAGAACTCTTCAACTCCATTTCTGTACTCTTGACTAATGCGACTTGCATTCATCCAACTTCGATTCATTATCTATATATTAACACAAATTAACTATTGACTCAGTTATTCATAAATTTTCTAACCTAAACTACAACCCTAAAAAATCGATGGTAAACTAAAGGTCAATGCCTAAAAAAGTCTCTTCTTTAATGCATCTGGAACGGCCCGTACTGAAACTAGAACGGGCCATTCCAGATCAAAAAATTACAACAACAAATTTCCAGCAGAACGGGCCGTTCTCTTTGCAGAATGGCCCGTACTGCTTGCAGAACAACCCGTTCTGCAAGGAGAACGGCCCGTTCTGCAAGGAGAACGACCCATTCTGCAAGGAGAACGGCCCGTTCCAGCGGAACAAATAGCAAAAAAAAAAAACAAAATAATTACGGGGACAACAAACTAACCTCAAACGACCAACGTGCAGACACTTAGAGACTTGGATACGTTGAATGTAGCAATAAACGCAGTGGGAGACTCAGAAATTCAGAGAAAATGAGAGGGGTTGTTTGTAAATTGTGAGCGCGGGAATGGAAAATACAAAGGTGGGGAATATAGGGCCATTTTTTACGTTGGGTTTCGTTGTTCCGACGTAAATTTACGTCGAGTTTCGTTGTTCCGACGTAAATTTACGTCGGATTATAGGGGTTCCGACGTAAATTTACGTCGGACCCCCTCTAGTCCGACGTAAATTTATGTCGCACTATGAGACTGCGACGTTAATTCCCACATTTACGTCGGACTAGGGGGGGTCCGACGTAAATTAGTCTCCACTTAATTACGAAATTGCCACCGCGTTTTTACAACGTCGGTGTTTACTGTTTTCGACGTAAATTGGGTGACGTAAATACCCTTTTTTGCACTAGTGTCTATCCAATACTACTCATGTATAACATACAATCCATCAATCATGAAGCTAAACACCACACACTTCATCATATTAACAATCATGTAATAAATGTATCTCATGACAAATATTAATGCATATCAATCATCATCACAAACAACCATACAGCTCAACATGAAAACCCAACTCATTCATACAACTTAGAAACAACTTTAATACAACAACAACAACAACAACAATATACAACTTAATATTTAATGCATCGTCATGCATGTACAACTGAGAGATCTCCAACAACTGAGGTTGAGCAGTCTAGGTGGCATAAACCCTACCGAATCCAGCGTTTGACCTATCTCAACCAGGTCAGGTATAGAACAACGTTAGGAACTCCGAAGAGAACCAGGTATAGATAACAATAGTTGATTGCTCAGGTGTGCCACTTAGACTCGGAGGTCCAGTACTACTGTCAGGACAGAAGGGTTTGGGTATGAGCCTACCACGGCCTTGGCTAGCCTCACCAATCCACATGTGGTGTTAGCCCACCCACTGTCCTCCAAGTACCACGCACCCTCCAGTACCTAGTCAAAGACTACATCTCTAACTAGATACCTTACTCAAATTGGTCATTCAACCATGACATGGATCAACTATTTTCATGTCGCCCACACAGTACTAAGGGATTCAACTTGAAAACAACTTTCAACTTATCACCTTAATACTATGTATCTCAACATAGGACATATATACCATATGTCCCCAACTTTTCAACTTTACAACAATAGACACCATAACAACTTTACAACAATAAACATCTGGCCGCTTGTAATCGGTATAGCTCGGCCTGGCCCCTATACCGTGGTCGCTTTGTACACGTGTGCCTCAACCTTGCCCACACACGGGATCAACTAAGTCCTAGAGGAAAACAACACAACGACCACTCCAAGGGACAACTTTCCAAGGAGGATTTTTCAACAAATTGGGCTCTTAGAGCACCACAACTATCTCAATCCACACAATGGGATGAGCAACTTCGAAAACATCTTCCCTAGTCCTAGTGATCAACAACTCATCATCACAGCTTAATCAACTTAACAACTTAAACAGCATACAACTTTTCAGCAATAGACATCTTAACAACTTTACAGCAATAGACATCTTAACAACAATAGACAACTTACAACAATACAACAATAGGCATTATATACCAGCTTGACAACTTCTTATTCAATCATACAACTATGCAACTTTAATAATTTTAACAACATGCAAACAACTTAATTAAACAACTATAATCATTAACAACATAAACAACATATTTAAAATTCATCTATCATGTCAACTTACACATAAACAACATAAATCAACTTAAGCACCCAACAACTCAACTATTTCAACAAAAGAACACCATGCATAAAGCTTCCCTAACTCTCGTGAAATTAAACAACCTACATTCTAGCTTCCCTCACCTGAAAATTGGCTCAAAATGGCCAATAACTGAGAAGAAGTAGAATTCCATTTCGAAGCTCAACCCGGAACTTCAATCCTTCCAAAGCAAGCCTCCTAATTTGAATTTCAAGAAAAGACAGAAGGCATTAGTGATCTAGTGGAGAAAAGGAATCATATAGAGAAATTTGGGAGAGAAAGGAGCTCACAGACCCAGAGTCCTTCTCTCTAAAACTTCTCTCTAAAAACCTTATTTTCTCCTCAACCACCCAACCCCTATTTATAGAAGTTCAGGAGTGGCTAGAACGGCCTGTTCCGAATCCGAAACGGCCCGTTCTGCACCCCTCAACACGTACAAAAATCACATGCAGAACGACCCGTTCTGAAACCAGAACGACCCATTTTGGGATTCATCCAAAACGGCCCGTTCTCATCCAGAACGGCCCGTACTCCCTCCGGAACGGCCCGTTTTGTGGTTTGGAATGGCCCATTCTCCCTCCTGAACGGCCCGTTCTCAACTATGTTTTATAGGTCAATTCAGTAATTTGAAACGACCCGTTCCAGCTTGGGAACGACCTGTTTTGGGCTACTAAATCACCCATACTAGGCTTTTGGGCCTCCTGAAATAACCTACTACGTTACAGATTTGATTAATAATTTGAATATATTTATGAGTAAAAAAAAAATATCTTTTTCACATTTATAGCTCTTTGAAATTTTATTAACTTTAATTTTTATGAATTTTAATCATTTTAAAATATTAAGAATAAGTATATTATAATTATACTAAATGTGTATTTTAGTCTTGATGAAGAAATCTTTGTCGTTGCATCATATTGCGTGCTGAATGTGGCGCGTTTTAGGAAATGTCATTGTCAAAGTTCAAATTGAACCGATATTCTACAATACGTGTCATTAACTTTGAAAAAACAGAAAGGTATGAGGTTTCATTCATGACTTTCTTACAACTACAAAATTCTTGATAGATACACACAACCTTACGGATACACAGTATCATTATTACAATAATAATATTATGTAGTTATCTTGTATTGTCAAATTTGGTCCATATAATTTGATTTATCATCACTCATAAATTCTTATATTAATAGATTATGTATGTTTTATAAATTTATATTTATTTTATATTTTTTAATGGCGTGAGACGTTATTTATACTTTAATTTTTTTTTAAATAAAGGATCATGACTTACCTTTTTTTTCTTCAAAGAAGTTATCTATTAATTTATGAGAATTTAGTTATCATTATTGTTAGTTCACGTTAATTGAATAAATTGTCTAACTAACACATTATCAAAAAGATTTTTGAATTTGATATCAATTGTTGTGGTATACATGCAGTTCACCCACATTTCTACGTTAATTTGATATTATTTATTTGAAGTTTAAATTCTCATAAATTTATTTTTGGTTATTATTTAAAAAATATTATATCAATAAATTCACCTACTTATTAACTCAAACTTTTCTTGTTTTAATGATGTAAAGCTCATAAAAATTTGAGTTTATTCAAAATATATTTATATTATAGAACTTTTTATTATATATATTATCTATACATGTATACAAAGGCAATGTCTTATTCTATGTATACTTTATTTTAGATAATTTTAACTTTTTATAAAATTGTTTAATAATAAAAGGTTAAAAAATCTTTTGATATATTAGCTAATTCTTTGGGTCTTTTAATAACAATTCACTTTCTTCATTATATGAAATATCTTTTACTCACTAATAAATCATAATTATCTTTTATAGAAAATGATTGTTTAAATTAAATAGAATCATTTTGACAATTGATCTACAGTTAGAGGTAAAAGTGAATATCTTTTGTAATAGTTAGTTTTAGAATTGATTGATTTTGTATAAAACTCATTTTATTCATTGGTTGTAAAAATGAAAATTTTGTCCTTTTTTTTCTTCTGCTTCGTTTTTTATTTTATTTTTTTATTTAGTTATTTAGATCATGTTCAATGCATGCATGAGAATGTAAACATCGACCATATAGAGATTCTTCATATCTTTTCCTAATTGTCTCAACTACAGACAATTTATTTGCTGTCAAATCCAAACGAGACTATGAAGCTTTATGACTTTGTAGTGATATTTGGATGCGTCACGCTGATTTCGGCACAAATTCCATCTTTCTACTCATTGAGAGATATTAATGTGGTGTATTTGGTCATGTGCTTGACTTATAGTGCTTGTGCTATGAAACTTCCATATATATTGGTATTTCTTTTTCCATTATTGTTATTATTATAGTTAAATAAGATTAAATTATATTTTTATGTTTTTTTTTACTTTTAAATTTTAATTTATTTTTATTATTTTTAAATATTTCAATTTAATTTTCTAATTTTTTAAATATTTAATATCAGTCTTTCATCTAAATTAACACTAACAAAATTAATGAAATTGAATCGAATGACAATAGTGAATATTTTTATATATTAAAATTAATGAAATTGAATTGAATGATAATAGTGAACATTTTAATGAAAGAGGAACTGAGTAATAAATTATATAGCACCTTTTTATATAAATAAATTTAAATTTTCTTTTACATATTTAATAATTTCTTTTATTAAATAACTCCTCTAATCCTTCATTTTGTGATTTTTTTTAACTTCAAGTACTCAATTTATTATCATTCATGATCTCGTTAAGTAAAAGAAAATTTAATTTTATCTAGACAAAAAATGTTAGATAATTTTTTTATTCAATTTGGTTTCACAATTTTTAAAATATTCAATTTAATTTCTCTATTCTTAAAATAGACAAAACCAATCATATGAAACTCTATTTTTTGGAAGACTACTCAGGGAAAGGTTTCTGAAATGTGAGACTTGTTGGGTTGGGCTCCTAAATATGTGTTTAAAAAAGATTCAAAATTTGTATGTTCTAAATTTTGTCTCACTTGAAAACCAAGTGGAGAGGATTCTCCTAGGATATAAGAGGGAGAGTGAAAGAGACTAGAAAATTTGATTTGCATACGCATAGCAATTTTAGTAAAATTGTAATCCTCACTTCGTTTATTATTAGATCGGACTGAAAATTTGAAAGCAGATTCTTAACATAGTGATCTTTGTTAACATGGTGATCTTTGTTTTGACCATTGGGATCGTGAATTAGAGGTCTATGATTGGAGAAATCAATTTCGCACAGTTGCTCTAATTTGAAGTTTCTTCTTATTTATTTTTCAGTTGGAAGTCCTCATTGCTTTGATATATTGACTGGTTGTAAGCATTTGTTTATGCATTTGATTAGACTCTCTTGTACCCTTATTTGATTATAATGGAGCTTGATTGACTGGGCTTGTACTTGTGAGTTTTTACTTACCACATCGACAGACTTTTTTCACATTAAAAATATTTGTATCTCTTTATGATTATTCTCCGTCATTTATTTGTTTTGTTACTCCTCATTGATTTTTGCAAGTTGGGGAATCTCTTTATGATTATTCTCCGTCATTTATTTGTTTTGTTGCTTCTTGTTGATTTTTGCAAGTTGGGAAATTATTTCTGTTATTTACTTTGGTACTTTTGATTTAAAATGTTTAATATAATTTCTTTATTCTTAAAATAGACAAAGCCAATCATATACGAAACTCTATTTTTCGGAAGACTACTGAGGAAAAGGTTTCTGAAATGTGAGACTTATTGGGTTGGGCTCCCAAATATGTGTCTAAAAAAGACCCAAATTTTGTATGACTTGAATTTTGTCTAACTTAAAACTCAAGTGGAGAGGATTCTTCTCGGATATAAGAGGGAGTGAAAAAGAGTAGAAAATTTAGTTCTCATACACCAAATAATTTTAATAAAATTGTGATCTCTACTTCGTTTACTATTGGATCGAGTTAGAAATTTGACAGTAAGTTCTTAACACGATGATCTTCGTTTTGACCGTTAGGATTGTGAATTGGAGATCTATCGTTGGAGAAATCAATTTCTCACGGTTGTTCTAGTTTGAGATTTATTCTTTATTCTTTGGTTGGAAGTCCTTGTTACTTTGATATATTGAAGAGTTGTAAGCATTTGTTTTTGTATTTGATTTGACTCTCTTGTACCCTTATTTGATCATAATGGAGTTTGATTGACTGACTTATACCCGTGAATTTTTACTTTTCACGTTGAAAGAGTTTTTTCATGTTAAAAATATCTGTCATTTATTTGTTTTGCTGCTCCTCATTAATTTTCACAAGTTGGGAAATTATTTTCATCATCTACTTTGGTACTTTTGATTATTATGTTGTTGTTTTTCCTATCCTTACATGTTTCACAAACAATAAGCTTCACACAGATAACCAATTGCATCAATTGCCTCATTGGATATCAACGACGTGCTTTGTCGAACATGAAAGAACAAACTGTCGTACAAGACTACAAGATGGGGAATTTTTGGGAACACGACACTACATACAACATGCCATTTTGTGTTATGTATGTTCCTTGTCATTGTTAAATTAAATCAAATAAAAAATGTTACTACCCCGAAGTGAAATTCTAGAAATGTTACTTGATCATTTTTGTGAAAGCTGACTATAACTCTCACCTTGTTTAAGATAGGTGTTAATATATGATTTGCCGATGACAAAGGGAACACCACTAAAACAAACTTGCACCGTAGGAAATCCCCTTTTATTTGATTCCAAATTCACACTGTCTCAATGTCTGGGAAACGCATCAAAGGGCCAGAAAAGGATTATTCTTGCTAATTTGGGATCTTTGATGCCATTGGCAACACTTGTAGCAGTGGAATAATTCCAGAAATTCAAGTTTGAAATAGCAAGATGAGTTTCCTCTAATGTATAGAACCAATTAATACCAAGCACAATAGAGCAACTATCAGCTAATGTTGTGCCAAGTAACATCCTTATTCCCACTATAGCACTACGGTTGGATCATAGTTTACACTCACAATTAACATCATCACCACGCTTCTTTAGTTGGCAACATTTTATGGGGGAGAGGGTTCTCCAGCATCGTGAATTTTTCTCTGTCGAGAGACTCGCCGTCGGTGAAACAATAGGCAGGCGCCTGAGTCACGGAATCGGGCAAAACCTCACCAACCTCAAAAGACATCACGTGCGTTCGTATTCCTACAAAATGTTGAAATTTCATATCAAGCATAAAGTCTCACATCGTTCGGAACCAGTAAAGTATAAGTGGAGATGTTGTATATACCATCATAGAAATCCCAGCGAACGGGGGTTTTGGTGACGACGTCTTCGTAGTACCAAATGAAGGCTTCTTTCTCCCAGAGGTTGCAGAGGAAGCCGCCATCGACGACGCGCGTTCCGAGGTAAACGGCGCCGTCGAGGAAATCGGGGCGGGGAATGCCGACTTGGAAGTCGGTGATTTGGCAGTGGGCGTGGGTGAAGTAGAAGGAGGTGCCGTTGTTCCACTCGATGTCGTACAAGAGGTTCCCTGTGAGCTGCTTGAGGAAGATGTTGACGTTGCGTCCCTTGGGCCAGTCGTACCAGAGGTCGCTCAGCTGGAGGTGCCCCGTGCTGAGGTTCATGTACAGCACTGCGTGAAACTGCTCCGGCCATGGCGCCGGAGTTGGAGGAGGAGGAGTTGAGTCAATCGCCGAAGACACTCCATGGCCAAGGAGGATAAAGAGCCAAACCAACACCAACTTCAGGTTAAGCTTCATTCTCCCACTCTTCTTTTTCACCAGGTGCTCCCTTGGAGATAAGGCTGAGTGCTTCTAGTCCATAAATTTTGGTTTAACTTTTGTTTTATAGATTATAATTCAAATTTTTTTATTTCAGTTCTTATATATATATAAATATAAATATTTATCTGTTAGTTCTTATAAAATACTCTTATTTTAAAGACCGGGACAATTTTTAATTTTTATGTGTGTTTTTAATCTAATTTTACTTAAATAAGATTTTTTTTTTTTAAAAATAAGATTGTTGTGTATAGATGTTGAAAGCATAAATAGATTTTAACTTTTAAGGCATGTAGTGTTGTTTATAGATGTTGAAAGTAATTTTTAAGGCGTGTAATATAGAGGGTCTATTCAGTATTAGATTGAAGATGTAAAATTAACATGTTCTTAACCTAAAAAATAAAAAAGAAAGAACATGAGAAAGAAATAAGAGAATAATATTTTGGATTTGACTCCAATTGTTTCTCTATTTATAGTAATTATAATTAATTATAAAAGTGTTATTGTGACTATAATTAATCATAAGAGTTAAAAATAAATAACTTTTAAAATGTTTGATTATTTAAAAGTAGTTAAAATTAAAACGATCAAGTTATCATATTTCATTAAAATAAATATTAATTAAATTTTAAAAGTTGTAATTAATTAAATAATAATTTTGAATTTAAAATTTATAATTATTTTGTAAATAAATTAACATTTTGAAATATCTCAAAATATTTATCAATCTTTGACATATTTAAATTTTTTTAAAAAGAAATAATTTCTTATATAGGTTTTAATGATCAAACCTGGTTTAGCAAACTAGCAACGAGACTTAGATCGATAAGATTTAATAATGTAGTGAGTATAACAAACAATTAAATCTAAAATACTTGATATCAATTAGAAGTTAACCAATCACAACAGATGTTACAATCTTTGTCGTTATTCTTAAATTTTTATAGGTCATGCGTGCACTCGATATTTGTGAGTGTTCTTGAGATGTCAGTAAGAGACTTTTTTTACTGAAATAATACTTTTTTTTTAAAAAAATTACCCAAATAGCAACTGTGCAAAATTATTTACACCACTAGCACGGTTAACTGTTAACGTTCAGAATGGGTTATTCTGATATCAGAACGGGTCGTTCCAGATGTAAAAATAACACATGACGAATGGAACAGAACGGCCCGTTCAATTTTCAAAATTAACACATGAACAGTAGAACCAGAACGGGCGGTTTTGAATCTGAAACGAGTTGTTCTGGCCACTTCTGATGGGCCGATATATGGAATAATAGACGTGAGTACACATTGATGGGTCATCCAATGCAAGACCCATTATTTCAAACACGAGAATACATGAAATGGTACATGGCCAATTCTATTTATTTCCTATCTATGCCACAACTACTACAAGATCCAAGGACCTATCAACAACGAAAGACTTCTACAACATTTGAAACTGGTGCAACTTCCATGTGATCGTATGAAGAGAGTCATCAGCAGTATCAAATCCTCCACACAACATCACTCCACAAGAAAACATAATTGACAGAAGGCATTCGTTTGCAACATCAGAGAATTTTTTTACAAATTTATTTGGAGGAGAGAAAACAGAGGGAAGTATTTTTCTATATTGATACTCAATAGAACGTATTATGGGAGATGAATAAAGTGTCTTATATAGACACAATTGCAACACTTAAAAATAAGGAAAACTAATAACTAATACAGCTGTACAAATTTTGACTTTTTTATTATTTCCCTTTATAATGCAATCTCTTTATCAATCGGAATTCGCTAATGAACCTAGTAGTTTTTCAGCAGCATTTCAACAACCAGTGCTTGATGATGAACCAAATCCTTCTGACCAACAACCTTCACGGTGTAATCCAGGCCGTAACAGACGTCGCCCTCGTTGTGGAACTGAACACCATTACGGAGATTAAAAAACTTATATAATTCACTCTATCTTAATGTTATCATTTTTTTACTTTTAATGCACTATGTCTCTTTATCAATGTAATATGAATTTTAATGTTATGTATTTTTACTTTTAATTCACTATGTCGCTTATAAACTATTATAATTATACATTATTTGGACATGTCTTCCTAGTGTGATATGCAGGTTATCTAGGCTTGTCATTATTAGCCAATAATCTTCATGTCGGAGTTTACATTATAGTAGTCGTGGCACAGATAGAAAATAGATGGAATTGGCCATGTACCATTCCATGTATTCTCGTGTGAAACAATGGACCTTGCATTTGATGACCCATCAATGTGTGCTCATGTCTATTGTTCCGTATGTCAGCCCATAAGAAGTGGCCAGAACGGCCCGTTCCAGATTCAGAATAGGCCGTTCTGGTTCCACTGTTCATGTGTTAATTTTAAAAATGGAATGAGCCATTTTGATACTAGAACGGTCCGTTCTGTTCCATTCGTCATGTGTTATTTTTACATTTGGAACAACCCGTTCTGATATCAGAACGACCCGTTCTGAACGTGAACAGTAAACAGTGCAAGTGGTGTAAATAATTTTGCACAGTGGCTATTTGAGTAAAATTTTTTTAAAAAAGTATTATTTCAGTAAAAAAGTCGTCAGCAAGATCTCATGAAAACAGAACAAACAATTAAAAATTAAAAATAAATTAATCAATTTTAGTGCTAACAAAACAAACAATTGACTTATTTTTTCCATTGAACCTTTTTCATGAAATCTCCAATTACAAAAGTCGAGTTATTATCATTGTTTGTTATATCATATCAATCTTATTCTCAATTGTTTGACTTATTCTCTTGCCAAAGAGTTTAAAGTCAATGGATTGACCAAATCAATTATTAACTACACACAATAATTTTCAATCTTTTTAAGTAAATGTTATATCATATCATTTCTTATTTCTTAATTATATATTTTCAATAGAATATTTTTTAAGAGGTTTTTAACCACTATCTTTCATAATCAACCATTTTCAAAGTAAAAAATCCAACAATTGTATTTGGTCGATCTTAAATTAATTTCACAACAACAAGGTGTAATAATACATTATTAGTGAATTTTATGTCATATGAATCTAAGACCCGGTTAATCATCATTGTATTTTCTAATACAATGAAAATTCATAATGTTAAATATCACAGCCTATGGTACTCTTAAGCATATAATCATGATATATAAAATTTATAACACGAAAAATATCACATTTGACACGATAACCAAGTAAAATTACTCAAATTTTTAGCAATTCACATTATCTCCGATGACTTGTGTTATAAATTACTATAACTTTTAAAAATTAAACTCAAAAGTTCACATCACTAATAACACAAAGGTATTAATATTATAATTACACATTTAATTAAGATACTCAAATGACACTCAATTGCCACTATCTCTTATGTAATGTCATATAGATCAATATATTACTTCAAAAGTAAATAAAATATATAATCACCAACTATATGGTAACAAAAAAAATTGAGAAAACCTTGAAACTAATATCTCTAAAATATAGAGTTAAATGTTCGTCATCACATAAATTGATGTACATTAAGGTTATCATGTTAATCATATTTATTTATACCATCGAGAAGAAATTCTCAAAAATTAATTGCTTATGTAATTTCATAAATGATGTCTCATAATTATTCTCCTCACATCTTTACATACATTATATTTACATCTCATTATGAAGCAACCAATATTTTCTCTTATTTATTCATGAAAAATAATATTATCAAAATCATACTATCATTAATTTCCTCAAAATTTTGTTAATATAAAGTCTCTCATTACACTAATCTCTCAACAATATATGTTGCACCGGTGGAAAAATTTTAAAATTATCTACTTAGTTTGTGACCTTTCATTCACATAAAATCAACCTTCCGCATTAATGACTATACTTGTGAAGCACGTTTTTCCAATCCAACCAAAATAATTTGGGTTGCACATAGGTACTTGAGTTTCGCAGAACTAGTGGTAATAACTTTGGTCGCAGAAGATAACCGCAAAAATTGAATTACTCAACACATGCAATGCAATTAATCCTGCTTTGTGTATACAACTGTATTAAATCTTGGGGCCAGCTATCCCACACTTTAAGGTGTCTCCAATGTAGCGAGGAGATTGGTCATTGCTATCGGCAGTGGATACTCCAAGGACGAACCCAAACACATGCAATGCAATTAATCTACTAAATAATTACATAAATAACGGTATTGTCTCGAATAAATTAAAAACAAACAAAATTAAGATATTGAAAAAACCAATTAAAAATCAAGTCAGCAAGTGCATTCAATTCCGATCACAATTAAATAGACTTTTAAACTCCAAATCAATAATCCACAAAAGGAAATGTGGATGCTTAATGGAGACAGAAAAACGTGATGTCATTTATAAGCACTCCATCAAAGATTATGTTGATAGCATAAAATTCTCTTACAAACTTAATTTAACATGCTTCGGGATAAAAACAAATAGGCAATAAAAAAAGAATGTAAAATAAAGTGAAACAAATTTAGAAAACTGCATCCATGTAAATTAAGTTGCTCATTTGCATTGTAAAATGCCCGAACATTCTTAAATGCACAAGTGGTTTTATTTCAACAAATGTCAAATAGATTGCAACGAAAAATTATAAGAGCACCTCCAGCGGGAGGTGCTTGTTGCGTGTCTTAGTTGTAAGCAATGGTGCTTATAAAAAATCTCTGTTGGAGTAAATCTATGTGGCAGTAAGGGTTCTTAAATTTTTCTCTTTGTTGCTTGCAGAAGCAACGGTTCTTAACCCTGTAAAATTGAAAATGAAGAGATTTGATTGGGTGAGGGTCATCCAAGGTGGAACGGTTTTGCAAACAAAAAAACTGATAAAACTTCCTTACCTGTTATTGCTCTTGGTCGACTCCCTCTGGTGGCCATCTTCTCAGAGCGCATGCATGTCTGGAAACCTCCGCCGCGCGAAACCCCCTGACCGGAACCCCTCTGCCGCGCGGAAACCCCGACCAACCCCGTCAGCCGCGAGCAAAACCTTCGACTGGACCCCCTCAGTCGCGCGCGCTCCCCCCGACCAACCCCCAGCCACCAGCCACGGCCAACACCCACCAGCCACCAGCCACCAGCCACCAACCACAAGAGAGAATGAGAGACGAGAGAGAGATTGAGAGAAAGAAAAAAGAGAGCTTGAAAGAGAAAGAGCCAAAGAGGGAATGAGAGAGACGTTTATTTTTTATTTTTATATTTTATTTTCTGTTTTTATTTTTTACATTTTATTTTCTATTTTTATTTTTTATATTTTATAATAAAAAAAATACATTTTGTAAAATTTTATTAAAAAATAATTAAATCAAACACATTTCTAGTATTTCTATTTTCTAAATAGAAAACAAGAACTCAAATTAAACAAATTTTTTAAATCTAAAAATTTAAAAATAAAAATTATTTTTAAAGATAAAAATAGAAAATATTTTCAAATAAAATAGTCTTTTAATTTTTCATTGTAGGATATACTAAGCCACTTCTTTTTATTATTATAATTTTTTTATTATGTAATTTTTTTTTATTTGTTATTCATATTTATATATTATTTATAATAATTAATTTTTAAAAAATTTATAATAAAGTGTAGTGTAAAGTGTCAAAAAGTGTAGTATGAGTTGTAAAAAAGTAAGGGTGCTTATAAGAAATTTCCATTGGAGCAAAAATTCTAAAAATATAATATGAGTTGTTTAAGAGTGACATGGCACAGTAAGACCCATTTAACGTGGTTAAGAGTTGCTTATAAGCAACTCCCATTGTAGATGCTCTAAGTCTTGTATATTGTTGTTTATAAATGTAAGCACTATTTAGTGCATTTTTTTCAAAATTCTCTTGCATCATTTATTGATTATAGTAGATTTTTTTTTTATGGATAATACATGATTTTTATCCTTATATTGAGAAGTTTTTCATATTAAAAATATTTGTATCTCTTGTATATTTAGATTATCTATTTTTGTCCTATTTTATTAATATTTTTTATTGATTCTTGCAACTAGGGAGATTTGTTACTCTTTTTAGAATTGTTATAGTCTAGAAATTATCCCTGTTCACAATATTGTACATGTCACTGTTACGAAGAAATTTTTCATATAGGACCGAATGTGGATTTCACGTTAAATAATTTGTCTTCAAAATGTATGAGTGTAAGTATCTAACAACTATGGTAACTTATAAGTTCATTAACAATTGTATTTAAATGATAGTATAAAGTATGACTATATTATTAATATATTTAAATTAAATTCTTCTTAAATTAGATAGTTGTAATTAATGTATTTTAATATATTTCTTATTAAATTAGATACATGTAATTAATATATTTTTATTTTGTATGCATTAAGATATCATCCGATCAATCAAGGATGCAATCAATATTTTTTTTTGTTAAATTTCACTTTTATTACCCTACAATGTCTGCTCTACAATTTTAGCCTCCCAATCTTTAAATTTGCAAAGTAGTTCTCTAATTTTATATAATCCATAATTTTGGTTCTTTTATCGAATATTCACTTATTGACCGCTAAAATTGTAATGTAGGTCATGATTTAATATTAAAATAACATAACAATTGATATTTAATAATAGTTTGGCTAAATTTTACTTTTAGTTCATTTTTATCTCATAAAATGGTAAAATGAGATAAAAATACAATAAAAATAAAATCATAATTTTCTTAACTATTATTAAATATTATTTATCATGTTATTTATTTAATGTGAGGTTATGTCTAACATTACAAATATAAAGCAATCAAAATTGAATATTTTATAAAGTTGGAAGACTAAAACTGTAAGTTAAACATTATAGAGTGACCAAAAATGTAATTTGACCTACTTTTTCTCTTGCCCAGGAGCTTCCGTCCTCGAACATGAAGACTAATATCTTTTAGGAGTTTGCCAAACAATGAACAAGATGCAATCTATATCATGTAGTAGTACCCATTCTCAAACGTGTACTTAATATAACACCCAAAGTTTTTTAAAAACATTAAAATACATTTTTAATTAATTAAAAGTGCTTTAATAAATAGTTTAGGCTTTTAAAATAATTAGATGTGATTTAATTTAATTAAAAAATGCTTTGTGAAAATATAGTATTATGTACAAGGGTTATTTTAAAATAATATTGTTTTAATTGTATTTGTATTATTTAATAAAGAGGAAAGGGGTGTCTTTGGCTCTAGGTTAATCTCGTTAACCCAAGAAGTTATGTTGTGGTTAAGAGTTATAGAAGTGGGATTGACAGTCAATTCTCTTATTTTATGCTCCTCAAACTCTTATGCTTCTCTCTTTCTCAAAAACTCAAGAGCCTCTTGGAGATCCTTGTTCATCTTCCAGTGTCTTTCAAGTTAAAGAGGGTAGTGAATTATCTCGCTCAAAGGTGTGGAAAAACAATTGGGAAGTGAGATTAACTCTTAATCTCTTGTTGTTTTGCAAGGGAACTTTTGGAGCCCTAGTGTTTGATTGTGTTTGATGAATTTGCTAATGATATGTCATTAACATTTTTCTATTGTTCTGATTTGATGTAAATTGTTCTTGTAATCGAGTTCCTTTTGAGTAACCTTATAGTTCTTGTTAGAAACCCTTCTTATAGAGCAATTTAGAAATTGATGTAATTGTATAAGAATTGTGTAATTGATGTATGCTTTAAGTATTGATGGCATAAATGAGTAAATTTAGGCTTTAAACATGACTTTTAATTAGGGCAAGAAGTTCAAACTTCAAACTTTTGTGATTTTCACGCAGGTGTATGCAAACTAATGTTGCGTTGGACGCCAACTAGATTACACTAGGCACAAAAGATTCAAAAAGCATAGGTTGCTCTTTATGGCCATGTGTTAGTCATGGTGTTGACCATGTTGTGCTTGATAGCTCTAGGAGCTCTCTATGGTTAAGTCATCAAATGTTAGCATGGTCACGTTAGACATGGAACCTCCATAGAGCAACATGTGCTCTATATGAGTTTGGCACTAATTGATTGTGAGCCTCACCAAGCCCAAGAATGGTTGAGGACTTGTACTTCTTGGTTTTGAGATATTTGATGGTGTCTAGCTTAGAAACACGATCCTTGGTATTTAATGGTAAAGTGAGAATAGTTAAGTGATGGATCAAGTGCTTAGTTAGGACTGATTTGATAATTGAGGTATTAATAAGTGATGTCGAGCTTATGTATCAACCATTTGATGCTACGTGATGTGAAGTTTAAGTCGAGGGCTTAATTGGGCTGAAAGACTGGGTATGCATGCCTAGTCATGATGAAATGACTATTGGATATATGATTATGTGATAAGTGTGTGATGTTGAGTCTTGCATCGAGTGATGCGTACGCCATGCTTCACATGCACAGTATTTTTGACGGGTATCGATATGAAATACAAGACAAGGAAGGTTCCCTTCTAATCTTGGAGATTCATGACCTTGGGAACATGTGAGGTTTGTGAGCTCTAGTTTTGTTTGATGTGTGCGTGGGTGTATTTAGCATGACATTATTGTCTTGACACGTTTAAGTGTATCTTCTCCTAGTGAGAGTGTTAGGTGTCAGGTGAGTGGCTAGGGAATGAGACAATTGTCATGATATGTAAAATAATACTATATTCATGTGTGTGGCTCCACATGTGTTCCTAATCTAATTTTTCTTAAATCATTGTGACAAGGTTTTTCCTCTACACGAGATAAACTAATGATAAACTTGTTTGAACCAGACATAGATTATATAATCTTTGGACAAACTGGTTATAATGTAAAAAAGAACAAATGAGGGGAAAACCAAGTTAGAAAGAAACAAGATTTTTGAACCAAATTCCAATATATATACTTCTCAGACAAGGAAGGGGAGGAATATAAGATGGCTTTCAAGTTCCAACTGAACTTGCATGATGAGTCATGTTATGTTTTTTTAACCAACCATCAATTTTTTTGAAGGGTTTTTAGTGAGATTTTAAAGATCATCTACTTATTTTGAATGCAAGTATGGATGAAAAGATTTAAAATACAAGAAAAATCAGATTCGATAATTAATTTGCATTTATCACATTCATTTGTAAATTAAATTTTACTAATCTTTTAAAATAAAATAAAATGATTAAAATAATATTTGTCATAATATAAACTATTTATTATAAATATAAGTATAATTTATATGTTTAAAAATACCTATTTATATATTGTTTGAATAGATTATATAATTGATTTGTTATTGCTGTTTTTTATTTTACAATTTTCTTATAATTCATTGTATTTTTAGCTTCATCAACTTTTTTATGTGCAAAATATTAACTTTTTGATAAGTATAAATCATCCTAACAAGGGTTTTAATTGATCTTTTTTTATAAAGTTTTTGGAAATTAAAATATAAAAGTCCCAAATGTCACGACACAAGATTAAGCAAAGCCTGTAACATGTAATATTATTTATACATGAAATATATACTATAAGAAGAAAATTGCATGTTGATGTTAATACGTTGAAAGAGAAGCACATATGCAATCAAAGACTCTTAGTGAACATAGTTGTTTAGCATCTAGAAGGTTGTGTAGAGTGAAATTAAAATGCATGATGTCTTCTGAATTTCTTATAGTTGAGTTATAATAAAGTACTTCATTCAGAACAGAACACCTTTATATTTGTTCATTAATATTTCTAATCATGAAATGAATAATGCAGAAGTACTGTTGTTGAATATATATATATATATATATATATATATATATATATATATATATATATATATATATATATATATATATATATATATATATATATATAGATATATATTCTTGCAAATGTCAAGACAAAGAGTGTGGCTATGATATCATTGGATTGAGGTGACAGAAGGAAGAGAAATTGTGTAGTTTTGTCATTCAAAAGGTTTATTGAATTTGTTGCATATGGTGCTGATGACTGATGACAAGGGTTAAACTGCTCATGTCCAAGTCCCACACTGTTAAGAAAAAAGAATATGCCAAGTGGAATTGAGAATAAAAGAAGCAGCAAGTGAATGAGTAAAGCATACCTTTCTCGGCCTTTTGGCTAAGATCAAGTGTAGTATCTGTTCTTATCAGTTTAATATCTGATATGTGGGTCATTGGTCCACACGATATTAAATTTATTTTTTAAGGGGGAGAGTCCATCATAGTAGCTTGCTACTGGGCCTCTCATGTGTCGCCTATGCGTTGCACTACAGCTTGGGCCTGGCACACCCTACCAACCAAGTCCAAATGTATTTATGTCTTTTATATGCTTATTAAATTTGGGCCTGATACACCCTACCAACTAAGTTCAAATGTATTTATGTCTTTTATATGCTTATTAAATTTAATAGAAATTGAGCTCCAACAACTTATGAATAATTCTGCTTGATCTATAACATGATTTCTTTACATTAAAGCTTAAAATGTTAGTTTGAATAAATATCTAACATTTGAATAAATATCATATTTAAGCTGTCAAAAAAGAAATATATTCATGTTTAAGAGAAATAAATTTGTCTTTTCAAAATTAGTATGTATAAGAGAAATAAGCTTGTCTTTTCTTATAGTTGAGTTATAATAAAGTACTGCATTCAGAACAGAACACCTTTATATTTGTTCACTAATATTTCTAATCATGAAATGAATAATGCAGAAGTACTGTTGTTGAATATATATATATATATATATATATATATATATATATATATATTATTGTCAAGTCAAGACAAAGAGTGTGGCTATGATATAATTGGATTGAGGTGACAGAAGGAAAAGAAATTGTGTAGTTTTGTTGTTTTTCACTCATCTCATTCTATCATTCAAAAGGTTTATTTAAGTTGTTGCAGATGGTGCTGATGACTGATGACGAGGGTTAAATTGCTCATGTCCAAGTCCCACACTGCTGAGAAAAAAGAATATGCCAAGTGGAATTGAGAATAAAAGAAGCAGCAAGTGAATGAGAAAAGCATACCTTTCTCGGCCTTTTGGCTAAGATCAAGTGTAGTATCTGTTCTTATCAGTTTAATATCTGATATGTGGGCCATTGGTCCACACGATATTAAATTTATTTTTTAAGGGGGAGAGTCCATCACAGTAGCTTGCTACTGGGCCTCTCATGTGTCACCTATGCGTTGCACTTCAGCTTGGGCCTGGCACACCCCATCAACTCAGTCCAAATATTTTGTTTTTTATAATTGAACTTGCAATTGAATTCGATACTTACCCTTCAATTTGAGTTTCTACATTCAAGCATAATATAAGGTACTGGTTGACATGCTTCATTAATCAAAGTATAAATTGAGGCATTTCTGGATGATCATTTAAATTGGGGCTTCAATATTGAATTATAATATCTTTCATAAATAATTTATTATATTCATTATGTAACTCCATGCATGACTTTGTTATGATGACTAATCCTTTGCTCTTTTTTACCGAGTTTTCATTATATAAGATTCGATTTTTTGATGTAATATACGAGAAGGAATAATGAAGACTCAATATTAAGCGCCATTACCAATTATATAAAGCATATTTCTTTCACAAGTACCAAACTTTCACTTGTTAATCTTATTGACCAAAATAATGTAGTTCTTTGGAGGTGTCTCTTCTGTACGAGTATTTATGTCTCCCTTAATGTGTTTAATTTGGCTGATTTTAATTTCAAAAAAAGTTAGTAGTTAGCTCCCGATTTCACCTTTAGATATAACTATTAAACATTCAAAATCGACCAAAGAAAATTGGATTTAACTGTTGTAAAATTACTTAAGTTTGGTTAATGGTGATGAAATGAACGTGAGAAAGGCAGAGGAAATTTAATCATGTGACACAGTCCATTTACCAATGTGGGACTTGCAGTGTGTATATTGTAAACAAGTTGCATGTGTCTTTTTCTGACTCAATAATACTATACCATTACAAAACTTTGAGTACCTAATGTGGGACTCAGCAGTGTAAAGTACAAACATATTAAGCAGGATGTGGGACTTGTACTAAAAGTTTTAACAAATTAAAGATTTAAATATTTTTTAGTCATTCAAATATAAAATATGTATATTTTGTAGTCCTAAAATTTAAATTTGTGTTTTTAATCCCTATAATTATAAAATATTTTTTTCTTCAAATTTAAAACTTGTGTCATTTGTTTTCAAATCATCAAAAAATATTATTTTAGTTCATCTCAATTTGTTGCTATCACTTATGATATTTTTAGCAGTCAAAACAATTTTTTTTTAAATTAAAGAAATTAAAAAGATACATTTTAAATTTGAGGATCAAAATAATAATTTATGATATTTTTGGACTAAAAACACAAGTTTTAAATTTGGGTAACAAAAAATATGTATACCTTGAATTTGAACTAAAAATATAATTAAGCTTAAATTAAATACTAAGCAACTGTAACTTTCTAACTTTTTTATTACACTTCTTAGTTATCAATCTATTTGGTTAAACTCCTTCACAAACACTTAGAAAAAAAATGAAATAATTAATAAGTTTTTCTTCATAATCTAATTTGTAAATTTTTTCAAAATCTTAATTTTAGCTCATGCATAACTAGTTTTAGTTTGTGAAGAAACTTGTTTCATTTCATCTTCTTAAAAGGGTTTCACGCCACAAGTATATATATATATATATATATATATATATATATATATATATATATATATGTATGTATGTATGTATATACGATGAGAGATTCTTTTTACTCTAGGAGTAAGTCTACCTAAACTTACTCTGTTCAATAACTCATGTTCTACATCAAATTTAAACGATCCAATCGTTCAATTTAAAGTTCTTAATGCATAGATCAAATTTGCAAATTTTTAAAAAATTTGAAAAGGATTTGATACTTCATTTCATTAATTCAAATTGACGGATAATCATAAAATTATTTTATTCATTGATTCAAGTGTGAATTTTGTTTTTCCAAAAATGGGAAAATATTATGATCCACCTAATGATACTTAAGTCCACTAATAATGTGATCAATATATTGGGTCTTGGGCACCTAATTCTGATCTATGTGAAAAATAGTATAGGCCTAACCTCAAGGCCTATGATGAGAGGTGTCTAGGGTTAATTAAACAGCTTGGCTAGGTCTCCTTTGTCATCATGATAACAATTAATTACTCTCTATGTTTGCTTCATTGAAAATCCTAGAATATTTGAACGTGTGATCAGGCAAAGGAAGACTTGATTTCTTGTCTAAGGGCTTGAACAATGCACAAAGAGGTACACCCAATCACATCTAATTTAAATTAGTGTTCTTGAGAGAGATATATATATATATATATATATATATATATATATATATATATATATATATATATATATATATATATATATATATAAAGTTTGATTGGTTATTTTGACATATTTTTCTTATAGTTTCAACTTGAAAGTGATGGTGGAAGTGGTGGTTCAACTAGCGAGAATGTCATTCTTGAAATATTTGAATATGGAGGAATCAACCTCGATGAATATTATTAAGATTGAAATTTAATCTATTTTTTTCCTAATTGTAATTGCTAATGACTATTATATTACATTGTTAGACTTAAATATTATGTCATTTTGAATTTGGTTTCATGTGCATTTTGGAAAATTTGCATCTTATATGTTATGACTTATGACATTATTAAGTGATGTTTAATTTAGAATGTTATAAAGTTATGGATATTATGTTGTTTCTTTAACATTATATAGTGTATTATATTAAAAGGATTATATATATTATTTAATTAAGTATCGATTCAACAACAATTCAAATTCAGTTAAACTATTGAACCTTAAATCAATGTCTTCATTGATTTGATGATCAGTTCAATTTTTAAAATTTTGTGAAATGTCTCTTTTATTTACAAGTAATTGCAAGAAAAGAAATTTATATGAAATTCGCGTATAACACTTTGAACAAAACAAATTTGAATAAAACTACAAGGGATATTGTTAAGTCTCAATTATACTTCTTTTTAGATAGAAATTACTGAACAATTTCACTCACCCCATGCGCTATTGCAATATAATTGTTCTCTTTTGATTCAATTTTTGTGTAAATATACCTAACTCAAAAATCATCTTATAATACCTTGATACACCTCATTTTTTGTGCAGGTGTTGAGTTGAAGAGTTGAGGTTGAAGACCCATAGGATTGAAAATTTAAGGAGCTAAGGAGCAGGAGAAGAGTACCTGCACCAGGCACAAGACTACCCGCGCCGGACTTGTTCAAGACAGAGAGTAACACACTCTATAACTCATCACTGCATTGGGCGCAAGAGTCTTCGCGCCAGGCATGTCTCGAGACAAAGAGCAACCAAACTCTCTGAAAGACATCGCACTGGGTGCAAGAGTATCTGCGTTGGGCGTGTCTTGAGACATAGAGCATCTAAACTTTCTGGAAGACCCTGTGCAGGGCACGAAGCATAACGCGCTGGGCATGTTAATCTTATCCTGACTCACCCAACTCATATTTGATCAAATCTTTGAGGATTCTCCCCTCATTCACACATTGGGCGACTTTTAGGAGTTGTGGAAGGGATTCCCAGTGCTTGGGACCGTTCGTGTGTGGGACTTTCCTTTGGTTCTTCCATCTCATCTTTCATCTCTATTTTTGTTTCACCCTAATTGTTTTAAGCGGTTTCACCCATTATTTTGTGGGGTTAGATGTAACCAACGTAACTCTTATGTAATCTTCACTTTATTAATGATATATATATATATATATATATGTTGTTCATTCATTGTTGTGTTATGTTTCTATTCTTAATGCTTGCTTTGGATTGATTCTCCTTTGCTTGATATAAAGTCCATTGGGTATTGGAAAATAGCCTTTGAAACTAGCTCTGAAACAAAATACCTAGTGGGAAATGTATATAGGAATGGAGCTTGGCCCATTAGTAGTCTTAAACCCTAACCCGTAATGCAGGTATATATATTAGATACTCAAGGAATTGATATTCACTATATGCACCTAGGCTCTTGCTCTAAGGGATTAAGTTTGAGTAAACCTATGGGTTGACTAGGCAATGAATGTAACAAGAGAACAAAGATTCATCAGTGTGAAGTTCGGTAATATCTGACCCCATAATCTTACAAAATCATAATACCATTTTTATCCCTTCCACACACATACAAATAGTTTTATAGTTTTAAAATTCCAACAAGTCATAACCTTTACTTCAATTGCATGACAATCTATGAAAAATTGGAATTATTATTTAGTCATAAATAGTCATTAAATGCTTGTTTTACCTAACTAGTCCCTGTGGATACGATTTAAATTTACTACTTGTACGACTGATATACTTGCCGTGTTTGAGTCCGTTGTTAGAGTTAAAATGATTTATAACAAGAACAAAAGATAATTTCAACGAAAATCTCAACAAATACTCAGCAAAACATTGATTTTAAATTTATGATAGAGCAAATAAAAGCAATAATGCAAAATTAATAGGAAACTTTATATGAGAAAGAGATTGGATTCAAATGTACTTTCTAACTCTTTCATCTTCATTAAATAAATATGATTCCAATTTGATTACTTCCACGTTCATTAAATAAGTCAACCAGATCCCTTAAAATTGAGTTCTAAAATAATTAATCCTAAACATGATTCCTCTATGATTTAAGATTACCACCTTGCATTAAGAACAACAACTCGAACAATAGTGGCTAACAAAATGAAGTTTATTCCTAGAACAAGAGATTGTTAGGTGTGTGATTTAGTTCAGGCTTTTGAAAATGTATCCCAACAAAGTTCAAAAACCAAAGATCCTAAAACGGGTGATCAAATCGGATTAAACATTAAAATAAGAATCAAACACAAGTAATGGAACTGAACATCATATACATCTAAGAAGAAATAGAGTTAGTAGTTACAATGAATCCAATCCAAGAGAAACTAGCCGCTCATGGTGAGAGCCATACCAAATACAAAGAAGAAATTACACAATAGAAGAAGAAATAAAAATGGATTCTCATTCCCAAGCAATCCAATATTCAAATATGATCTTCACGCTCTTTCTCTTAGGGTTTCTCTCTTTCTATTTCTGTATATCCCCTTCTTTCTTTACCTCACTATTTATATCCTACGTGCAAAACAAAGGGAAAAAAACTTAAATTTAGTTCTGACACTGCAACTTCACATTCACCGCTTTAGCGCTGGAAGCTCCTTCAAGTTGAAGTAGTCTTCCAAGCCAGAGCATTGCGCTGGGTGCTGGTCTCCCCTTCTGCCTTTCAAAGAGTTGGCTCTGCAGCTCCAACTTTAACACTGGAAGCTCCTTTAGGTTGAAGTAGTCTTTTGCCCTCATAAACATAATTTATTTAAGGTTTTTCATGTCCATTTACAAATCTTAGCATTCGAATAATAGGAGCCACGAGTTTAGCAATTGTACAACAATCATTCCAACATTTATCATCCAAAATGATACCGCTAACAATGTTGCTTGCGTTATTTCATACTAATCTATGGCTAATAAAGTGTTTGTCCACCACCAAAGCTTGCAACAAATATTTATGATCATATATATTTTTCAATGTGATAAAAGTAGTAGGTTACTTGCAAACTGAGTCACTCCTCAACACACAAATTCTTTTAACTTTTTCTTCCATAGCCAAGATAAGAATATCATACGATTGTACACAAATACAATTACCTTTGAAGCTTTTGAGGCAAGCTATGCAACATGTTGCATACTACAAATATCTCCCAACAAAGAGATAAAATATAAATCTATCTCCTATTATATAGATGAGATATAAGTTTATTTCTTAGGAAAAAGTAGAAATACACACACACACACACACACACTCTTCTCCTGCTCCTTAGCTCCTTAAATTTCCAATCCTATGGGTCTTCAATCTCAACTCTTCAACTCAATACCTGCACAAAAAATAAGGTGTATCAAGGTATTATAAGATGATTTTTGAGTTAGGTATATTTACACAAAAATTGAATCAAAAGAGAACAATTATATTGCAAGAGCGCATGGGGTGAGTGAAATTGTTCAGTAATTTCTATCTAAAAAGAAGTATAATTGAGACTTAACAATATCCCTTGTAGTTTTATTCAAATTTGTTTTGTTCAAAGTGTTATACGCGAATTTCATATAAATTTCTTTTCTTGCAATTACTTGTAAATAAAAGAGACATTTCACAAAATTTTAAAAATTGAACTGATCATCAAATCAATGAAGACATTTATTTAAGGTTCAATAGTTTAACTGAATTTGAACTGTTGTTGAATCGATACTTAATTAAATAATATATATAATCCTTTTAATATAATGCACTATATAATGTTAAAGAAACAACATAATATCCATAACTTTATAACGTTCTAAATTAAACATCACTTAATAATGTCATAAGTCATAACATATAAGATGCAAATTTTCCAAACTACACATGAAACCAAATTCAAAATGACATAATATTTAAGTCTAACAATGTAATATAATAGTCATTAGCAATTACAATTAGGAAAAAAAATAGATTAAATTTCAATCATAATAATATTCAGTGAGGTTGATTCCTCCATATTCAAATATTTCAAGAATGACATTCTCGCTAGTTGAACCACCACTTCCACCATCACTTTCAAGTTGAAACTATAATAAAAATATGTCAAAAAAACCAATCACACTTTATATATATATATATATATATATATATATATATATATATATATATCAAGAACACTGATTTAAATTAGATGTGATTGGATGTACCTCTTTGTGCATTGTTCAAGTCCTTAGACAAGAAATCAAGTCTTCCTTTGCTTGATCACACGTTCAAATATTCTAGGATTTTCAATGAAGCAAACATAGAGAGTAATTATTTGTTATCATGATGACAAAGGAGACCTAGCCAAGCTGTTTAATTAACCCTAGACACCTCTCATCACAGGCCTTGAGGTTAGGCCTATACTATTTTTCACATAGATCAGAATTAGGTGCCCAAGACCCAATATATTGATCACATTATTAGTGGACTTAAGTATCATTAGGTGGATCATAATATTTTCCCATTTTTGGAAAAACAAAATTCACACTTGAATCAATGAATAAAATAATTTTATGATTATCCGTCAATTTGAATTAATGAAATGAAGTATCAAATGCTTTTCAAATTTTTTAAAAATTTGCAAATTTGATCTATGCATTAAGAACTTTAAATTGAACGATTGGATCGTTTAAATTTGATGTAGAACATGAGTAATTTGAACAGAGTAAGTTTAGGTAGACTTACTCCTAAAGTAAAAAGAATCTCTCATCGTATATACATACATACATACATATATATATATATATATATATATATATATATATATATATACTTGTGGCGTGAAACCCTTTTAAGAAGATGAAATGAAACAAGTTTCTTCACAAACTAAAACTAGTTATGCATGAGCTAAAATTAAGATTTTGAAAAAATTTACAAATTAGATTATGAAGAAAAACTTATTAATTATTTCATTTTTTTTCTAAGTGTTTGTGAAGGAGTTTAACCAAATAGATTGATAACTAAGAAGTGTAATAAAAAAGTTAGAAAGTTACAGTTGCTTAGTATTTAATTTAAGCTTAATTATATTTTTAGTTCAAATTCAAGGTATACATATTTTTTGTTACCCAAATTTAAAACTTGTGTTTTTAGTCCAAAAATATCATAAATTATTATTTTGATCCTCAAATTTAAAATGTATCTTTTTAATTTCTTTAATTTAAAAAAAATTGTTTTGACTGCTAAAAATATCATAAGTGATAGCAACAAATTGAGATGAACTAAAATAATATTTTTTGATGATTTGAAAACAAATGACACAAGTTTTAAATTTGAAGAAAAAAATATTTTATAATTATAGGGATTAAAAACACAAATTTAAATTTTAGGACTACAAAATATACATATTTTATATTTGAATGACTAAAAAATATTTAAATCTTTAATTTGTTAAAACTTTTAGTACAAGTCCCACATCCTGCTTAATATGTTTGTACTTTACACTGCTGAGTCCCACATTAGGTACTCAAAGTTTTGTAATGGTATAGTATTATTGAGTCAGAAAAAGACACATGCAACTTGTTTACAATATACACACTGCAAGTCCCACATTGGTAAATGGACTGTGTCACATGATTAAATTTCCTCTGCCTTTCTCACGTTCATTTCATCACCATTAACCAAACTTAAGTAATTTTACAACAGTTAAATCCAATTTTCTTTGGTCGATTTTGAATGTTTAATAGTTATATCTAAAGGTGAAATCGGGAGCTAACTACTAACTTTTTTTGAAATTAAAATCAGCCAAATTAAACACATTAAGGGAGACATAAATACTCGTACAGAAGAGACACCTCCAAAGAACTACATTATTTTGGTCAATAAGATTAACAAGTGAAAGTTTGGTACTTGTGAAAGAAATATGCTTTATATAATTGGTAATGGCGCTTAATATTGAGTCTTCATTATTCCTTCTCGTATATTACATCAAAAAATCGAATCTTATATAATGAAAACTCGGTAAAAAAGAGCAAAGGATTAGTCATCATAACAAAGTCATGCATGGAGTTACATAATGAATATAATAAATTATTTATGAAAGATATTATAATTCAATATTGAAGCCCCAATTTAAATGATCATCCAGAAATGCCTCAATTTATACTTTGATTAATGAAGCATGTCAACCAGTACCTTATATTATGCTTGAATGTAGAAACTCAAATTGAAGGGTAAGTATCGAATTCAATTGCAAGTTCAATTATAAAAAACAAAATATTTGGACTGAGTTGATGGGGTGTGCCAGGCCCAAGCTGAAGTGCAACGCATAGGTGACACATGAGAGGCCCAGTAGCAAGCTACTGTGATGGACTCTCCCCCTTAAAAAATAAATTTAATATCGTGTGGACCAATGGCCCACATATCAGATATTAAACTGATAAGAACAGATACTACACTTGATCTTAGCCAAAAGGCCGAGAAAGGTATGCTTTTCTCATTCACTTGCTGCTTCTTTTATTCTCAATTCCACTTGGCATATTCTTTTTTCTCAGCAATGTGGGACTTGGACATGAGCAATTTAACCCTCGTCATCAGTCATCAGCACCATCTGCAACAACTTAAATAAACCTTTTGAATGATAGAATGAGATGAGTGAAAAACAACAAAACTACACAATTTCTTTTCCTTCTGTCACCTCAATCCAATTATATCATAGCCACACTCTTTGTCTTGACTTGACAATAATATATATATATATATATATATATATATATTCAACAACAATATTTCTGCATTATTCAGTTCATGATTAGAAATATTAGTGAACAAATATAAAGGTGTTCTGTTCTGAATGCAGTACTTTATTATAACTCAACTATAAGAAAAGACAAGCTTATTTCTCTTATACATACTAATTTTGAAAAGACAAATTTATTTCTCTTAAACATGAATATATTTCTTTTTTGACAGCTTAAATATGATATGTATTCAAATGTTAGATATTTATTCAAACTAACATTTTAAGCTTTAATGTAAAGAAATCATGTTATAGATCAAGCATAATTATTCATAAGTTGTTGGAGCTCAATTTCTATTAAATTTAATAAGCATATAAAAGACATAAATACATTTGAACTTAGTTGGTAGGGTGTATCAGGCCCAAATTTAATAAGCATATAAAAGACATAAATACATTTGGACTTGGTTGGTAGGGTGTGCCAGGCCCAAGCTGTAGTGCAACGCATAGGCGACACATGAGAGGCCCACTTGCTGCTTCTTTTATTCTCAATTCCACTTGGCATATTCTTTTTTCTTAACAGTGTGGGACTTGGACATGAGCAGTATATTGGAATTTGGTTCGAAAAAATCTTGTTTCTTTCTAACTTGGTTCTCCCCCTCATTTGTTCTTTTTTACATTTATAACCAGTTTGTCCAAGGATTATATAATCTATGTCTTGAAACAAGTTTATCATTAGTTTATCTCGTGTAGAGGAAAAATCTTGTCACAATGATTTAAGCAAAATTAGATTAGGAACACATGTGGAGCCACACACATGAATATAGTCTTATTTTACATATCATGACAATTGTCTCATTCCCTAACCACTCACCTGACACCTAACACTCTCACCAGGAGAAGATACACTTAGACGTGTCAAGAAAATAATGTCATGCCAAATACACCCATGCACACATCAAACAAAATTGGAGCTCACAAACCTCACATGTTTCCAAGGTCATGAATCTCCAAGATTAGAAGGGAACCTTCCTTGTCTTGTATTTCATATCGATATCCGTCAAAAATACTATGCACGTGAAGCATGTCGTATGCATGACTCGATGCAAGACTCAACATCACACACTTATCACATAATCATATATCCAATGGTCATTTCATCATTACTAGGCATGCATACCCAGTTTTTCAGCCCAATTAAGCCCTCGACTTAAACTTCACTTCACATAGCATCAGATGGTTGATACATAAACACGAAATCACTTGTTAATACCTCAATTATCAAATCAATCCTAACTAAGCACTTGATCCATCACTTAACTATTCTCACTTTACCATTAAATTCCAAGGATCATGTTTCTAAGCTAGACACCATCAAATATCTCAAAACCAAGAGGTACAAGTCCTCAACCATTCTCGGGATGGCACTTGGCGAGGCTCACGATCAATTAGTGCCAAACTCATATAGAGCACATGTTGCTCTATGGAGGTTCCATGTCTGATGTGACCATGCTCACATTTGATGACTTAACCATAGAGAACTCCTAGAGCTATCACGCACAACATGGTCAACACCATGACTGACACATGGCCATAAAGAGCAACCTATGCTCTTTGAATCTCTTATGCCTGGTGCTATCTAGTTGGCGTCCAACGCAACAATAGTTTGCATACACTTGCGTGAAAATCACAAAAGTTTGAAGTTTGAACTTCTCACTCTAATTAAAAGTCATGATTAAAGCCTAAATTTACTCATTTATGCCATCAATACTTAAAACATACATCAATTACACAATTCTTATACAATTACATCAATTTCTAAATTGCTCTATAAAAAGGGTTTCTAACAAGAACTATAAGGTTACTCAAAAGGAACTCGATTACAGGAAAAATTTACATCAAATCATAACAATAGAGAAATGTTAATGACATATCATTAGTAAATTCATCAAACACAATCAAACATTGGGGCTCCAAAAGTTCCCTTGCAAAACAACAAGGGATTAAGAGTTAATCTCACTTCCCAATTACTTTTCCACACCTTTTGAGCGAGATAATTCACTATCCTCTTTAACTTGAACGACACTGGAAGATGAACAAGGATCTCCAAGAGGCTCTTGAGTTTTTGAGAAAGAGAGTAGCGTAAGAGTTTGAGGAGCATAAAATAAGAGAATTGACTGTCAATCCCCCTTCTATAACTCTTAACCAGAACATAACTTCTTGGGTTAACGAGATTAACCTAGAGCCAAAGACATCCCTTTCTTCTTTATTAAATAATACAAATACAATTAAAACATTATTATTTTAAAATAACTCTTGTACATAATACTATATTTTCACAAAGCATTTTTTAATTAAATTAAATCACATCTAATTATTTTAAAAGCCTAAACTATTTATTAAAGCACTTTTAATTAATTAAAAGTGTATTTTAATATTTTTAAAAACTTTGGGTGTTACATTAAGCACACGTTTGAGAATGGGTACTACTACATGATATAGATTGCATCTTGTTCGGTGTTTGGCAAACTCCCAAGAGATATTAGTCTTCATGTTCGAGGAAGAAAGCTCCTGGGCAAGAGAAAAAGTAGGTCAAATTACATTTTTTGTCACTCTATAATGTTTAACTTACAGTTTTAGTCTTCCAACTTTATAAAATCTTCAATTTTGATTGCTTTATAAATGTAATGTTAGACATAACCTCTCATTAAATAAATAGCATGATAAATAATATTTAATAATAGTTAAGAAAATTGTGATTTTATTTTTATTGTATTTTCATCTCATTTTGTCATTTTATGAGATAAAAATAAACTAAAAGTAAAATTTAGCCAAACTATTATTAAATATCAATTGTTATGTTATTTTTTTAATATTAAATCATGACCTACATTACAATTTTAGGTGAATAAGTGAATATTCGATAAAAGAACCAAAATTATGGGTTATATAAAATTAGACAACTAAATTGCAAATTTAAAGATTGGGAGGCTAAAATTGTAGAGCGGACATTGTAGGGAAATAAAAGTGAAATTTAACAAAATAAAAAAGAAATATTGATTGCATCCTTGATTGATTGGATGATATCTTAATGCATACAAAATAAAAATAATATTAATTACACGTATCTAATTTAATAAGAAATATATTAAAATACATTAGTTACAACTATCTAATTTAAGAAGAATTTAATTTAAATATATTAATAATCTAGTCATACTTTATACTATCATTTAAATACAATTGATAATGAACTTATAAGTTACAATTGTTAATGAACCATGTTCAAGTGGACACTTCTTATGATACGATATGGTCCAAGGGTATCCCTCCTAAGGTACAAGTTTTAGTGTGGCAGTTGGAAGCGGATAGGTTACCTACCGGGGATAACCTCCTTTTGAGAGGGGTCAGTCTGGAAGGAAAAAATGGTTGTGTTTTTTGCGAAGAGGGGTTGGAGTCCAGCAAGCATTTGTTCCTCTTGTGTCCAGAGGCTTATGCTGTGTGGGTCAGATTATACGCTTGGTGGGGAGTGTCAGTGGTGGTTATAAACGATCTTAGGGGTTTTTATCATCAATATATGGGATTGGTGAGTGACAATAAGGGTATTAAGTGAGTTTGGTCCTTTGTTTGGTTTGCAGGTATATGGCAGTTATGGAAGGCTCGAAATGAGAACATTTTCAAAGGAAAACTCTTTAAGGTGGAAGAAATCATGTTCATGGCTCAGCTGAGAACGTGGGAGTGGTGTATGGCTGCTAGAATGGTGTCTTCTTCTTTTCCAGAATGGTTGATGAACCCCTTGTCCTGTGCAAGTGTCCCATAAGTTTTGTTTGTTTTTGTTGTTTTTTTCTTCTTCTTATTTTAGGGACATCTTGTTTTTAATTATGTTTTGCACTTCTTGTGCATAATTTTCTTGTGATTAATAAATTCTTGGCTTATAAAAAAAAACCATAGTGGTTAGATACTTACACTTATACATTTTGAAGACAAATTATTTAAAGTGAAATCTACATTCAGTCCTATATGAAAAATTTCTTCGTAACAGTGACATGTACAATATTGTGAACAGGGATAAATTCTAGCATGCAGTGAGTTATTCCGGAAAAAGTAACACAATAACAATTATAAAAAAAGCAATAAATCTCCCTATTTGCAAGAATTAATAAGGAACATTAATAAAATATGGCAAAAATAGATAATTTAAATATACAAGAGATACAAATATTTTTAATTTGAAAAGCTTCTCAATATAAAGATAAAAATCATGTATTACCCATAAAAAAATCTACTATAATCAATAAATGATGCAAGAGAATTTTGAAAAAATGCACTAAATAGTGCTTACGTTTATGAACAACAATATACAAGACTTATAATTTTTCGTTGCAATCTATTTGACATTTGTTGAAATAAAATCACTTGTGCATTAAGAATGTTCGCGATTTTACGATGCAAATGAACTTAATTTACATGGATGCAGTTTTCTAAATTTGTTTCACTTTATTTTACAATCTTTTTCTATTACCTATAATTTTTTTATCCCGAAGCTTGTTAAATTAAGTTTGATGTGGAGTTTGTAAGAGAATTTTATGCTATGAACACGCACGATTAACCATAAAGAGCTCCTAGAGCTATCACGCTCAGCGTGGTCAACACCATGATTGACGCATGAGTCATAAAGAATAGTTTATGCTCTTTAGATCTCTTGTGCTTGGTGCTACCCAATTGGCATCTAACGCAACGTTAGTTTGCATACACTTGCAGAATGTGCAGAAATCACAAAAGTTTAAAGTTCTCATTTCTCACTCACTCTAATTAAAAATCATGGTTAAAGCCTATAAAATTACTCATTTATGCCATCAATACTCAAAGCATACATCAATTACACAATTTTTATACAATTACATCAATATCTAAATTGCTCTATAACAAGGGTTTCTAATAGGAACTATAGGGTTACTCAAAAGGAACTCGATTCACATCAAACAGACACAATTTACATAAAATTGGAACAATAGAGAGATATTAATGACATATTATCAACAAATTCATCAAACGCAATCAAGCATTGGGGCTCCCAAAGTCCCCTTGAAAAACAACAAGGGATTGTGAGTTAATCTCACTACCAATTGTTTTCCCACATCTTTGAGCGAGATAATTCACCATCCTCTTTAACTTGAAAAACACTAGAAGGTGAACGAAGATCTCCAAAAGGTTCTCAAACTTTAGAGAAAAGTATAAGTTTGTAGAGCATAAAATAAGAGATCTGATGAATGTTAATCCCCCTTCTATATCTCTTAACTACAACATAACTTCTCGGGTTAAAGAGATTGACCTAGGTTCAAACATATCTCTTCCCTCTTTATTGAATAATTCAAATATAATAAAAAAGATATAATTTTAAAATAATTCTTGTACATAATACTATATTTTCACAAAACATTCTTTAATTAAATAAAAACACATTCAATTATTTTAAAAGCCTAAATTATTTATTAAAGCACATTTAATTCATTAAAAAATTATTTTAATATTTTAAAATTTTTTGGGTGTTACATTAAACACTCATTTGAGAATGGGTATTATAGTATCATATAGATTGCATCCTATTTAGTGTTTGGCAAATTCTCAAAAGATATTAGTCTTCGTGTTCGAGGAAGGAAGTGTGAAGTCCCACATCGGTTAGGAAGGAGAACGAAGCATGCCATATATATGGGTGTGGATACCTTCCTTGTGTGGACGCGTTTTGGGGTGGCATGCGTGCCATTGCCAGAAGCAAAACCGTGAGGGCTGCCGCCAAAGCGGGTATCAGAGCCTGGACCATATATATGGGTGTGGATACCTTCCTTGTGTGGACGTGTTTTGGGGTGGCATGCGTGCCATTGCCAGAAGCAAAATCGTGAGGGCTACGGCCAAAGCGGACAATATCCACATGCGGGGTTGCTGGGGTGTTACAGGAAATTCCTTGTCAAAAGAAAAAAGTAAGTCAAATTACATTTTTGGTCTCTCTATAATGTTTAATTTATAAATTTTCTTTTAATTTTATAAAATCTTCAATTTTGGTCGTTTTACAATTGTAATGTTAGACATAACCTCACATTAAATAAATGACATGACAAATAATATTTAATAATAGTTAGGAAAATTGCACTTTAATTTTTATTTTTATCTTATTTTCATCACATTTTATCATTTTATGAGATAAAAAGTGAACAAAAAGTACAATTCAGTCAAAATATTATTAAATATCAATTATTATGTTATTTACTTAATATTAAATGATCATGACCTAAGTTACAAACATGTGAATATTTGACAAGAGAACCAAAATTATGAGTTATATAAAATTGAAAAACTAAATTGAAAATTTAAAAGTTAGAAGACTAAAATTGTGAATTAGACATTATAGAAGAATAAAAGTGAAATTTAAAAAATAAAAAAAAAATATTAATAGCATCCTTGATTGGTTGGATGATATTTTGATGCATACAAAATAAAAATCATATTAATTACACGTATCTAATTTAATAAGGAATAATTAAAATACATTAATTATAACTATCTAATGATTTTTTATCCTTATAACTATCTAATTCAAGAAGAATTTACTTTAAATATATTAATAATATAATATCATTTAAATATAATTGTTAATGAATTTATATGTTAACATAATAATTAGATATTTATACTCATCCATTGTGAAAACAATTTATTTAACTAGAAATCCCCATTCAGTCTCTATATACAAAAAACTTTTGAATTAATTACAGTTACGGTACACTGCCAAGAGATAGGATAACCATGATAAGCAAAAAATGTTAATGCATAATAAAATCATTATTTTTTTATAATACTTATTTTCAAATTATATGTAAAATATTTTCTAGTTAATTGACATAATTAAAAAATTATATTGTTGATAAATGAAAATTAGGATGATTGAATTTGTGAAAAATTTTCCATTTTCATACATTTATACAAAATAATAAAAAAATATTTATTGTTTTTATTTTCACTCTGCATTTCCTTGAATCAAATAACCCTTAAACAATCTAAGAACCTTGTTACAAAATTATCAACATTCCTGTTGTGTGTGTTATTCTTGTAAGCACCATCATAATTTCATGAATAGAAGGTATTACGAAGCCAAGAATTTTCATTGGTATTGACCCTAATGCATTTACCAGTCTAAGCTTCTTAGTCATCCAACCACCATGACCACTGATAATGTTGCAATTATTATTACTTTCTATTCCCTTCTTTCTCTCTATCATGGTACCTTTCAGAATCTATTAACAACAAAGAAACCATGAGTAGTGGCGCCGCATTTAAGGTTGCTGTGTTGGGAAGTGGAAGTAAGCACTTCATCTATGTGATCTTATTTTATTTTTGATTTTGGATTTTAGTGAAATAATTTTGTTTAATAATAATTGAATGGTGGCAGTTTCAGGAGCCGTGTGTGCTTCAACTCTTGCCAGAAATGGGGTTTCTGTTACTCTAGGGCGAGAAGTTCAAACTTCAAACTTTTGTGATTTTTACGCAGGTGTATGCAAACTAATGTTGCGTTGGACGCCAACTAGATAACACTAGGCACCAAAGATTCAAAAAGCATAGGTTTCTCTTTATGGTCATGTGTTAGTCATGGTGTTGACCATGTTGTGCTTGATAGCTCTAGGAGCTCTCTATGGTTAAGTCATCAAATGTTAGCATGGTCACGTCAGACATGGAACCTCCATAGAGCAACATGTGCTCTATATGAGTTTGGCACTAATTGATTGTGAGCCTCACCAAGCCCAAGAATGGTTGAGGACTTGTACTTCTTAGTTTTGAGATATTTGATGGTGTCTAGCTTAGAAACACGATCCTTGGTATTTAATGGTAAAGTGAGAATAGTTAAGTGATGGATCAAGTGCTTAGTTAGGACTGATTTGATAATTGAGGTATTAATAAGTGATGTCGTGCTTATGTATCAACCATCTGATGCTACGTGATGTGAAGTTTAAGTCGAGGGCTTAATTGGGTTGAAAGACTGGGTATGCATGCCTAGTCATGATGAAATGACCATTGGATATATGATTATGTGATAAGTGTGTGATGTTGAGTCTTGCATCGAGTGATGCGTACGACATGCTTCACATGCACAGTATTTTTGACGGGTATCGATATGAAATACAAGACAAGGAAGGTTCCCTTCTAATCTTGGAGATTCATGACCTTGGGAACATGTGAGGTTTGTGAGCCCCAGTTTTGTTTGATGTGTGCGTGGGTGTATTTAGCATGACATTATTGTCTTGACACGTTTAAGTGTATCTTCTCCTAGTGAGAGTGTTAGGTGTCAGGTGAGTGGCTAGGGAATGAGACAATTGTCATGATATGTAAAATAAGACTATATTCATGTGTGTGGCTCCACATGTATTCCTAATCTAATTTTGCTTAAATCATTGTGACAAGGTTTTTCCTCTACACGAGATAAACTAATGATAAACTTGTTTGAACTAGACATAGATTATATAATCTTTGGACAAACTGGTTATAAATGTAAAAAAGAACAAATGAGGGGGAAAACCAAGTTAGAAAGAAACAAGATTTTTTAAACCAAATTCCAATATATATACTACTCAGACAAGGAAGAGGAGGAATATAAGATGGCTTTCAAGTTCCAAATGAACTTGTATGATGAGTCATGTTATGTTTTTTTAAACAACCATCAATTTTTTGAAGGGTTTTTAGTGAGATTTTAAAGATCATCTACTTATTTTGAATGCAAGTATGGATGAAAAGATTTAAAATACAAGAAAAATCAGATTCGATAATTAATTTTCATTTATCACATTCATTTGTAAATTAAATTTTATAAATCTTTCAAAATAAAATAAAATGATTAAAATAATATTTGTCATAATATAAACTATTTATTATAAATATAAATATAATTTATATGTTTAAAAATACCTATTTATATATTGTTTGAATAGATTATATAATTGATTTGTTTTTGCTGTTTTTTATTTTACTATTTTCTTATAATTCATTGTATTTTTAGCTTCATCAACTTTTTTATGTGCAAAATATTAACTTATTGATAAGTATAAATCATCCTAACAAGGGTTTTAATTGATTTTTTTTTATAAAGTTTTTGGAAATTAAAATATAAAAGTCCCAAATGCCACGACACAAGATTAAGCAAAGCCTGCAACATGTAATATTATTTATACATGAAATATATAGTATATGAAGAAAATTGCATGTTGATGTTAATACGTTGAAAGAGAAGCACATATGCAAGCAAAGACTCTTAGTGGACATAGTTGTTTAGCATCTAGAAGGTTGTGCACAGTGAAATTAAAATGCATGATGTCTTCTGAATTTCTTATAGTTGAGTTATAATAAAGTACTGCATTCAGAATAGAACACCTTTATATTTGTTCACTAATATTTCTAATCATGAAATGAATAATGCAGAAGTACTGTTATTGAATATATATATATATATATATATATATATATATATATATATATATATTCTTGCAAATGTCAAGACAAAGAGTGTGGCTATGATATAATTGGATTGAGGTGACAGAAAGAAGAGAAATTGTGTAGTTTTGTTGTTTTTCACTCATCTCATTCTATCATTCAAAAGGTTTATTTAAGTTGTTGCAGATGGTGCTGATGACTGATGACGAGGGTTAAATTGCTCATGTCCAAGTCCCACACTGCTAAGAAACAAGAATATGCCAAGTGGAATTGAGAATAAAAGAAGCAGCAAGTGAGTGAGAAAAGCATACCTTTCTCGGCCTTTTGGCTAAGATCAAGTGTAGTATCTGTTCTTATCAGTTTAATATCTGATATGTGGGTCATTGGTCCACACGATATTAAATTTATTTTTTAAGGGGGAGAGTCCATCACAGTAGCTTGCTATTGGGCCTCTCATGTGTCGCCTATGCGTTGCACTACAGCTTGGGTCTGGCACACCCCACCAACTCAGTCCAAATATTTTATTTTTTATAATTGAACTTGCAATTGAATTCGATACTTACCTTTCAATTTGAGTTTCTACATTCAAACATAATATAAGGTACTGGTTGACATGCTTCATTAATCAAAGTATAAATTGAGGCATTTCTGGATGATCATTTAAATTGGGGCTTAAATATTGAAGTATAATTTCTTTCATAAATAATTTATTATATTCATTATGTAACTCGATGCATGACTTTGTTATGATGACTAATCTTTTGTTCTTTTTCACCGAGTTTTCATTATATAAGATTCAATTTTTTGGTGTAATATACGAGAAGGAATAGTGAAATTATAATTTTTAATAAATTAAATTTAATCATATTTTTTTTGTTGTGAAATAAATTAACTGCACAATGGTGACTCAATATTAAGCGTCATTACCAATTATATAAAGCATATTTCTTTCAATGTGAAAGTTGGATGTTTATTAAGTACCAAACTTTCACTTGTTAATCTTATTGAAAAAAATAATGTAGTTCTTTGGAGGTGTCTCTTTTGTACGAGTATTTATGTCTCCCTTAATGTGTTTAATTTGGCTGATTTTAATTTCAAAAAAAGTTAGTAGTTAGCTCCCGATTTCACCTTTAGATATAACTATTAAACATTCAAAATCGACCAAAGAATATTGGATTTAACTGTTGTAAAATTACTTAAGTTTGGTTAATGGTGATGAAATAAACGTGAGAAAGGCAGAGGAAATTTAATCATGTGACACAGTCCATTTACCAATGTGGGACTTGCAGTGTGTATATTGTAAACAAGTTGCATGTGTCTTTTTCTGACTCAGTAATACTATACCATTACAAAACTGAGTACCTGGTGTGGGACTCAGCAGTGTAAAATACAAACATATTAAGCAGGATGTGGGACTTGTACTAAAAGTTTTAACAAATTAAAGATTTAAATATTTTTTAGTCATTCAAATATAAAATATGTATATTTTGTAGTCCTAAAATTTAAATTTGTGTTTTTAATCCTTATAATTATAAAATATTTTTTTCTTCAAATTTAAAACTTGTGTCATTTGTTTTCAAATCATCAAAAAATATTATTTTAGTTCATCTCAATTTGTTGCTATCACTTATGATATTTTTAGCAGTCAAAACAATTTTTTTTTAAATTAAAGGAATTAAAAAGATACATTTTAAATTTGAAGATCAAAATAATAATTTATGATATTTTTGGACTAAAAACACAAGTTTTAAATTTGGGTAACAAAAAATATATATACCCTAAATTTGAACTCAAAATATAATTAAGCTTAAATTAAATACTAAGCAACTTTAACTTTCTAAATTTTTTATTACACTTCTTAGTTATCAATCTGTTTGGTTAAACTCCTTCACAAACACTTAGAAAAAAAATGAAATAATTAATAAGTTTTTCTTCATAATCTAATTTGTAATTTTTTTCAAAATCTTAATTTTAGCTCATGCATAACTAGTTTTAGTTTGTGAAGAAACTTGTTTCATTTCATCTTCTTAAAAGGGTTTCACGCCACAAGTATATATATATATATATATATATATATATATATATATATATATATATATATATATATATGTATGTATATACGATGAGAGATTCCTTTTACTCTAGGAGTAAGTCTACCTAGACTTACTCTGTTCAATAACTCATGTTCTACATCAAATTTCAACGACCCAATCGTTCAATTTAAAGTTCTTAATGCATAGATCAAATTTGTAAATTTTTAGAAAATTTGAAAATCATTTGATACTTCATTTCATTAATTCAAATGGACGGATAATCATAAAATTATTTTATACATTGATTCAAATTAATGAAATGAAGTATCAAATGATTTTTAAATTTTCTAAAAATGTACATATTTGATCTATGCATTAAGAACTTTAAATTGAACGGTTGGATCGGTGAAATTTGATGTAGAACATGAGTTATTGAACGGAATAAGTCTAGGTAGACTTACTCTTGGAATAAAAGGATCCCTCCTATACACACACACACACACACACACACACACACATATATATATATATATATATATTATCTCTTTCTCATATTGTTATGTTTTGCTAAAATACTTAGTGATTTGGGCGTTGTGTTTGCAAGTAATTTTCAAAAATTATGCATCCACCTAGAGCTACCTTTGTTGATTGCTTTGTTTTACCATCTTTTTACACCTTGACAAACTTTTGATTGGGTGACCTTGCTTTTTCCTTAAAAGGTTCAAAATATAGTTGGACTCTACAACTTCTCACAAACAAATATTTCCTTCTAGATTTGGCCAAGGAGAAGTAAACATGTTATTTATTTATTGTGAGATTGAGGATCAAGAGACACATCACCTAGTGAAGAACTTTGGATTGAGTGACAAAGAAGAGATCGAACGATTTTGCAGTTGTTAGATTGAAATCTTGCTCGATTATAATTAAGAGTTACTTCCGAGCTTGATGAAAAAGTAGGTGATCAGATCTTCTAGTTGTTGACTTGTGAATATAATTACGCACATGCATATATGCTAATTGTTCAACATCGTTGTTTTTTGCAAATATATATATATATGTGTGTGTGTGTGTATTTCTACTTTTTCCTAAGAAATAAACTTATATCTCATCTATATAATAGGAGATAGATTTATATTTTATCTCTTTGTTGGGAGATATTTGTAGTATGCAACATGTTGCATAGCTTGCCTCAAAAGCTTCAAAGGTAATTGTATTTGTGTACAATCGTATGATATTCTTATATTGGCTATGGAAGAAAAAGTTAAAAGAATTTGTGTGTTGAGGAGTGACTCAGTTTGCAAGTAACCTACTACTTTTATCACATTGAAAAATATATATGATCATAAATATTTGTTGCAAGCTTTGGTGGTGGACAAACAATTTATTAGCCATAGATTAGTATGAAATAACGCAAGCAACATTGTTAGCGGTATCATTTTGGATGATAAATGTTGGAATGATTGTTGTACAATTGCTAAACTCGTGGCTCCTATTATTCGAATGCTAAGATTTGTAATTGGACATGAAAAACCTTCAATAGGTTATGTTTATGAGGGCAAAAGACTACTTCAACCTAAAGGAGCTTCCAGCGTTAAAGCTGGAGCTGCAGAGCCAACTCTTTGAAAGGCAGAAGGAGAGACCAGCACCCAGCGCAATGCTCTAGCTTGGAAGACTACTTCAACTTGAAGGAGCTTCCAGCGTTAAAGCGGTGAATGTGAAGTTGTAGTGTCAGAACTAAATTTAAGTTTTTTTGCCTTTGTTTTGCACGTAGGATATAAATAGTGAGGTAAAGAAAGAAGGGGATATACAGAAATAGAAAGAGAGAAACCCTAAGAGAAAGAGCGTGAAGATCATATTTGAATATTGGATTGCTTGGGAATGAGAATCCATTTTTATTTCTTCTTCTATTGTGTAATTTCTTCTTTGTATTTGGTATGCCCTCACCATGAGTGGCTAGTTTCTCTTGGATTGGATTCATTGTAACTACTAACTCTGTTTCTTCTTAGATGTATGTTAAGTCTCAATTTTACCTCTTTTTGGATGTGACTTATTGAACAAATTCCACTCATCCTTTGAACCATTGCAATATAATTGTTCTCTTTTTGGTTCATTTTGTGTGCAGATATAACTAACCCAAATTTAGCTAACAATACCTTAATACACCTCATTTTTTGTGCAGGTATTGAGCTAGGGACTTGTGGATTGAAGATCCATAGGATTGGAAACTAAAGAGGCTAAGGAGCAGAGAAGAAATTGCGCCAGGCGCAAGATGACTCGCGCCGGGCTTGGTAAGAACAGAGCCTGGAAGCCATGGCGCCGGGCGAGAGAATACACGCGCCGGGCGTGGTCGAGACAGAGAGTGCTTGAAACTCTCTGGAAGACATCGCGCCGGGCGTAAAAGGAAATTGCGCCGGGCTTACACTGAGGCAGAAAGTGCTCAGAAGAGTATGCGCCGGGCGCGAAGACTTACACGCCAGGCGCAAAACTCTAATCTGATCTCCCTGGCTCGTATTTGAAGCCATTTTCGGGGGGAGAAACCCCCATTCTCACATTGGGCGCCTCCAGGAGCTGCGGAAGGGATTCCCAGGGCTTGGGATCGTCTGTGTGCGGATCTTTCCTTCGGTTCTTCATTTCCCCTTCATCTCTATTTTGTATTTGCCCTCATTGTTGTGAGTGGTTTCACCCATTTTGTGGGGTTAGATGTAACCAACGTACTCTATTGTAATCTTTACGGTTTTAATGATATATATACATGTTTTATTCTTTGTTTTGTTTGTTTCTATTCTTAATGCTTGCTTTGGATTGATCACCCTTTGCATGATTTAAGGTTCCATGGGTATTGGAAAAAAACCTTTGAAACTAGTTCTGAAACATATGCCTAGTGGTGATTGTATCTAGGGATAGAGCTTCACCCATTAGTAGTCTTAAACCCTAGCCCGTAATGCGGCTGTAGATATTGGGTACTCAAGGGATTGATATTCAATATCCGCATCTAGGCTCTTTCTCTAAGGGATTAGGTTTGAGTAAACTCTTGGGTTGACTAAGCAATGAATTCAACAAGAGATTAAGGATACATTAGTGTTACGTTTGGTGAAATCTGACCCCCACAACCTCACAATACCACAATACCATTCCTTATCTTTTCCACTCACAAAACAATATTTATTTATAGCTTTCATTCCAATAGTCACAACTTTGAATTCACTGCACAAACTATGAAATTGGAATTATTCTTTAGTCACGAATAGTCAATAAATGCTTATATTACCTTCTAATCCCTATGGATACGATATTTTTACTACTTGAACGGCCGATATACTTGCCGTGTTTGAGACCGTTGATAGAATTAAACGAATTTACAAATATTAACAAAAGTGTTTCAACGGAAATCTCAACAATGTATATGATGTTCAGTTCCATTACTTGTGTTTGATTCTTATTTTAATGTTTAATCCGGTTTGATCACCCGTTTTAGGATCTTTGGTTTTTGAACTTTGTTGGGATACATTTTCAAACGCCTGAACTGAATCACACACCTAACAATATCTTGTTCTAGGAATAAACTTCATTTTGTTAGCCACTATTGTTCGAGTTGTTGTTCTTAATGCAAGGTGTTAATCTTAAATCATAGAGGAATCATGTTTAGGATTAATTATTTTAGAACTCAATTTTAAGGGATCTGGTTGACTTATTTAATGAACGTGGAAGTAATCAAATTGGAATCATATTTATTTAATGAAGATGAAAGAGTTAGAAAGTACATTTGAATCCAATCTCTTTCTCATATAAAGTTTCCTATTAATTTTGCATTATTTCTTTTATTTGCTCTATCATAAATTTAAATCAATGTTTTGCTGAGTATTTGTTGAGATTTTCGTTGAAATTAACTTTTGTTCTTGTTATAAATCATTTTAACTCTAACAACGGACTCAAACACGGCAAGTATATCAGCCGTACAAGTAGTAAATTTAAATCGTATCCACAGGGACTAGTTAGGTAAAACAAGCATTTAATGACTATTTATGACTAAATAATAATTCCAATTTTTCATAGATTGTCATGCAATTGAAGTAAAGGTTATGACTTGTTGGAATTTTAAAACTATAAAACTATTTGTATGTGTGTGGAAGGAATAGAAATGGTATTGTGATTTTGTAAGATTATGGGGTCAGATATTACCGAACTTCACACTGATGAATCTTTGTTCTCTTGTTACATTCATTGCCTAGTCAACCCATAGGTTTACTCAAACCTAATCCATTAGAGCAAGAGCCTAGGTGCATATAGTGAATATCAATTCCTTGAGTATCTAATATATATACCTGCATTACGGGTTAGGGTTTAAGACTACTAATGGGCCAAGCTCCATTCCTATATACATTTCCCACTAGGTATTTTGTTTCAGAGCTAGTTTCAAAGGCTATTTTCCAATACCAAATGGACTTTATATCAAGCAAAGGAGAATCAATCCAAAGCAAGCATTAAGAATAGAAACATAACACAGCAATGAATGAACAACATATATATATATATATATATATCATTAATCAAATGAAGATTACATAATAGTTACGTTGGTTACATCTAACCCCACACAATAATGGGTGAAACCGCTCAAAACAATTAGGGTGAAATAAAAATAGAGATGAAAGATGAGATGGAAGAACCAAAGGAAAGTCCCACACACGAACGGTCCCAAGCACCAGGAATCCCTTCCACAACTCCTAAAAGTCGCCCAATGTGTGAATGAGGGGAGAATCCTCAAAGATTTGATCAAATATGAGTTGGGTGAGTCAGGATAAGATTAACACGCCCAGCGCGTTATGCTTCACGCCCTGCACAGGGTCTTCCAGAAAGTTTAGATGCTCTATGTCTCAAGACACGCCCAACGCAGATACTCTTGCACCCAATGCGATGTCTTTTAGAGAGTTTGGTTGCTCTTTGTCTCAAGGCATGCCTGGCGCGAAGACTCTTGCGCCCAATGCAGTGATGAGTTATAGAGTGTGTTACTCTTTGTCTTGAACAAGCCCGGCGCGGGTAGTCTTGTGCCCGGTGCGGGTACTCTTCTCCTTCTCCTTAGCTCCTTAAATTTCCAATCCTATGGGTCTTCAACCTCAACTCTTCAACTCAATACTTGCACAAAAAATGAGGTGCATCAAGGTATTATAAGATGATTTTTGAGTTAGGTATATTTACACAAAAATTGAATCAAAAGAGAACAATTATTATGCAAGAGCGCATGGGGTGAGTGAAATTGTTCAGTAATTTCTATCTAAAAAGAAGTATAATTGAGACTTAACAATATCCCTTGTAGTTTTATTCAAATTTGTTTTGTTCAAAGTGTTATACGCGAATTTCATATAAATTTCTTTTCTTGCAATTACTTGTAAATAAAAGAGACATTTCACAAAATTTTAAAAATTGAACTGATCATCAAATCAATGAAGACATTGATTTAAGGTTCAATAGTTTAACTAAATTTGAACTGTTGTTGAATCGATACTTAATTAAATAATATATATAATCCTTTTAATATAATACACTATATAATGTTAAAGAAACAACATAATATCCATAACTTTATAACGTTCTAAATTAAACATCACTTAATAATGTCATAAGTCATAACATATAAGATGCAAATTTTCCAAACTACACATGAAACCAAATTCAAAATGACATAATATTTAAGTCTAACAATGTAATATAATAGTCATTAGCAATTACAATTAGGAAAAAAAATAGATTAAATTTCAATCATAATAATATTCATCGAGGTTGATTCCTCCATATTCAAATATGTCAAGAATGACATTCTCGCTAGTTGAACCACCACTTCCACCATCACTTTCAAATTGAAACTATAAGAAAAATATGTCAAAAAAACCAATCACACTTTATATATATATATAGAACACTGATTTAAATTAGATGTGATTGGGTGTACCTCTTTGTGCATTGTTCAAGTCCTTAGACAAGAAATCAAGTCTTCCTTTGCTTGATCACACGTTCAAATATTCTAGGATTTTCAATGAAGCAAACATAGAGAGTAATTATTTGTTATCATGATGACAAAGGAGACCTAGCCAAGCTGTTTAATTAACCCTAGACACCTCTCATCACAGGCCTTGAGTTTAGGCCTATACTATTTTTCACATAGATCAGAGTTAGGTGCCCAAGACCCAATATATTGATCACATTATTAGTGGACTTAAGTATCATTAGGTGGATCATAATATTTTCCCATTTTTGGCAAAACAAAATTCACACTTGAATCAATGTATAAAATAATTTTATGATTATCCGTCAATTTGAATTAATGAAATGAAGTATCAAATGCTTTTCAAATATTTTAAAAATTTGCAGATTTGATCTATGCATTAAGAACTTTAAATTGAACGATTGGATCGTTGAAATTTGATGTAGAACATGAGTTATTGAACGGAGTAAGTCTAGGTAGACTTACTCCTAGAGTAAAAGGAATCTCTCATCGTATATACATACATACATACATACATACATACATACATACATACATACATACATACATACATACATACATACATACATACATACATACATACATACATACATATATATATATATATATATATATATATATATATATATGTACTTGTGGCGTGAAACCCTTTTAAGAAGATGAAATGAAACAAGTTTCTTCACACACTAAAACTAGTTATGCATGAGCTAAAATTAAGATTTTGAAAAAATTTACAAATTAGATTATGAAGAAAAACTTATTAATTATTTCATTTTTTTTTCTAAGTGTTTGTCAAGGAGTTTAACCAAACAGATTGATAACTAAAAAGTGTAATAAAAAAGTTAGAAAGTTATAGTTGCTTATTATTTAATTTAAGCTTAATTATATTTTTAGTTCAAATTTAGGGTATATATTTTTTTTTTCCCCAAATTTAAAACTTGTGTTTTTAGTCCAAAAATATCATAAATTACTATTCTGATCCTCAAATTTAAAATGTATCTTTTTAATTCCTTTAATTTAAAAAAAAATTGTTTTGACTGCTAAAAATATCATAAGTGATAGCAACAAATTGAGATGAACTAAAATAATATTTTTTGATGATTTGAAAACAAATGACACAAGTTTTAAATTTGAAGAAAAAAATATTTTATAATTATAAGGATTAAAAACACAAATTTAAATTTTAGGACTACAAAATATACATATTTTATATTTGAATGACTAAAAAATATTTAAATCTTTAATTTGTTAAAACTTTTAGTACAAGTCCCACATCCTGCTTAATATGTTTGTACTTTACACTGCTGAGTCCCACACCAGGTACTCAGTTTTGTAATGGTATAGTATTACTGAGTTAGAAAAAGACACATGCAACTTGTTTACAATATACACACTGCAAGTCCCACATTGGTAAATGGACTGTGTCACATGATTAAATTTCCTCTGCCTTTCTCACGTTTATTTCATCACCATTAACCAAACTTAAGTAATTTTACAACAGTTAAATCCAATATTCTTTGGTCGATTTTGAATGTTTAATAGTTATATCTAAAGGTGAAATCGGGAGCTAACTACTAACTTTTTTTGAAATTAAAATCAGCCAAATTAAACACATTAAGGGAGACATAAATACTCGTACAAAAGAGACACCTCCAAAGAACTACATTATTTTTTTCAATAAGATTAACAAGTGAAAGTTTGGTACTTAATAAACATCCAACTTTCACATTGAAAGAAATATGCTTTATATAATTGGTAATGGCGCTTAATATTGAGTCACCATTGTGCAGTTAATTTATTTCACAACAAAAAAAATATGATTAAATTTAATTTATTAAAAATTATAATTTCACTATTCCTTCTCGTATATTACATCAAAAAATTGAATCTTATATAATGAAAACTCGGTGAAAAAGAACAAAAGATTAGTCATCATAACAAAGTCATGCATCGAGTTACATAATGAATATAATAAATTATTTATGAAAGAAATTATACTTCAATATTTAAGCCCCAATTTAAATGATCATCCAGAAATGCCTCAATTTATACTTTGATTAATGAAGCATGTCAACCAGTACCTTATATTATGCTTGAATGTAGAAACTCAAATTGAAAGGTAAGTATCGAACTCAATTGCAAGTTCAATTATAAAAAACAAAATATTTGGACTGAGTTGGTGGGGTGTGCCAGACCCAAGTTGTAGTGCAACGCATAGGCAACACATGAGAGGCCCAGTAGCAAGCTACTGTGATGGACTCTCCCCCTTAAAAAATAAATTTAATATCGTGTGGACCAATGACCCACATATCAGATATTAAACTGATAAGAACAGATACTACACTTGATCTTAGCCAAAAGGCCGAGAAAGGTATGCTTTTCTCACTCACTTGCTGCTTCTTTTATTCTCAATTCCACTTGGCATATTCTTGTTTCTCAGCAGTGTGGGACTTGGACATGAGCAATTTAACCCTCGTCATCAGTCATCAGCACCATCTGCAACAACTTAAATAAACCTTTTGAATGATAGAATGAGATGAGTGAAAAACAACAAAACTACACAATTTCTCTTCCTTCTGTCACCTCAATCCAATTATATCATAGCCACACTCTTTGTCTTGACATTTGCAAGAATATATATATATATATATAATATATATATATATATATATATATTCAACAACAGTACTTCTGCATTATTCATTTCATGATTAGAAATATTAGTGAACAAATATAAAGGTGTTCTATTCTGAATGCAGTACTTTATTATAACTCAACTACAAGAAATTCAGAAGACATCATGCATTTTAATTTCACTGTGCACAACCTTCTAGATGCTAAACAACTATGTCCACTAAGAGTCTTTGCTTGCATATGTGCTTCTCTTTCAACGTATTAACATCAACATGCAATTTTCTTCATATACTATATATTTCATGTATAAATAATATTACATGTTGCAGGCTTTGCTTAATCTTGTGTCGTGGCATTTGGGACTTTTATATTTTAATTTCCAAAAACTTTATAAAAACAAATCAATTAAAACCCTTGTTAGGATGATTTATACTTATCAATAAGTTAATATTTTGCACATAAAAAAGTTGATGAAGCTAAAAATACAATGAATTATAAGAAAATAGTAAAATAAAAAACAGCAAAAACAAATCAATTATATAATCTATTCAAACAATATATAAATAGGTATTTTTAAACATATAAATTATATTTATATTTATAATAAATAGTTTATATTATGACAAATATTATTTTAATCATTTTATTTTATTTTGAAAGATTTGTAAAATTTAATTTACAAATGAATGTGATAAATGCAAATTAATTATCGAATCTGATTTTTCTTGTATTTTAAATCTTTTCATCCATACTTGCATTCAACATAACTAGATGATCTTTAAAATCTCACTAAAAACCCTTCAAAAAGTTGATGGCTGGTTAAAAAAACATAACATGACTCATCATGCAAGTTCATTTGGAACTTGAAAGCCATCTTATATTCCTCCCCTTCCCTGTCTGAGTAGTATATATATTGGAATTTGGTTCGAAAAAATCTTGTTTCTTTCTAACTTGGTTTTCCCCCTCATTTGTTCTTTTTTACATTTATAACCACTTTGTCCAAGGATTATATAATCTATGTCTCGATCAAACAAGTTTATCATTAGTTTATCTCGTGTAGAGGAAAAACCTTGTCACAATGATTTAAGCAAAATTAGATTAGGAACACATGTGGAGCCACACACATGAATATAGTCTTATTTTACATATCATGACAATTGTCTCATTCCCTAGCCACTCACCTGACACCTAACACTCTCACCAGGAGAAGATACACTTAGACGTGTCAAGACAATAATGTCATGCCAAATACACCCATGCACACATCAAAAAAATTGGAGCTCACAAACCTCACATGTTCCCAAGGTCATGAATCTCCAAGATTAGAAGGGAACCTTCCTTGTCTTGTATTTCATATCGATATCCGTCAAAAATACTATGCACGTGAAGCATGTCGTATGCATGACTCGATGCAAGACTCAACATCACACACTTATCACATAATCATATATCCAATGGTCATTTCATCATGACTAGGCATGCATACCCAGTTTTTCAGCCCAATTAAGCCCTCGACTTAAACTTCACTTCACATAGCATCAGATGGTTGATACATAAGCACGAAATCACTTGTTAATACCTCAATTATCAAATCAATCCTAACTAAACACTTGATCCATCACTTAACTATTCTCACTTTACCATTAAATTCCAAGGATCATGTTTCTAAGCTAGACACCATCAAATATCTCAAAACCAAGAGGTACAAGTCCTTAACCATTCTCGGGATGGCACTTGGCGAGGCTCACGATCAATTAGTGCCAAACTCATATAGAGCACATGTTGCTCTATGGAGGTTCCATGTCTGACGTGACCATGCTCACATTTGATGACTTAACCATAGAGAACTCCTAGAGCTATCACGCACAACATGGTCAACACCATGACTGACACATGGCCATAAAGTGCAACCTATGCTCTTTAAATCTCTTATGCCTGGTGCTATCTAGTTGGCTTCCAACGCAACATTAGTTTGCATACACCTGCGTGAAAATCACAAAAGTTTGACGTTTGAATTTCTCACTCTAATTAAAAGTCATGATTAAAGCCTAAATTTACTCATTTATGCCATCAATACTTAAAACATACATCAATTACACAATTCTTATACAATTACATCAATTTCTAAATTGCTTTATAAAAAGGGTTTCTAACAAGAACTATAAGGTTACTTAAAAGGAACTCGATTACAGGCAAAATTTACATCAAATCATAACAATAGAGAAATGTTAATGACATATCATTAGCAAATTCATCAAACACAATCAAACATTGGGGCTCCAAAAGTTCCCTTGCAAAACAACAAGGGATTAAGTGTTAATCTCACTTCCCAATTGTTTTTCCACACCTTTGAGCGAGATAATTCATTATCCTCTTTAACTTGAACGACACTGGAAGATGAACAAGGATCTCCAAGAGGCTCTTGAGTTTTTGAGAAAGAGAGTACCGTAAGAGTTTGAGGAGCATAAAATAAGAGAATTGACTGTCAATCCCCCTTCTATAACTCTTAACTAGAACATAACTTCTTGGGTTAACGAGATTAACCTAGAGCCAAAGACATCCCTTTCTTCTTTATTAAATAATACAAATACAATTAAAACATTATTATTTTAAAATAACTCTTGTACATAATACTATATTTTCACAAAGCATTTTTTAATTAAATTAAATCACTTCTAATTATTTTAAAAGCCTAAACTATTTATTAAAGCACTTTTAATTAATTAAAACTGTATTTTAATATTTTTAAAAACTTTGGGTGTTACATTAAGCACAAGTTTGAGAATGGGTACTACTACATGATATAGATTGCATCTTGTTCGGTGTTTGGCAAACTCTCAAGAGATATTAGTCTTCATGTTCGAGGAAGAAAGCTCCTGGGCAAGAGAAAAAGTAGGTCAAATTACATTTTTTGTCACTCTATAATGTTTAACTTACAATTTTAGTCTTCCAACTTTATAAAATTTTCAATTTTGATTGCTTTATAAATGTAATGTTAGACATAACCTCTCATTAAATAAATAACATGATAAATAATATTTAATAATAGTTAAGAAAATTGTGATTTTATTTTTATTGTATTTTTATCTCATTTTGTCATTTTAAGAGATAAAAATAAACTAAAAGTAAAATTTAGCCAAACTATTATTAAATATCAATTGTTATGTTATTTTTTTAATATTAAATCATGACCTACATTACAATTTTAGGTGAATAAGTGAATATTCGATAAAAGAACCAAAATTATGGGTTATATAAAATTAGACAACTAAATTGCAATTTAAAGATTGGGAGGCTAAAATTGTAGAGCGGACATTGTAGGGAAATAAAAGTGAAATTTAACAAAATAAAAAAGAAATATTGATTGCATCCTTGATTGATTGGATGATATCTTAATGCATACAAAATAAAAATAATATTAATTACACGTATCTAATTTAACAAGAAATATATTAAAATACATTAGTTACAACTATCTAATTTAAGAAGAATTTGATTTAAATATATTAATAATCTAGTCATACTTTATACTATCATTTAAATACAATTGATAATGAACTTATAAGTTACAATTGTTAATGAACCATGTTCAAGTGGACACTTCTTATGATACGATATGGTCCAAGGGTATCCCTCCTAAGGTACAAGTTTTAGTGTGGTAGTTGGAAGCGGATAAGTTACCTACCGGGGATAACCTCCTTTTGAGAGGGGTCAGTCTGGAAGGAAAAAATGGTTGTGTTTTTTGTGAAGAGGGGTTGGAGTCCAGCAAGCATTTGTTCCTCTTGTGTCCAGAGGCTTATGCTGTGTGGGTCAGATTATACGCTTGGTGGGGAGTGTCAGTGGTGGTTATAAACGATCTTAGGGGTTTTTATCATCAATATATGGGATTGGTGAGTGACAATAAGGGTATTAAGTGAGTTTGGTCCTTTGTTTGGTTTGCAGGTATATGGCAGTTATGGAAGGCTCGAAATGAGAACATTTTCAAAGGAAAACTCTTTAAGGTGGAAGAAATCATGTTCATGGCTCAGCTGAGAACGTGGGAGTGGTGTATGGCTGCTAGAATGGTGTCTTCTTCTTTTCCAGAATGGTTGATGAACCCCTTGTCCTGTGCAAGTGTCCCATAAGTTTTGTTTGTTTTTGTTGTTTTTTTTTCTTCTTATTTTAGGGACATCTTGTTTTTAATTATGTTTTGCACTTCTTGTGCATAATTTTCTTGTGATTAATAAATTCTTGGCTTATAAAAAAAAACCATAGTGGTTAGATACTTACACTTATACATTTTGAAGACAAATTATTTAAAGTGAAATCTACATTCAGTCCTATATGAAAAATTTCTTCGTAACAGTGACATGTACAATATTGTGAACAGGGATAATTTCTAGCATGCAGTGAGTTATTCCGGAAAAAGTCTAACACAATAACAATTATAAAAAAAACAATAAATCTCCCTATTTGCAAGAATCAATAAGGAACATTAATAAAATAGGACAAAAATAGATAATTTAAATATACAAGAGATACAAATATTTTTAATATGAAAAGCTTCTCAATATAAAGATAAAAATCATGTATTACCCATAAAAAAAATCTACTATAATCAATAAATGATGCAAGAGAATTTTGAAAATATGCACTAAATAGTGCTTACGTTTATGAACAACAATATACAAGACTTATAATTTTTCGTTGCAATCTATTTGACATTTGTTGAAATAAAATCACTTGTGCATTTAAGAATGTTCGCGATTTTACGATGCAAATGAACTTAATTTACATGGATGCAGTTTTCTAAATTTGTTTCACTTTATTTTACAATCTTTTTCTATTTCCTATAATTTTTTTTATCCCGAAGCTTGTTAAATTAAGTTTGATGTGGGGTTTGTAAGAGAATTTTATGCTATGATGTGGAGTTTGTAAGAGAATTTTTTGCTATGAACACGCATGATTAACCATAAAGAGCTCCTAGAGCTATCACGCTCAACGTGGTCAACACCATGATTGACGCATGAGTCATAAAGAATAGTTTATGCTCTTTAGATCTCTTGTGCTTGGTGCTACCCAATTGGCATCTAACGCAACGTTAGTTTGCATACACTTGCAGAATGTGCAGAAATCACAAAAGTTTAAAGTTCTCATTTCTCACTCACTCTAATTAAAAATCATGGTTAAAGCCTATAAAATTACTCATTTATGCCATCAATACTCAAAGCATACATCAATTACACAATTTTTATACAATTACATCAATTTCTAAATTGCTCTATAACAAGGGTTTCTAATAGGAACTATAGGGTTACTCAAAAGGAACTCGATTCACATCAAACAAACACAATTTACATCAAATTGGAACAATAGAGAGATGTTAATGACATATTATCAACAAATTCATCAAACGCAATCAAGCATTGGGGCTCCCAAAGTCCCCTTGAAAAACAACAAGGGATTGTGAGTTAATCTCACTACCAATTGTTTTCCCACATCTTTGAGCGAGATAATTCACCATCCTCTTTAACTTGAAAAACACTAGAGGGTGAACGAAGATCTCCAAAAGGTTCTCAAACTTTAGAGAAAAGTATAAGTTTGTAGAGCATAAAATAAGAGATATGATGAATGTTAATCCCCCTTCTATATCTCTTAACTACAACATAACTTCTCGGGTTAAAGAGATTGACCTAGGTTCAAACATATCTCTTCCCTCTTTATTGAATAATACAAATATAATTAAAAAATATAATTTTAAAATAACTCTTGTACATAATACTATATTTTCACAAAACATTCTTTAATTAAATAAAAACACATTCAATTATTTTAAAAGCCTAAATTATTTATTAAAGCACATTTAATTAATTAAAAAATTATTTTAATATTTTAAAATTTTTTGGGTGTTACATTAAACACACATTTGAGAATGGGTATTATAGTATCATATAGATTGCATCCTATTTAGTGTTTGGCAAATTCTCAAAAGATATTAGTTTTCGTGTTCGAGGAAGGAAGTTCCTTGTCAAAAGAAAAAAGTAAGTCAAATTACATTTTTGGTCTCTCTATAATGTTTAATTTATAATTTGTCTTTTAATTTTATAAAATCTTCAATTTTGGTCGTTTTACAATTGTAATGTTAACCTCACATTAAATAAATGACATGATAAATAATATTTAATAATAGTTAGGAAAATTGCACTTTAATTTTTATTTTTATCTTATTTTCATCACATTTTATCATTTTATGAGATAAAAAGTGAACAAAAAGTACAATTCAGTCAAAATATTATTAAATATCAATTATTATGTTATTTACTTAATATTAAATGATCATGACCTAAGTTACAAACATGTGAATATTTGACAAGAGAACCAAAATTATGAGTTATATAAAATTGAAAAACTAAATTGAAAATTGAAAATTTAGAAGACTAAAATTGTGAATTAGACATTATAGAAGAATAAAAGTGAAATTTAAAAAATAAAAAAAATATTAATAGCATCCTTGATTGGTTGGATGATATTTTGATGCATACAAAATAAAAATCATATTAATTACACATATCTAATTTAATAAGGAATAATTAAAATACATTAATTATAACTATCTAATGATTTTTTATCCTTATAACTATCTAATTCAAGAAGAATTTACTTTAAATATATTAATAATATAATATCATTTAAATATAATTGTTAATGAATTTATATGTTAACATAATAATTAGATATTTATACTCATCCATTGTGAAAACAATTTATTTAACTAGAAATCCCCATTCAGTCTCTATATACAAAAAACTTTTGAATTAATTACAGTTACGGTACACTGCCAAGAGATAGGATAACCATGATAAGCAAAAAATGTTAATGCATAATAAAATCATTATTTTTTTATAATACTTATTTTCAAATTATATGTAAAATATTTTCTAGTTAATTGACATAATTAAAAAATTATATTGTTGATAAATGAAAATTAGGATGATTGAATTTGTGAAAAATTTTCCATTTTCATACATTTATACAAAATAATAAAAAAAATATTTATTGTTTTTATTTTCACTCTGCATTTCCTTGAATCAAATAACCCTTAAACAATCTAAGAACCTTGTTACAAAATTATCAACATTCCTGTTGTGTGTGTTATTCTTGTAAGCACCATCATAATTTCATGAATAGAAGGTATTACGAAGCCAAGAATTTTCATTGGTATTGACCCTAATGCATTTACCAGTCTAAGCTTCTTAGTCATCCAACCACCATGACCACTGATAATGTTGCAATTATTATTACTTTCTATTCCCTTCTTTCTCTCTATCATGGTACCTTTCAGAATCTATTAACAACAAAGAAACCATGAGTAGTGGCGCCGCATTTAAGGTTGCTGTGTTGGGAAGTGGAAGTAAGCACTTCATCTATGTGATCTTATTTTATTTTTGATTTTGGCTTTTAGTGAAATAATTTTGTTTAATAATAATTGAATGGTGGCAGTTTCAGGAGCCGTGTGTGCTTCAACTCTTGCCAGAAATGGGGTTTCTGTTACTCTCTTTGAGTCAGCTAGAGGCCCCGGTGGACGCATGTCTCAAAGAAGGTTCTTTTATTTATTTATTCTTATTTTTGGGATCCCCCACCATTTATTTTAATGGGGTTCTGGGGAATTATTGTTTTAACCATTGGGATCTGGGAATGACATCTTGAAAATGGTCAATTGATGCAGGTAGAACTTTTATATCATATCACTTGCTGAATTTTTCAATATCTTTCTGAAAGTTTTGTTTTTAATTGAAAAAGGAAAGAGATTTGGAATTTTCTGATTGTTCTGAATACGTGGAATTAGGAAGGTCTGTGGGGTCTTGAATTTTATAATTTGAGAAAACTTAAGGAGAAGACACATTGCTCTCACTGCTGTCAGATTTTACAATTGTTCAGATTGGTAGCATTAGCTTGTAACATGATCTCTGTATGAAATATCTATGTCAATTTTCGGTGTTTTAGTCCATGAGCTTGTTTAGAAGAGTTTTTAAGAACTTCTTTACTTAATATATAAAATATTTTTTGGTAGAGAAGATTTCAAAAATACTTTTAGGTTATAACCAAATAGAATTTATGTTATTTGAAGCAACTATTATATTTTATTGATTTTTTTATTTTATTTTGTTGTTTTCCTTTTGGGATACTTTTGTTGATTGTCATCATTTAGTCAAAGAATATGCACTGGTGTTTTGTGGTAGTTAGTATAGTTTAAGGCGTACCACAGTTACTATTGTTATATCCTCGCTAATTATACTGAAATTTCCTTCATTGGCTTGGTGGTAATTTGAAAGAGGGTCCTAAATTTTCTCAATTTCTGGAAATATAGAGAGAAAACTGAAGATGGGACGGAGCTGCATTTTGACCATGGTGCTCCATTTTTCTCAGTTAGCAAGTTTGAAGTGTTGCGTCTGGTTCAAGAGTGGGAATCAAGGGGTTTCTTAGCTGAGTGGAAAGAAAAGTTTGGCTCGTTTGATTTTCACACCCTTAAATTTAACAACATAGAGCAGGTTGACTAGTACTATTCATATGCTTAAATGGTTTTATGCAGTATAAATCTTGTATATTGATCACGCAGTGTTTCATACTTTCTTTTATACTAATGGATAGTGGTGTGGTGTCTATACTCAATTGGAACTTATTATCATGGTGTATCTTCCTCTACGTTGTTGGTCTCCCTCCATCATGTTTCTAAACAGTGTATTAATCTGGATTGGATTTATGAATATGTATCATTTGCATATACAATTGTCTTTTATAACAAGATTTCTATTTCGATTTATTACCCATTGGTCTGCATACTGCACACATAAAAGTTGTGTACTTTTAGTTTTCAGTTCTCGTTTGGCTCTATATGTACTTTATATGCAGTTTTCAGTTCGGTACTTCTACTGAAAAAAAAAATTACATTTTGTATGCACATATAAAAGTTGTGTTTCATGTTCTCATGACAAATGGAGATTTTTGGCACCACCTTAAAATTTAGATGTTACAAAAACAGATTTGCTGGGAAACTCATCATATTTTACTTCCAATTCAAAATGTTATGTACTTATTCCCATTATGTTCAAGACATGACTTGTAACAAAACCTTGTGTATATGAGATTACTTTTATATGAGTAGTTGTTTCTCTGACTGACTGGTATATCTTTTAGGAAGGATTAAGCAAGAGATATGTGGGTGTTCCAGGAATGAATTCTATATGCAAAGCATTATGCAATGAGAATGGTATATACTATATACTTAATTCTCTTTATTATTTAGAGTTTGTTTAGATACAAGTCTATAAGTGTTTTTGAAAGCTTCTCTACTGGAAATAAATTTTTATTTTTAACAGAGAAATTCTCATAAGTTCGTTTAGCTTATATCCAAATTAGCTCCTAGTATTGTTTGTTTAGAGTTGTTTGTATAAGAATTGTGTAATTGATGTATGCTTTAAGTATTGATGGCATAAATGAGTAAATTTAGGCTTTAAACATGACTTTTAATTAGGGCGAGAAGTTCAAACTTCAAACTTTTGTGATTTTCACGCAGGTGTATGCAAACTAATGTTGCGTTGGACGCCAACTAGATAACACTAGGCACCAAAGATTCAAAAAGCATAGGTTTCTCTTTATGGCCATGTGTTAGTCATGGTGTTGACCATGTTGTGCTTCATAGCTCTAGGAGCTCTCTATGGTTAAGTCATCAAATGTTAGCATGGTCACGTCAGACATGGAACCTCCATAGAGCAACATGTGCTCTATATGAGTTTGGCACTAATAATTGATTGTGAGCCTCGCCAAGCCCAAGAATGGTTGAGGACTTGTACTTCTTGGTTTTGAGATATTTGATGGTGTCTAGCTTAGAAACACGATCCTTGGTATTTAATGGTAAAGTGAGAATAGTTAAGTGATGGATCAAGTGCTTAGTTAGGACTGATTTGATAATTGAGGTATTAATAATTAAGTGATGTCGTGCTTATGTATCAACCATCTGATGCTACGTGATGTGAAGTTTAAGTCGAGGGCTTAATTGGGTTGAAAGACTAGGTATGCATGCCTAGTCATGATGAAATGACCATTGGATATATGATTATGTGATAAGTGTGTGATGTTGAGTCTTGCATCGAGTGATGCGTACGACATGCTTCACATGCACAGTATTTTTGACGGGTATCGATATGAAATACAAGACAAGGAAGGTTCCCTTCTAATCTTGGAGTCATGACCTTGGGAACATGTGAGGTTTGTGAGCCCCAGTTTTGTTTGATGTGTGCGTGGGTGTATTTAGCATGACATTATTGTCTTGACACGTTTAAGTGTATCTTCTCCTAGTGAGAGTGTTAGGTGTCAGGTGAGTGGCTAGGGAATGAGACAATTGTCGTGATATGTAAAATAAGACTATATTCATGTGTGTGGCTCCACATGTATTCCTAATCTAATTTTGCTTAAATCATTGTGACAAGGTTTTTCCTCTACACGAGATAAACTAATGATAAACTTGTTTAAACTAGACATAGATTATATAATCTTTGGACAAACTGGTTATAAATGTAAAAAAGAACAAATGAGGGGGAAAACCAAGTTAGAAAGAAACAAGATTTTTTGAACCAAATTCCAATATATATACTACTCAGACAAGGAAGGGGAGGAATATAAGATGGCTTTCAAGTTCCAAATGAACTTGCATGATGAGTCATGTTATGTTTTTTTAAACAACCATCAATTTTTTGAAGGGTTTTTAGTGAGATTTTAAAGATCATCTACTTATTTTGAATGCAAGTATGGATGAAAAGATTTAAAATACAAGAAAAATCATATTCGATAATTAATTTGCATTTATCACATTCATTTGTAAATTAAATTTTATAAATCTTTCAAAATAAAATAAAATGATTAAAATAATATTTGTCATAATATAAACTATTTATTATAAATATAAATATAATTTATGTTTAAAAATACCTATTTATATATTGTTTGAATAGATTATATAATTAATTTGTTTTTGCTGTTTTTTATTTTACTATTTTCTTATAATTCATTGTATTTTTAGCTTCATCAACTTTTTTATGTGCAAAATATTAACTTATTGATAAGTATAAATCATCCTAACAAGGGTTTTAATTGATTTTTTTTTATAAAGTTTTTGGAAATTAAAATATAAAAGTCCCAAATGCCACGACACAAGATTAAGCAAAGCCTGCAACATGTAATATTATTTATACATGAAATATATAGTATATGAAGAAAATTGCATGTTGATGTTAATACGTTGAAAGAGAAGCACATATGCAAGCAAAGACTCTTAGTGGACATAGTTGTTTAGCATCTAGAAGGTTGTGCACAGTGAAATTAAAATGCATGATGTCTTCTGAATTTCTTATAGTTGAGTTATAATAAAGTACTGCATTCAGAATAGAACACCTTTATATTTGTTCACTAATATTTCTAATCATGAAATGAATAATGCAGAAGTACTGTTATTGAATATATATATATATATATATATATATATATATATATATATATATATATATTCTTGCAAATGTCAAGACAAAGAGTGTGGCTATGATATAATTGGATTGAGGTGACAGAAGGAAGAGAAATTGTGTAGTTTTGTTGTTTTTCACTCATCTCATTCTATCATTCAAAAGGTTTATTTAAGTTGTTGCAGATGGTGCTGATGACTGATGACGAGGGTTAAATTGCTCATGTCCAAGTCCCACACTGCTGAGAAACAAGAATATGCCAAGTGGAATTGAGAATAAAAGAAGCAGCAAGTGAGTGAGAAAAGCATACCTTTCTCGGCCTTTTGGCTAAGATCAAGTGTAGTATCTGTTCTTATCAGTTTAATATCTGATATGTGGGTCATTGGTCCACACGATATTAAATTTATTTTTTAAGGGGGAGAGTCCATCACAGTAGCTTGCTACTGGGCCTCTCATGTGTTGCCTATGCGTTGCACTACAACTTGGGTCTGGCACACCCCACCAACTCAGTCCAAATATTTTGTTTTTTATAATTGAACTTGCAATTGAGTTCGATACTTACCTTTCAATTTGAGTTTCTACATTCAAGCATAATATAAGGTACTGGTTGACATGCTTCATTAATCAAAGTATAAATTGAGGCATTTCTGGATGATCATTTAAATTGGGGCTTAAATATTGAAGTATAATTTCTTTCATAAATAATTTATTATATTCATTATGTAACTCGATGCATGACTTTGTTATGATGACTAATCTTTTGTTCTTTTTCACCGAGTTTTCATTATATAAGATTCAATTTTTTGATGTAATATACGAGAAGGAATAGTGAAATTATAATTTTTAATAAATTAAATTTAATCATATTTTTTTTGTTGTGAAATAAATTAACTGCACAATGGTGACTCAATATTAAGCGCCATTACCAATTATATAAAGCATATTTCTTTCAATGTGAAAGTTGGATGTTTATTAAGTACCAAACTTTCACTTGTTAATCTTATTGAAAAAAATAATGTAGTTCTTTGGAGGTGTCTCTTTTGTACGAGTATTTATGTCTCCCTTAATGTGTTTAATTTGGCTGATTTTAATTTCAAAAAAAGTTAGTAGTTAGCTCCCGATTTCACCTTTAGATATAACTATTAAACATTCAAAATCGACCAAAGAATATTGGATTTAACTGTTGTAAAATTACTTAAGTTTGGTTAATGGTGATGAAATAAACGTGAGAAAGGCAGAGGAAATTTAATCATGTGACACAGTCCATTTACCAATGTGGGACTTGCAGTGTGTATATTGTAAACAAGTTGCATGTGTCTTTTTCTAACTCAGTAATACTATACCATTACAAAACTGAGTACCTGGTGTGGGACTCAGCAGTGTAAAGTACAAACATATTAAGCAGGATGTGGGACTTGTACTAAAAGTTTTAACAAATTAAAGATTTAAATATTTTTTAGTCATTCAAATATAAAATATGTATATTTTGTAGTCCTAAAATTTAAATTTGTGTTTTTAATCCTTATAATTATAAAATATTTTTTTCTTCAAATTTAAAACTTGTGTCATTTGTTTTCAAATCATCAAAAAATATTATTTTAGTTCATCTCAATTTGTTGCTATCACTTATGATATTTTTAGCAGTCAAAACAATTTTTTTTTAAATTAAAGGAATTAAAAAGATACATTTTAAATTTGAGGATCAGAATAGTAATTTATGATATTTTTGGACTAAAAACACAAGTTTTAAATTTGGGGAAAAAAAAAATATATACCCTAAATTTGAACTAAAAATATAATTAAGCTTAAATTAAATAATAAGCAACTATAACTTTCTAACTTTTTTATTACACTTTTTAGTTATCAATCTGTTTGGTTAAACTCCTTGACAAACACTTAGAAAAAAAAATGAAATAATTAATAAGTTTTTCTTCATAATCTAATTTGTAAATTTTTTCAAAATCTTAATTTTAGCTCATGCATAACTAGTTTTAGTGTGTGAAGAAACTTGTTTCATTTCATCTTCTTAAAAGGGTTTCACGCCACAAGTACATATATATATATATATATATATATATATATGTATGTATGTATGTATGTATGTATGTATGTATGTATGTATGTATGTATGTATGTATGTATGTATGTATGTATGTATGTATGTATGTATGTATGTATGTATGTATGTATATACGATGAGAGATTCCTTTTACTCTAGGAGTAAGTCTACCTAGACTTACTCCGTTCAATAACTCATGTTCTACATCAAATTTCAACGATCCAATCGTTCAATTTAAAGTTCTTAATGCATAGATCAAATCTGCAAATTTTTAAAATATTTGAAAAGCATTTGATACTTCATTTCATTAATTCAAATTGACGGATAATCATAAAATTATTTTATACATTGATTCAAGTGTGAATTTTGTTTTGCCAAAAATGGGAAAATATTATGATCCACCTAATGATACTTAAGTCCACTAATAATGTGATCAATATATTGGGTCTTGGGCACCTAACTCTGATCTATGTGAAAAATAGTATAGGCCTAAACTCAAGGCCTGTGATGAGAGGTGTCTAGGGTTAATTAAACAGCTTGGCTAGGTCTCCTTTGTCATCATGATAACAAATAATTACTCTCTATGTTTGCTTCATTGAAAATCCTAGAATATTTGAACGTGTGATCAAGCAAAGGAAGACTTGATTTCTTGTCTAAGGACTTGAACAATGCACAAAGAGGTACACCCAATCACATCTAATTTAAATCAGTGTTCTATATATATATATAAAGTGTGATTGGTTTTTTTGACATATTTTTCTTATAGTTTCAATTTGAAAGTGATGGTGGAAGTGGTGGTTCAACTAGCGAGAATGTCATTCTTGACATATTTGAATATGGAGGAATCAACCTCGATGAATATTATTATGATTGAAATTTAATCTATTTTTTTTCCTAATTGTAATTGCTAATGACTATTATATTACATTGTTAGACTTAAATATTATGTCATTTTGAATTTGGTTTCATGTGTAGTTTGGAAAATTTGCATCTTATATGTTATGACTTATGACATTATTAAGTGATGTTTAATTTAGAACGTTATAAAGTTATGGATATTATGTTGTTTCTTTAACATTATATAGTGTATTATATTAAAAGGATTATATATATTATTTAATTAAGTATCGATTCAACAACAGTTCAAATTTAGTTAAACTATTGAACCTTAAATCAATGTCTTCATTGATTTGATGATCAGTTCAATTTTTAAAATTTTGTGAAATGTCTCTTTTATTTACAAGTAATTGCAAGAAAAGAAATTTATATGAAATTCGCGTATAACACTTTGAACAAAACAAATTTGAATAAAACTACAAGGGATATTGTTAAGTCTCAATTATACTTCTTTTTAGATAGAAATTACTGAACAATTTCACTCACCCCATGCGCTCTTGCATAATAATTGTTCTCTTTTGATTCAATTTTTGTGTAAATATACCTAACTCAAAAATCATCTTATAATACCTTGATGCACCTCATTTTTTGTGCAAGTATTGAGTTGAAGAGTTGAGGTTGAAGACCCATAGGATTGGAAATTTAAGGAGCTAAGGAGAAGGAGAAGAGTACCCGCACCGGGCACAAGACTACCCGCGCCGGGCTTGTTCAAGACAAAGAGTAACACACTCTATAACTCATCACTGCATTGGGCGCAAGAGTCTTCGCGCCAGGCATGCCTTGAGACAAAGAGCAACCAAACTCTCTAAAAGACATCGCATTGGGTGCAAGAGTATCTGCGTTGGGCGTGTCTTGAGACATAGAGCATCTAAACTTTCTGGAAGACCCTGTGCAGGGCGTGAAGCATAACGCGCTGGGCGTGTTAATCTTATCCTGACTCACCCAACTCATATTTGATCAAATCTTTGAGGATTCTCCCCTCATTCACACATTGGGCGACTTTTAGGAGTTGTGGAAGGGATTCCTGGTGCTTGGGACCGTTCGTGTGTGGGACTTTCCTTTGGTTCTTCCATCTCATCTTTCATCTCTATTTTTATTTCACCCTAATTGTTTTGAGCGGTTTCACCCATTATTGTGTGGGGTTAGATGTAACCAACGTAACTATTATGTAATCTTCATTTGATTAATGATATATATATATATATATATATATATATATATATATATATATATATATGTTGTTCATTCATTGTTGTGTTATGTTTCTATTCTTAATGCTTGCTTTGGATTGATTCTCCTTTGCTTGATATAAAGTCCATTTGGTATTGGAAAATAGCCTTTGAAACTAGCTCTGAAACAAAATACCTAGTGGGAAATGTATATAGGAATGGAGCTTGGCCCATTAGTAGTCTTAAACCCTAACCCGTAATGCAGGTATATATATTAGATACTCAAGGAATTGATATTCACTATATGCACCTAGGCTCTTGCTCTAATGGATTAGGTTTGAGTAAACCTATGGGTTGACTAGGCAATGAATGTAACAAGAGAACAAAGATTCATCAGTGTGAAGTTCGGTAATATCTGACCCCATAATCTTACAAAATCACAATACCATTTCTATTCCTTCCACACACATACAAATAGTTTTATAGTTTTAAAATTCCAACAAGTCATAACCTTTACTTCAATTGCATGACAATCTATGAAAAATTGGAATTATTATTTAGTCATAAATAGTCATTAAATGCTTGTTTTACCTAACTAGTCCCTGTGGATACGATTTAAATTTACTACTTGTACGGCTGATATACTTGCCGTGTTTGAGTCCGTTGTTAGAGTTAAAATGATTTATAACAAGAACAAAAGTTAATTTCAACGAAAATCTCAACAAATACTCAGCAAAACATTGATTTAAATTTATGATAGAGCAAATAAAAGAAATAATGCAAAATTAATAGGAAACTTTATATGAGAAAGAGATTGGATTCAAATGTACTTTCTAACTCTTTCATCTTCATTAAATAAATATGATTCCAATTTGATTACTTCCACGTTCATTAAATAAGTCAACCAGATCCCTTAAAATTGAGTTCTAAAATAATTAATCCTAAACATGATTCCTCTATGATTTAAGATTAACACCTTGCATTAAGAACAACAACTCGAACAATAGTGGCTAACAAAATGAAGTTTATTCCTAGAACAAGAGATTGTTAGGTGTGTGATTCAGTTCAGGCGTTTGAAAATGTATCCCAACAAAGTTCAAAAACCAAAGATCCTAAAACGGGTGATCAAACCGGATTAAACATTAAAATAAGAATCAAACACAAGTAATGGAACTGAACATCATATACATTGTTGAGATTTCCGTTGAAACACTTTTGTTAATATTTGTAAATTCGTTTAATTCTATCAACGGTCTCAAACACGGCAAGTATATCGGCCGTTCAAGTAGTAAAAATATCGTATCCATAGGGATTAGAAGGTAATATAAGCATTTATTGACTATTCGTGACTAAAGAATAATTCCAATTTCATAGTTTGTGCAGTGAATTCAAAGTTGTGACTATTGGAATGAAAGCTATAAATAAATATTGTTTTGTGAGTGGAAAAGATAAGGAATGGTATTGTGGTATTGTGAGGTTGTGGGGGTCAGATTTCACCAAACGTAACACTAATGTATCCTTAATCTCTTGTTGAATTCATTGCTTAGTCAACCTAAGAGTTTACTCAAACCTAATCCCTTAGAGAAAGAGCCTAGATGCGGATATTGAATATCAATCCCTTGAGTACCCAATATCTACAGCCGCATTACGGGCTAGGGTTTAAGACTACTAATGGGTGAAGCTCTATCCCTAGATACAATCACCACTAGGCATATGTTTCAGAACTAGTTTCAAAGGTTTTTTTCCAATACCCATGGAACCTTAAATCATGCAAAGGGTGATCAATCCAAAGCAAGCATTAAGAATAGAAACAAACACAACAAAGAATAAAACATGTATATATATCATTAAAACCGTAAAGATTACAATAGAGTACGTTGGTTACATCTAACCCCACAAAATGGGTGAAACCACTCACAACAATGAGGGCAAATACAAAATAGAGATGAAGGGGAAATGAAGAACCGAAGGAAAGATCCGCACACAGACGATCCCAAGCCCTGGGAATCCCTTCCGCAGCTCCTGGAGGCGCCCAATGTGAGAATGGGGGTTTCTCCCCCGAAAATGGCTTCAAATACGAGCCAGGGAGATCAGATTAGAGTTTTGCGCCTGGCGTGTAAGTCTTCGCGCCCGGCGCATACTCTTCTGAGCACTTTCTGCCTCAGTGTAAGCCCGGCGCAATTTCCTTTTACGCCCGGCGCGATGTCTTCCAGAGAGTTTCAAGCACTCTCTGTCTCGACCACGCCCGGCGCGTGTATTCTCTCGCCCGGCGCCATGGCTTCCAGGCTCTGTTCTTACCAAGCCCGGCGCGAGTCATCTTGCGCCTGGCGCAATTTCTTCTCTGCTCCTTAGCCTCTTTAGTTTCCAATCCTATGGATCTTCAATCCACAAGTCCCTAGCTCAATACCTGCACAAAAAATGAGGTGTATTAAGGTATTGTTAGCTAAATTTGGGTTAGTTATATCTGCACACAAAATGAACCAAAAAGAGAACAATTATATTGCAATGGTTCAAAGGATGAGTGGAATTTGTTCAATAAGTCACATCCAAAAAGAGGTAAAATTGAGACTTAACATACATCTAAGAAGAAACAGAGTTAGTAGTTACAATGAATCCAATCCAAGAGAAACTAGCCACTCATGGTGAGGGCATACCAAATACAAAGAAGAAATTACACAATAGAAGAAGAAATAAAAATGGATTCTCATTCCCAAGCAATCCAATATTCAAATATGATCTTCACGCTCTTTCTCTTAGGGTTTCTCTCTTTCTATTTCTGTATATCCCCTTCTTTCTTTACCTCACTATTTATATCCTACGTGCAAAACAAAGGCAAAAAAACTTAAATTTAGTTCTGACACTACAACTTCACATTCACCGCTTTAACGCTGGAAGCTCCTTCAAGTTGAAGTAGTCTTCCAAGCTAGAGCATTGCGCTGGGTGCTGGTCTCTCCTTCTGTCTTTCAAAGAGTTGGCTCTGCAGCTCCAGCTTTAACGCTGGAAGCTCCTTTAGGTTGAAGTAGTCTTTTGCCCTCATAAACATAACCTATTGAAGGTTTTTCATGTCCAATTACAAATCTTAGCATTCGAATAATAGGAGCCACGAGTTTAGCAATTGTACAACAATCATTCCAACATTTATCATCCAAAATGATACCGCTAACAATGTTGCTTGCGTTATTTCATACTAATCTATGGCTAATAAATTGTTTGTCCACCACCAAAGCTTGCAACAAATATTTATGATCATATATATTTTTCAATGTGATAAAAGTAGTAGGTTACTTGCAAACTGAGTCACTCCTCAACACACAAATTCTTTTAACTTTTTCTTCCATAGCCAATATAAGAATATCATACGATTGTACACAAATACAATTACCTTTGAAGCTTTTGAGGCAAGCTATGCAACATGTTGCATACTACAAATATCTCCCAACAAAGAGATAAAATATAAATCTATCTCCTATTATATAGATGAGATATAAGTTTATTTCTTAGGAAAAAGTAGAAATACACACACACACACATATATATATATATATTTGCAAAAAACAACGATGTTGAACAATTAGCATATATGCATGTGCGTAATTATATTCACAAGTCAACAACTAGAAGATCTGATCACCTACTTTTTCATCAAGCTCGAAAGTAACTCTTAATTATAATCGAGCAAGATTTCAATCTAACAACTGCAAAATCGTTCGATCTCTTCTTTGTCACTCAATCCAAAGTTCTTCACTAGGTGATGTGTCTCTTGATCCTCAATCTCACAATAAATAAATAACATGTTTACTTCTCCTTGGCCAAATCTAGAAGGAAATATTTGTTTGTGAGAAGTTGTAGAGTCCAACTATATTTTGAACCTTTTAAGGAAAAAGCAAGGTCACCCAATCAAAAGTTTGTCAAGGTGTAAAAAGATGGTAAAACAAAGCAATCAACAAAGGTAGCTCTAGGTGGATGCATAATTTTTGAAAATTACTTGCAAACACAACGCCCAAATCACTAAGTATTTTAGCAAAACATAACAATATGAGAAAGAGATAATATATATATATATATATATATATATATATATATATATGTGTGTGTGTGTGTGTGTGTGTGTGTGTGTATAGGAGGGATCCTTTTATTCCAAGAGTAAGTCTACCTAGACTTATTCCGTTCAATAACTCATGTTCTACATCAAATTTCAACGATCCAACCGTTCAATTTAAAGTTCTTAATGCATAGATCAAATATGTACATTTTTAGAAAATTTAAAAATCATTTGATACTTCATTTCATTAATTTGAATCAATGTATAAAATAATTTTATGATTATCCGTCCATTTGAATTAATGAAATGAAGTATCAAATGATTTTCAAATTTTCTAAAAATTTGCAAATTTGATCTATGCATTAAGAACTTTAAATTGAACGATTGGGTCGTTGAAATTTGATTTAGAACATGAGTTATTGAACAGAGTAAGTCTAGGTAGACTTACTCCTAGAGTAAAAGGAATCTCTCATCGTATATACATACACATATATATATATATATATATATATATATATATATATATATATATATATATATACTTGTGGCGTGAAACCCTTTTAAGAAGATGAAATGAAACAAGTTTCTTCACAAACTAAAACTAGTTATGCATGAGCTAAAATTAAGATTTTGAAAAAAATTACAAATTAGATTATGAAGAAAAACTTATTAATTATTTCATTTTTTTTCTAAGTGTTTGTGAAGGAGTTTAACCAAACAGATTGATAACTAAGAAGTGTAATAAAAAATTTAGAAAGTTACAGTTGCTTAGTATTTAATTTAAGCTTAATTATATTTTTAATTCAAATTTAGGGTATATATTTTTTTTGTTACCCAAATTTAAAACTTGTGTTTTTAGTCCAAAAATATCATAAATTATTATTTTGATCTTCAAATTTAAAATGTATCTTTTTAATTCCCTTAATTTAAAAAAAAAATTGTTTTGACGGCTAAAAATATCATAAGTGATAGCAACAAATTGAGATGAACTAAAATAATATTTTTTGATGATTTGAAAACAAATGACACAAGTTTTAAATTTGAAGAAAAAAATATTTTATAATTATAAGGATTAAAAACACAAATTTAAATTTTAGGACTACAAAATATACATATTTTATATTTGAATGACTAAAAAATATTTAAATCTTTAATTTGTTAAAACTTTTAGTACAAGTCCCACATCCTGCTTAATATGTTTGTACTTTACATTGCTGAGTCCCACACCAGGTACTTAGTTTTGTAATGGTATAGTATTACTGAGTCAGAAAAAGACACATGCAACTTGTTTACAATATACACACTGCAAGTACCACATTGGTAAATGGACTGTGTCACATGATTAAATTTCCTCTGCCTTTCTCATGTTCATTTCATCACCATTAACCAAACTTAAGTAATTTTACAACAGTTAAATCCAATTTTCTTTGGTCGATTTTGAATGTTTAATAGTTATATCTAAAGGTGAAATCGGGAGCTAACTACTAACCATTTTTGAAATTAAAATCAGCCAAATTAAACACATTAAGGGAGACATAAATACTCGTACAAAAGAGACACCTCCAAAGAACTACATTATTTTTTTCAATAAGATTAACAAGTGAAAGTTTGGTACTTAATAAACATCCAACTTTCACATTGAAAGAAATATGCTTTATATAATTGGTAATGACGCTTAATATTGAGTCACTATTGTGCAGTTAATTTATTTCACAACAAAAAAAATATGATTAAATTTAATTTATTAAAAATTATAATTTCACTATTCCTTCTCGTATATTACATCAAAAAATTGAATCTTATATAATGAAAACTCGGTGAAAAAGAACAAAAGATTAGTCATCATAACAAAGTCATGCATCGAGTTACATAATGAATATAATAAATTATTTATGAAAGAAATTATACTTCAATATTTAAGCCCCAATTTAAATGATCATCCAGAAATGCCTCAATTTATACTTTGATTAATGAAGCATGTCAACCAGTACCTTATATTATGCTTGAATGTAGAAACTCAAATTGAAAGGTAAGTATCGAATTCAATTGCAAGTTCAATTATAAAAAACAAAATATTTGGACTGAGTTGGTGGGGTGTGCCAGACCCAAGCTGTAGTGCAACGCATAGGCGACACATGAGAGGCCCAGTAGCAAGCTACTGTGATGGACTCTCCCCCTTAAAAAATAAATTTAATATCGTGTGGACCAATGACCCACATATCAGACATTAAACTGATAAGAACAGATACTACACTTGATCTTAGCCAAAAGGCCGAGAAAGGTATGCTTTTCTCACTCACTTGCTGCTTCTTTTATTCTCAATTCCACTTGGCATATTCTTGTTTCTCAGCAGTGTGGGACTTGGACATGAGCAATTTAACCCTCGTCATCAGTCATCATCACCATCTGCAACAACTTAAATAAACCTTTTGAATGATAGAATGAGATGAGTGAAAAACAACAAAACTACACAATTTCTCTTCCTTCTGTCACCTCAATCCAATTATATCATAGCCACACTCTTTGTCTTGACATTTGCAAGAATATATATATATATATATATATATATATTCAACAAAAGTACTTCTGCATTATTCATTTCATGATTAGAAATATTAGTGAACAAATATAAAGGTGTTCTATTCTGAATGCAGTACTTTATTATAACTCAACTATAAGAAATTCAGAAGACATCATGCATTTTAATTTCACTGTGCACAACCTTCTAGATGCTAAACAACTATGTCCACTAAGAGTCTTTGCTTGCATATGTGCTTCTCTTTCAACGTATTAACATCAACATGCAATTTTCTTCATATACTATATATTTCATGTATAAATAATATTACATGTTGCAGGCTTTGCTTAATCTTGTGTTGTGGCATTTGGGACTTTTATATTTTAATTTCCAAAAACTTTATAAAAACAAATCAATTAAAACCCTTGTTAGGATGATTTATACTTATCAATAAGTTAATATTTTGCACATAAAAAAGTTGATGAAGCTAAAAATACAATGAATTATAAGAAAATAGTAAAATAAAAAACAGCAAAAACAAATCAATTATATAATCTATTCAAACAATATATAAATAGGTATTTTTAAACATATAAATTATATTTATATTTATAATAAATAGTTTATATTATGACAAATATTATTTTAATCATTTTATTTTATTTTGAAAGATTTGTAAAATTTAATTTACAAATGAATGTGATAAATGCAAATTAATTATCGAATCTGATTTTTCTTGTATTTTAAATCTTTTCATCCATACTTGCATTCAACATAAGTAGATGATCTTTAAAATCTCACTAAAAACCCTTCAAAAAGTTGATGGCTGGTTAAAAAAACATAACATGACTCATCATGCAAGTTCATTTGGAACTTGAAAGCCATCTTATATTCCTCCCCTTCCCTGTCTGAGTAGTATATATATTGGAATTTGGTTCGAAAAAATCTTGTTTCTTTCTAACTTGGTTTTCCCCCTCATTTGTTCTTTTTTACATTTATAACCACTTTGTCCAAGGATTATATAATCTATGTCTCGATCAAACAAGTTTATTATTAGTTTATCTCGTGTAGAGGAAAAACCTTGTCACAATGATTTAAGCAAAATTAGATTAGGAACACATGTGGAGCCACACACATGAATATAGTCTTATTTTACATATCATGACAATTGTCTCATTCCCTAGCCACTCACCTGACACCTAACACTCTCACCAGGAGAAGATACACTTAGACGTGTCAAGACAATAATGTCATGCCAAATACACCCATGCACACATCAAAAAAATTGGAGCTCACAAACCTCACATGTTCCCAAGGTCATGAATCTCTAAGATTAGAAGGGAACCTTCCTTGTCTTGTATTTCATATCGATATCCGTCAAAAATACTATGCACGTGAAGCATGTCGTATGCATGACTCGATGCAAGACTCAACATCACACACTTATCACATAATCATATATCCAATGGTCATTTCATCATGACTAGGCATGCATACCTAGTTTTTCAGCCCAATTAAGCCCTCGACTTAAACTTCACTTCACATAGCATCAGATGGTTGATACATAAGCACGAAATCACTTGTTAATACCTCAATTATCAAATCAATCCTAACTAAGCACTTGATCCATCACTTAACTATTCTCACTTTACCATTAAATTCCAAGGATCATGTTTCTAAGCTAGACACCATCAAATATCTCAAAACCAAGAGGTACAAGTCCTCAACCATTCTCGGGATGGCACTTGGCGAGGCTCACGATCAATTAGTGCCAAACTCATATAGAGCACATGTTGCTCTATGGAGGTTCCATGTCTGACGTGACCATGCTCACATTTGATGACTTAACCATATAGAACTCCTAGAGCTATCACGCACAACATGGTCAACACCATGACTGACACATGGCCATAAAGTGCAACCTATGCTCTTTGAATCTCTTATGCCTGGTGCTATCTAGTTGGCTTCCAACGCAACATTAGTTTGCATACACCTGCGTGAAAATCACAAAAGTTTGACGTTTGAATTTCTCACTCTAATTAAAAGTCATGATTAAAGCCTAAATTTACTCATTTATGCCATCAATACTTAAAACATACATCAATTACACAATTCTTATACAATTACATCAATTTCTAAATTGCTTTATAAAAAGGGTTTCTAACAAGAACTATAAGGTTACTCAAAAGGAACTCGATTACAGGCAAAATTTACATCAAATCATAACAATAGAGAAATGTTAATGACATATCATTAGCAAATTCATCAAACACAATCAAACATTGGGGCTCCAAAAGTTCCCTTGCAAAACAACAAGGGATTAAGAGTTAATCTCACTTCCCAATTGTTTTTCCACACCTTTGAGCGAGATAATTCATTATCCTCTTTAACTTGAACGACACTGGAAGATGAACAAGGATCTCCAAGAGGCTCTTGAGTTTTTGAGAAAGAGAGTAGCGTAAGAGTTTGAGGAGCATAAAATAAGAGAATTGACTGTCAATCCCCCTTCTATAACTCTTAACTAGAACATAACTTCTTGGGTTAACGAGATTAGCCTAGAGCCAAAGACATCCCTTTCTTCTTTATTAAATAATACAAATACAATTAAAACATTATTATTTTAAAATAACTCTTGTACATAATACTATATTTTCACAAAGCATTTTTTAATTAAATTAAATCACATCTAATTATTTTAAAAGCCTAAACTATTTATTAAAGCACTTTTAATTAATTAAAAGTGTATTTTAATATTTTTAAAAACTTTGGGTGTTACATTAAGCACAAGTTTGAGAATGGGTACTACTACATGATATAGATTGTATCTTGTTCGGTGTTTGGCAAACTCCCAAGAGATATTAGTCTTCATGTTCGAGGAAGAAAGCTCCTAGGCAAGAGAAAAAGTAGGTCAAATTACATTTTTTGTCACTCTATAATGTTTAACTTACAATTTTAGTCTTCCAACTTTATAAAATCTTCAATTTTGATTGCTTTATAAATGTAATGTTAGACATAACCTCTCATTAAATAAATAACATGATAAATAATATTTAATAATAGTTAAGAAAATTGTGATTTTATTTTTATTGTATTTTTATCTCATTTTGTCATTTTATGAGATAAAAATAAACTAAAAGTAAAATTTAGCCAAACTATTATTAAATATCAATTGTTATGTTATTTTTTTAATATTAAATCATGACCTACATTACAATTTTAGGTGAATAAGTGAATATTCGATAAAAGAACCAAAGTTATGGGTTATATAAAATTAGACAACTAAATTGCAAATTTAAAGATTGGGAAGCTAAAATTGTAGAGCGGACATTGTAGGGAAATAATAGTGAAATTTAACAAAATAAAAAAGAAATATTGATTGCATCCTTGATTGATTGGATGATATCTTAATGCATACAAAATAAAAATAATATTAATTACACGTATCTAATTTAATAAGAAATATATTAAAATACATTAGTTACAACTATCTAATTTAAGAAGAATTTGATTTAAATATATTAATAATCTAGTCATACTTTATACTATCATTTAAATACAATTGATAATGAACTTATAAGTTACAATTGTTAATGAACCATGTTCAAGTGGACACTTCTTATGATACGATATGGTCCAAGGGTATCCCTCCTAAGGTACAAGTTTTAGTGTGGCAGTTGGAAGCGGATAAGTTACCTACCGGGGATAACCTCCTTTTGAGAGGGGTCAGTCTGGAAGGAAAAAATGGTTGTGTTTTTTGCGAAGAGGGGTTGGAGTCCAGCAAGCATTTGTTCCTCTTGTATCCAGAGGCTTATGCTGTTTGGGTCAGATTATACGCTTAGTGGGGAGTGTCAGTGGTGGTTATAAACGATCTTAGGGGTTTTTGTCATCAATATATGGGATTGGTGAGTGGCAATAAGAGTATTAGGCGAGTTTGGTCCTTTGTTTGGTTTGCAGGTATATGGAAGTTATGGAAGGCTCGAAATGAGAACATTTTCAAAGGCAAACTCTTTAAAGTGGAAGAAATCATGTTCATGGCTCAGCTGAGAACGTGGGAGTGGTGTATGGCTGCTAGAATGGTGTCTTCTTCTTTTCCAGAATGGTTGATGAACCCCTTGTCCTGTGCAAGTGTCCCTTAAGTTTTGTTTGTTTTTGTTGTTTTTTTTTCTTCTTATTTTAGGGACATCTTGTTTTTAATTTGTTTTGCACTTCTTGTGCATAATTTTCTTGTGATTAATAAATTCTTGGCTTATAAAAAAAAAACCATAGTGGTTAGATACTTACACTCATACATTTTGAAGACAAATTATTTAAAGTGAAATCTACATTCGATCCTATATGAAAAATTTCTTCGTAACAGTGACATGTACAATATTGTGAACAGGGATAATTTCTAGCATGCAGTGAGTTATTCCGGAAAAAGTCTAACACAATAACAATTATAAAAAAAACAATAAATCTCCCTATTTGCAAGAATCAATAAGGAACATTAATAAAATAGGACAAAAATAGATAATTTAAATATACAAGAGATACAAATATTTTTAATATGAAAAGCTTCTCAATATAAAGATAAAAATCATGTATTACCCATAAAAAAAATCTACTATAATCAATAAATGATGCAAGAGAATTTTGAAAAAATGCACTAAATAGTGCTTACATTTATGAACAACAATATACAAGACTTATAATTTTTCGTTGCAATCTATTTGACATTTGTTGAAATAAAATCACTTGTGCATTTAAGAATGTTCGCGATTTTACGATGCAAAATGAACTTAATTTACATGGATGCAGTTTTCTAAATTTGTTTCACTTTATTTTACAATCTTTTTCTATTTCCTATAATTTTTTTATCCCGAAGCTTGTTAAATTAAGTTTGATGTGGGGTTTGTAAGAGAATTTTATGCTATGATGTGGAGTTTGTAAGAGAATTTTTTGCTATGAACACGCATGATTAACCATAAAGAGCTCCTAGAGCTATCACGCTCAACGTGGTCAACACCATGATTGACGCATGAGTCATAAAGAATAGTTTATGCTCTTTAGATCTCTTGTGCTTGGTGCTACCCAATTGGCATCTAACGCAACGTTAGTTTGCATACACTTGCAGAATGTGCAGAAATCACAAAAGTTTAAAGTTCTCATTTCTCACTCACTCTAATTAAAAATCATGGTTAAAGCCTATAAAATTACTCATTTATGCCATCAATACTCAAAGCATACATCAATTACACAATTTTTATACAATTACATCAATTTCTAAATTGCTCTATAACAAGGGTTTCTAATAGGAACTATAGGGTTACTCAAAAGGAACTCGATTCACATCAAACAAACACAATTTACATCAAATTGGAACAATAGAGAGATGTTAATGACATATTATCAACAAATTCATCAAACGCAATCAAGCATTGGGGCTCCCAAAGTCCCCTTGAAAAACAACAAGGGATTGTGAGTTAATCTCACTACCAATTGTTTTCCCACATCTTTGAGCGAGATAATTCACCATCCTCTTTAACTTGAAAAACACTAGAAGGTGAACGAAGATCTCCAAAAGGTTCTCAAACTTTAGAGAAAAGTATAAGTTTGTAGAGCATAAAATAAGAGATATGATGAATGTTAATCCCCCTTCTATATCTCTTAACTACAACATAACTTCTCGGGTTAAAGAGATTGACCTAGGTTCAAACATATCTCTTCCCTCTTTATTGAATAATACAAATATAATTAAAAAATATAATTTTAAAATAACTCTTGTACATAATACTATATTTTCACAAAACATTCTTTAATTAAATAAAAACACATTCAATTATTTTAAAAGCCTAAATTATTTATTAAAGCACATTTAATTAATTAAAAAATTATTTTAATATTTTAAAATTTTTTGGGTGTTACATTAAACACACATTTGAGAATGGGTATTATAGTATCATATAGATTGCATCCTATTTAGTGTTTGGCAAATTCTCAAAAGATATTAGTTTTCGTGTTCGAGGAAGGAAGTTCCTTGTCAAAAGAAAAAAGTAAGTCAAATTACATTTTTGGTCTCTCTATAATGTTTAATTTATAATTTGTCTTTTAATTTTATAAAATCTTCAATTTTGGTCGTTTTACAATTGTAATGTTAGACATAACCTCACATTAAATAAATGACATGATAAATAATATTTAATAATAGTTAGGAAAATTGCACTTTAATTTTTATTTTTATCTTATTTTCATCACATTTTATCATTTTATGATATAAAAAGTGAACAAAAAGTACAATTCAGTCAAAATATTATTAAATATCAATTATTATGTTATTTACTTAATATTAAATGATCATGACCTAAGTTACAAATATGTGAATATTTGACAAGAGAACCAAAATTATGAGTTATATAAAATTGAAAAACTAAATTGAAAATTGAAAATTTAGAAGACTAAAATTGTGAATTAGACATTATGGAAGAATAAAAGTGAAATTTAAAAAATAAAAAAAATATTAATAGCATCCTTGATTGGTTGGATGATATTTTGATGCATACAAAATAAAAATCATATTAATTACACATATCTAATTTAATAAGGAATAATTAAAATACATTAATTATAACTATCTAATGATTTTTTATCCTTATAACTATCTAATTCAAGAAGAATTTACTTTAAATATATTAATAATATAATATCATTTAAATATAATTGTTAATGAATTTATATGTTAACATAATAATTAGATATTTATACTCATCCATTGTGAAAACAATTTATTTAACTAGAAATCCCCATTCAGTCTCTATATACAAAAAACTTTTGAATTAATTACAGTTACGGTACACTGCCAAGAGATAGGATAACCATGATAAGCAAAAAATGTTAATGCATAATAAAATCATTATTTTTTTATAATACTTATTTTCAAATTATATGTAAAATATTTTCTAGTTAATTGACATAATTAAAAAATTATATTGTTGATAAATGAAAATTAGGATGATTGAATTTGTGAAAAATTTTCCATTTTCATACATTTATACAAAATAATAAAAAAAATATTTATTGTTTTTATTTTCACTCTGCATTTCCTTGAATCAAATAACCCTTAAACAATCTAAGAACCTTGTTACAAAATTATCAACATTCCTGTTGTGTGTGTTATTCTTGTAAGCACCATCATAATTTCATGAATAGAAGGTATTACGAAGCCAAGAATTTTCATTGGTATTGACCCTAATGCATTTACCAGTCTAAGCTTCTTAGTCATCCAACCACCATGACCACTGATAATGTTGCAATTATTATTACTTTCTATTCCCTTCTTTCTCTCTATCATGGTACCTTTCAGAATCTATTAACAACAAAGAAACCATGAGTAGTGGCGCCGCATTTAAGGTTGCTGTGTTGGGAAGTGGAAGTAAGCACTTCATCTATGTGATCTTATTTTATTTTTGATTTTGGCTTTTAGTGAAATAATTTTGTTTAATAATAATTGAATGGTGGCAGTTTCAGGAGCCGTGTGTGCTTCAACTCTTGCCAGAAATGGGGTTTCTGTTACTCTCTTTGAGTCAGCTAGAGGCCCCGGTGGACGCATGTCTCAAAGAAGGTTCTTTTATTTATTTATTCTTATTTTTGGGATCCCCCACCATTTATTTTAATGGGGTTCTGGGGAATTATTGTTTTAACCATTGGGATCTGGGAATGACATCTTGAAAATGGTCAATTGATGCAGGTAGAACTTTTATATCATATCACTTGCTGAATTTTTCAATATCTTTCTGAAAGTTTTGTTTTTAATTGAAAAAGGAAAGAGATTTGGAATTTTCTGATTGTTCTGAATACGTGGAATTAGGAAGGTCTGTGGGGTCTTGAATTTTATAATTTGAGAAAACTTAAGGAGAAGACACATTGCTCTCACTGCTGTCAGATTTTACAATTGTTCAGATTGGTAGCATTAGCTTGTAACATGATCTCTGTATGAAATATCTATGTCAATTTTCGGTGTTTTAGTCCATGAGCTTGTTTAGAAGAGTTTTTAAGAACTTCTTTACTTAATATATAAAATATTTTTTGGTAGAGAAGATTTCAAAAATACTTTTAGGTTATAACCAAATAGAATTTATGTTATTTGAAGCAACTATTATATTTTATTGATTTTTTTATTTTATTTTGTTGTTTTCCTTTTGGGATACTTTTGTTGATTGTCATCATTTAGTCAAAGAATATGCACTGGTGTTTTGTGGTAGTTAGTATAGTTTAAGGCGTACCACAGTTACTATTGTTATATCCTCGCTAATTATACTGAAATTTCCTTCATTGGCTTGGTGGTAATTTGAAAGAGGGTCCTAAATTTTCTCAATTTCTGGAAATATAGAGAGAAAACTGAAGATGGGACGGAGCTGCATTTTGACCATGGTGCTCCATTTTTCTCAGTTAGCAAGTTTGAAGTGTTGCGTCTGGTTCAAGAGTGGGAATCAAGGGGTTTCTTAGCTGAGTGGAAAGAAAAGTTTGGCTCGTTTGATTTTCACACCCTTAAATTTAACAACATAGAGCAGGTTGACTAGTACTATTCATATGCTTAAATGGTTTTATGCAGTATAAATCTTGTATATTGATCACGCAGTGTTTCATACTTTCTTTTATACTAATGGATAGTGGTGTGGTGTCTATACTCAATTGGAACTTATTATCATGGTGTATCTTCCTCTACGTTGTTGGTCTCCCTCCATCATGTTTCTAAACAGTGTATTAATCTGGATTGGATTTATGAATATGTATCATTTGCATATACAATTGTCTTTTATAACAAGATTTCTATTTCGATTTATTACCCATTGGTCTGCATACTGCACACATAAAAGTTGTGTACTTTTAGTTTTCAGTTCTCGTTTGGCTCTATATGTACTTTATATGCAGTTTTCAGTTCGGTACTTCTACTGAAAAAAAAAATTACATTTTGTATGCACATATAAAAGTTGTGTTTCATGTTCTCATGACAAATGGAGATTTTTGGCACCACCTTAAAATTTAGATGTTACAAAAACAGATTTGCTGGGAAACTCATCATATTTTACTTCCAATTCAAAATGTTATGTACTTATTCCCATTATGTTCAAGACATGACTTGTAACAAAACCTTGTGTATATGAGATTACTTTTATATGAGTAGTTGTTTCTCTGACTGACTGGTATATCTTTTAGGAAGGATTAAGCAAGAGATATGTGGGTGTTCCAGGAATGAATTCTATATGCAAAGCATTATGCAATGAGAATGGTATATACTATATACTTAATTCTCTTTATTATTTAGAGTTTGTTTAGATACAAGTCTATAAGTGTTTTTGAAAGCTTCTCTACTGGAAATAAATTTTTATTTTTAACAGAGAAATTCTCATAAGTTCGTTTAGCTTATATCCAAATTAGCTCCTAGTATTGTTTGTTTAGAGTTGATTGTGAAACACTCATGCACCAATACATCTAGTTTTGTACCGTATCGTATCAGATACATATCCATTCCAATACTTATAAGATACGTGTCCAGGAGTATCCTTAATAATTTTGTTTAAAAAATATATAAGTATTAAAAATTTAAATTAAGAATATATTTTCAAAAATGTTTAAAAGTAAAAACAAAATATATTCTTAATCTAACTTTTTGATAATAAATTTTTAATTTTATTTTATACTTATTAATATTTAACAAATATATCTTTAAAAATATAGTATTGATTTTAATTTTTTTAGTATGTATCTTAAACATATCGTATCTTATATTTGTAAAAAATTATGGCATGGCCGTATCAGATACATATCATATCTAATACTCGTATCATATAGGTACATCATAGTGTGAAACTAGTAGAAAGCTTATACATTTCTTTTCTCATTGTTAGGTGTGGAAAGCAAGTTCGGTGTGAGTATTGGAAGAATTGAATGGCTGCATGATGAGAAACTGTGGTCATTGTCAGGGGTGGATGGGCAAAATCTTGGTCAATTTAAGGGGCTTGTTGCATCAGACAAGAATATAGTTTCTCCCAGGGTTGCAGAAGTAACAGGAAGGTTGCCACCACTTGGTATGCATACGAATGATGGTTTTCTTTTCTTACCTGTCTTTATTTTTCCATGTGATCCCTTATTCATTTTATCCTTTTGAGAAGACAATGTTGGGTTCTTTTAACAGGTCTTTCTGTTAGAAAGTCAGCTGTGTAGAGAAGCATCTAGGTTAATGCTTATATTTGCTATTGAACAATTTAGTGAAGGAACCTGGCAAAAAATAATAAAAGTTATTGGAGAAGGTTAACTGGTACTAGTCAATTGCCATGCCATAAAGATATTCTACCTCTTTCTCCTCAAGTGTTTTTCATTAATTTAGAGGGTATTATCATTGTAAAATTTTGCTACGAAGAGGATGCAAGTGAATCCCAAAAGGTGCCTTGATGAATCATGACTTCATAACTTTGTTTTGGAAAAATTTGTTTTCCATAAATGTAAATATAGGAATTTTGGGGGTGTTTGATAGAAGGAAATTTTTTTCGTATCCGAGAATCATAATTCTTAAGAATGATTAAAATTTATTTAGCTAATAATAAATGTTTTTGAGAATATTAATATATATTACATAGGAGTCAAGGATTTATTTTTGTATTAAATAAGTATATAAAGGTATTGTGATATTTTTACCACAATAAAAATTAACTTTTACCTTGGAAATATTAGATTCCCACCTCTCCCACGAACAATTTTGTGAGAAACTTGCATAAAAAAAATTTCCGACAAAAAATGTTGTCTAGAAATGTTATTTTTTAAATAATAAACCTAATATGAAAAACTTAACAAGCTGAATGTGGGCCTCGACCCACATACTACTCTAGTAAATGCTTTGATCGAAGAGTCTATAGGGGGCATGCATATGATTTTACTGTCTTCTGTTGTTTTCCTTCAACTTGTTAAACTCAACTAGTGCTAGCAGGTTGGTCACGTTTAATGATAAATTATTTTAATGTTATGCTAGAGAGGATGGCTGCAGATGCAATTGAGAAGAGTATCTTTCACCTTTTCATTTTGTGATAATCTAGAAAGTTGAGAGGGATTATCAATTTCTTGCTAGATTGCAATACATATATGTTTCTCATACCGAGGTCTAAAGATTCCTTTATTTATGAGCCAATATAGGTGGAGTCTGATTTAAATAAAGTTAAATCTAGAAAGTATGAAATATATTTTGACTATGTTTTACACTTGTATGCAAGGGATGCAGATGGTAATTTGGTGATAGAGTTATCAGGAAAGTTGCTCAATCTTCCCGTTGAGCCACGTTTCGTTGTAATGCTGGCATTTGCAGAGCCTCAATCAGCAGTATGATATAACCATACAACTCCCAAGCTATCATTAAATTCTATAAGTTTGATAATATATGAACTGGATACGGCTCATTTGATTTTTGACTCATTTTATAACTCATGTTTGATTTTGGCAAGATGATTCTTGATTTCTTTTTTAATTTTTAGTGTGTAGCTTGATGTCTTCTACACTTGTGAAAAGGTTATGTAACTTGATATCTACTATATAAAACAACCGAAAAATGAGTTTGGCAAGGTTCATGTGGTGATTTTTGTAAGCAACATAATCAAAAGTATAATGCAGACTAACTACCATGAAAACCAGCTTGAGATGGTTTTTCTAATCTAGTTGAATTAAGGCTTTGCGAAGTATTTTAATCTTCTGTTCAGTACCATTTTCTGTGATGTAGAGTTGAGGATCTTACTCTACAAAATTCAATTTATGATTCAGATTCCAGTCAAAGCCTTTTCTTTTGAAAATTCCAAAGTTTTAAGCCGGGCTTATTGTGATAGCAGCAAGCCAAGCCGTTCTACTGCAAGGTATTTAATGTTGCGTTAGTGTGAAAAATATAGTGAGTTTAGTTTCCATTGTTAATGGGGTGGGGCCTTTACAGTGAAAGATGGGTTCTTCATTCTACAGCAGAATATGCAGAGGATATAATTGCTCAAACTGGACTCAAGAAGCCCTCAGACATTACACTCAATAAAGTGGCTGAACAGCTTTTCCATGAATTTCAAAGCACAGGGCTTAACATATCTCAACCATTTTTTAAGAAAGCTCATAGATGGTAAGTAACTATGAATTAATGTATATGGGAGTTCCGAGTTGACTGCTATTCCTCATGTCATAGACATGTATTATATCTAGCATTACACTTGGTTGTTACTTGTTAGTGTCTTGAAAGAACTATCTTGAGTTATAGAGCATTACTGTATATTTCAGGGTAGCGTTAGATGATGGATTCTCATTCTTTTATACTTATCGATTCTTTTCACATTTTGGAACCTCATGTTGATATACAAAAGTGGTCATGGAAAACCTTTTTCTTAACAAAGTTTTGATTTATGGAATATCCCTGCATGTATTTGAGGTCGCACCTTAGCATGTTGAGAAGTAAGGTTGTTAATTTTGAAGTCTAATCACTAATTACAGGTTCAAGATAAGTGCAAAATAGCTACTACTAAATCAACGGATGAATGCTAGTTTCTGGGAGAGCACTATATGATGAATGATGCTTTTTCAGAAAATGCATCTGGTTAATGATAGGTATAATATAGGGTATCGATCAACATGGTCATACATAATTGACAAGAGCTTGATTTATGATTGTGTGGATGGAGAAAACTTTCAATGCGTTTGGTTTATTGTCAAAAACCTTCAAACGGCCGTTGAACAAAAAAGTAACAAATTATTCTTGATTTTGTACTTTGGAAAGAGGGAATTCCCGTTTGCATCAGTGCAAATTGCATTCCAAACATGCATTTTATTGGGAGAGAAAAATCTCACTTCATTTATTTATACATCTCAAAAGGAATTAGTTTTCGATTATCTATCGAATGATATCATTGTTGCAAGTGCAAACCTAGAAAAAACGTATAGGTTATGGACTTTGCAAAGAGAGAATCATTATGGATCACAACATCCGTATACTTTATTTTGTTTGGTTTTCCTTTATCTATTTTAACATTAATTTGGAACTGAAGAGAATTTCAATAATGATAATAATGCTTCATGCCTGCATTTCCGTTGTGTTTATAATGAGTATCTTTTTTATTTTAAATATTGATTGGTTTTGCAGGGGGAGTGCATTTCCAGCTGCTAGTATTGCCCCAGAGGAAAAGTGTCTTTGGGACAGGAACAAGAGAATAGCCATCTGTGGAGACTTTTGTGTCAGTCCGAATGTCGAAGGTGCCATAGATAGTGGCTTGGCAGCAGCATTAAGGCTTAAAGATAGTGTCAGCTCTTTATAGTTGGACCATTATTATTTGTAGCTCTTCAAACCTTTCATGTTCAAAACTTCTTTGAGACATTGATGTATTACTGAAGAGGTAAACATATGTTGAGTACACTAGATGTGGCTAAATCTCTACCGTAACTGTGATTCTGTGAAGATGTCATCATGTTATCTGATTATCTCTTTCAGTCAAATAAACACATTTCAGAAAGCACCTTTGTCCAACAGATATGATTTTGTAGTTTGCCATGCCAAAACAAATCATTCTGAAGCTTGTGAAGATAGGACTTATATGCTGTGATATGATAACAAAAATACAATGATCGTTAAAAACCAAGTCAAAACTGATAAATTCAGTGAAGAGATCCAAACCTTAAAATCATTGTTTCTTGTAAGCTTCAACTCAAAATTTAAATTTATTTCATAAAAATGATTTATTAAAATGCAGAATAAATATTCTTTGCATCACTCAAGGTAGATAGAAAAAATTATTAGATTTGCATAGCATGTATCTCACAAGTTTAGGGTTTAGGATGGATGAAGATTGTTTAAAGACTTCGTTTAGTAGATTATATTTGTTATTTTTGCAAAAAGGTTAAAGTGTGTATGGTATGGGAAGGTGGGTGTAGGAGAGGTGGATTTGGGAGCTGAATTGGAGGAGGGAGAGATTTGTGTGGGAAGAGGAACTTGTTTGACATGGAAATCAAGGTGGCAACAATAAGAATCAATGAAAATGTTCTCAACATGTGGTAGTGGAATGTAGATCCATATAGCCCAATGGCGGAACTTAGATAAAAAATTTGGGGGTGCCAAATTAATCTTTTTATATATAAATTAAATTTTTTATTAATTAAAAATATATTTTTCATTTTTTTTACTCAAATTGAACATACATGATAATGAAATCTCAAAAATTTATTATCATTCACTAATTATTTCATAAAATAATCATATAAATATAATATTAAATATATATAATTTTTTTTATAGAAAAATTTGGGGGAGCCATGGCTCCCCCCAGTCACCAAGAAGATCCGCCTCTGATCTAGCTCTTATAAGTTTAATTTGACATACAAAGAAATGTCATCATTAAGATATATTTCGCAAGAGATTGATATCTTTACAATAATATGACTGCTCAACATGTCATCAAAATCATCATTTTTTGCGTGGAGATTGATGTTGAATATACTACTAACAAAGGTCAATTTGACTAATAGGAGGATTCAGCTTGCAAAAGAGGAACAAATGTGTCCATTTTGTTATAGGGAGGTACTATCAAGTTCTCATTTGTGCATTATGCAACAAGATATTTAATTGTCTTTTTATTGTGTGATGAGTTAGAGTGAGGGTTTGATATGGATTTAGAATGAGTTTTCTAAGATGGAAAGTGTCTAAGAGAATCTTCTTATATGCTAAACCATAAAGTTATATACTAAGATTCCAATTGGTAGAATCTTTTGCTCTTGCGTTTAGGAGGATAAGAATGAATAGGAAAACTACCAATTTTTTCATATATGTATTTATGGCACAAGTCGCACAACTTGTACTTCACATATATTAATATAATTTTGCTTGTTAATATATAATTCATAAGTAGAGATGACAAAAAAATTCATATTCCTGATTATCAGCGAATAAAATTCACTATGAATAATTAAATGAGTACCTACTTAATAATGAGGTGAGATAAATAGTAAGGTACTCATACTCGCAGATACATGTATTTTAAAAATGTTAAAAATATTTTTAATTATATATAAATTATTTTGGTTTGATTTATTTTTTTAATAAATATATGTGTCATAATTATTTATTTTTAGTACAAATATATTTTACAAAAAATATCTTTTTAATATAAATATATGTTTTAAATTATTTATTTTATTATTTATTTTATTTATATATATTTTTAAAATTTTACACTTTAACAAATATCCACAGATATTTATAAAATACACACACACACACACACACACACACACACATATATATATATATATATATATATATATATATATATATATATATAATCATGTATATTCACTAAATCATTGATGAATGTAGAGATTTTAGGTAGTGGGACAATACATATATAGTTATATACTTAAATTTATATTTGGATTTATTTTTTTATCCATCAAAATTACAATAATGACAACAAAGTTCAAACCTAAAATTATGTGCATATTATCTTAACCCCTCATTTAATTATTTTAATTTGTTTATTGTTCATAATAAGTTTTTGCTTTATATAATTAAAATTTAAATAATAAATAATTTTTAAATACACTACTTATCTCTTATTAAAATTCAAAATAAACAAATATATTTAATTATATAAATTAAAATTTGAATTGTAATATAAAATTATTTATAACTTTTTGTAATTTAAAAATTTAATGAAATTTAGTGATAAAAATAAAAGATGGTATATTAAAAGGTGTACAATTAGAACTATTGGAATCGATTTAGTAGTGTAGAGTTTGAACAATATACGCAAGATTCTAAATTCAAATTTTGAGATGTTATTATAATTCATTTAGATAAAAAAAATTATACAAGTAAAAAATTCAAACTAAATTTTTTATTTTTATCTTTCGAGAAAAATTTAAAAAAAAAATACTAATTGTCGAAGAATAATTTCTAAAATTATTAATAGAGAAAATGTTGTGGTAAAAGTTAGAGCTGTCAAAACGGGCTACCCGACCCGGCCCGGCCCGGCCCACCATGGGTTGGCCATTTGGTGGGCCAACCCAACCCGGCTTATTTATTAGTGAGCTCAAAAAAATCGAGCCTGACCCGGCCCACCACGGGTTGGTGGGTTAAACGGGTTGGCTCACCTTAAAAAAAAAAAAAAATTCATTTTTTTTTCTTAATATACAACTAAAGCCCAAAAATTTAAACTTATTTTAAAAATATGAGATTCTTAATTAAGACATCCTTAAATGAATTATTCATCCCAAACATTAAATGATAATTTTAAATACAATCAAATCAAATCTAAATAATCTCAAATAGATAAATATAATCCAAAATTATCTTAAACTTCAAATACAATCCAAAATCACAAAAATTACAAATCACAATCCAACATTAAATTATTATTGTCTCATATTGGACTGCACCATGACCCAATAATTATTGTATTTTTTAAAAAAAGAATTTAATCACGGGTTGGTGGGCCAGCCCGGCTCACCACGGGTTCAACCCGGGTGAGCCGGGTTGGTGGTGAGTCGGGTTCAAATTTAACCCGTATTAAAATTTTCAAATTTTTTTTAACCCAACCCGGCTCGAACCCGTGGTGAGCCGGGTTAGCTCGCCGGGCCAAGCCCATTTTGACAGCTCTAAGTAAAAGTTAGATGTGCATGTCAAGAGTGGGGCTTTTTTCAGGTTATAAATCATGGAATTCCAACTCATGTTTTGGATGAGATGATCAAAGGAACTTGTGAGTTTCACCAACAATATGCAAAGGTGAGGAAAGAGTACTACACTAGAGATGCCAAAAGAAAAGTTTCTTATTTTCCAGTTATACACTTTATGAAGATCCACCTGCTGATTGGAGGGATACACTTGCATTTTTCTTGGCACCTCATCCTCCCAAAGCAGAATAATTTCCTGAAGTTTGTAGGTTTGTGATAATATTAATACTACTTTTAACATGAGTAGCACTTTTGCACATGCTAGGACTTAATATGAATGGATAACTAATTTATTTGGAAGTACCTAGTTGATGATGACATGATGTAATTGACTACAATTTTTGTTAATGGAACCAAGTAAAATCTATTACTGTTTTTCTCCCTAATTTTCTTTATTTGGAAATTTTTATTGGCTTTAAGACCTATTTGAATAAATATCTTCCGAAACACTCTTAGAAGAAAAAATATGAAGAAAAAAAAAGTCTCTCTATAAGCTATAGGCATAAAACTAGTTTATACATAAATTAAAAATATTTTTCTTAAAGAAATTAATATGATTTTTTATACAAATTAACTTATACATAAGTTAATTTAAATTTATGGAAAAATTTATTTCAATTTTCAATTTTTGTTTTGTGTTAGAAGTATTTTTGTAAAAGTTTTATTCAAACATGTTCTTATTCTTCTATATGCAATGTCTTTGTTGAACTCACATACATGCACAGAGATGCACACAAAGGTATTGAAGAATGATAAAGTTGAACATCATGATGAGAGGAGGAAGAAGAAAGGAAAAGTGAATGACTGAAAAATGCATCTATGTATTTTATTTTAGAATGGCAAAGCCAATATATATACAAGACAAGGAAATTAGAAAATAAACAAAAATAACTAACTATACAAGTCATATAAATCCAATACCCCCCTTCAAGATGGGAGGAATATGTTCTCAACTCCCAGCTTGGACAAGATATTAAGAAACGCAGTACGGGGTAAGGACTTAGTGAAGATATCAGCTAGTTGATGATGTTTTCTGACACTGATTAACTTGAGAGCACCTTTGTCCACTTGTTCTCTGACATAATGAAGATCAATTTCAAGATGTTTAGTTCTTTCATGATATGTGGGGTTAGAAGCAATGTGAATAGCAGCCTGGTTGTCACAGTAAACGATAGCATATGGAATATGTATGTTGAAATCAGTGATTAAATTCCTCAGCCAAGTTAGCTCAGCAGAGACAGATGCTAGAGATCTGTATTCTGCTTCGGCGGAGGATTTGCTAACAGTATTCTACCACTTAGCTTTCCAAGAAACAAGAGAATTTCCAAAGAAAACACAGAAACCAGTGGTGGATCTTTTACTATCAATGTAGGAACCCCAATCTGCATCCACATATGCATGAAGTTTAGTGTCAGAATTGGACTTGAATAAAATTCCTTGACCTGCAGTGTGTTTAAGATATCTTAATATTATATGAGCAGCATCCATGTGACTAGAATGAGGATCAGAGACAAACTGACTCAATTTGTGAACAATGTAGCTAATATCTGGTTTAGAAATGGTTAAATATAAGAGCCTCCCTATAAGCCTTCTATATGCACCCGGATCAGAGAGTGTTGTGCCAGATTCAGCATGTAGTTTCAATGAAGCTTCCATAGGAACAGCTGAGGGTTTGCAGGCCAACATTCCACAGTCTTCAAGAATGGAGAGAGTGTAATGTCTTTGACACATGAAAATTCCTGACTTAGATTTGGATAGTTCCAAACCCAAGAAAAATTTTAAATCACCTAGGTCCTTTAATTTGAAGTGTCGGTGGAGCATGTCTTTGACAGAACTGATAGCAGCAAGGTTTGGACTAGCAATAACAATGTCATCAACATAGACAAGTATGGCAATGAATGTTGAATTGGTACCTTGAGTGAACAAGGTGTAGTCATACTTGGACTGGTTGAATCCTTGAGATGTTAGTGTGGTGCTGAATTTATTGAACCAACTTCTGGAGGCTTGTTTGAGGCCATATATAGACTTGTGTAGCTTGCATACTAAGGGGGCACAGGAAGTAGGAAGGATGTGATGAGTATAACCTTGAGGAATTTGCATGTAGATGTCCTCAGCAAGGCTGCCATTTAGAAATGCATTGTTGACATCAAGTTGAGCAAGGTGCCAATGCTGAGATGCTGCAAGGGATAAAAGTAACCTGAGAGTGGTTATTTTTGCTACTGGTGAGAAAGTTTCTTGAAAATCCAATCCATATTGTTGAGTGAAGCCTCTAGCAACTAATCTGGCTTTATGTTTGGCAACAGTGCCATCTGAATTGAGCTTTAATTTGAAGAGCCACTTGCAGCTAATAGGCTTTTTGTCAGGAGGAAGAGGGGTAGTGGACCAGGTGTTATTTACTTCCATAGCTGTAAGTTCATCTTGTATTGCCTGCTTCCAGTGAGGAAATTTGATGGCTTGCTTATAAGTTTGGGGTTCATAATTGGCTGAAACTTGACAGAGGTAATGTGTATGACTTTTGGATAAATTGGAATAGCTGATGGAGTTTTGAATAGGATAGAGGGGACTGTTATTGGTGGTCACATTGTAGCAGTGATAATCAGAGAGGTAACCAGGAGGATTGATAACTCTGCTGGACCTTCTTGGGTGGTGTTGTTCAGGGGGAGTTGCAGGAGGTATCATGTGTTGTTGTTCTGCAATGTTTTGATTGATGATGGTAGGTGTAGGATCAGGATCATCATAAGATTCGATGTGTATCAGATTGGGTGTGATGTAATTGTGAAAAACATCAGGAGTAGGAGCGGAGGAGTTGCTGGTCTGGAATTTTCATTGATTAACGTTAGAAGAGATAAAAGATTGAATCTGAATGTAGGTATGTAAAGCATGTTATGAAGGAAAATATCATCATTAATCTTGATACTTCCAATACCTTCTACCTTAACTTTTGTGGAGTTTGGCAAAAGGACATGAGAATCATGTATGTGATGGAAGTATTTGATGAAGGATTGATGTTCATCCAATCTTCCATGCATGGACCGAAATGCTTCTTGAGGTTGACACCTTAAGAACTCTGAAATATCCTTGGAAGAAGCTTCAATGGAGGAGAAGTCCTTGAAGGAGGTTCGGCCACTTCCTAAGCTTGTGAAGGAAGCTTGAGGAACCAAGTCAAAAGTAGAAGAACTTTTGAGAGAAACCTTAGAGTGAGGGTTCTCTTCGGTTTTGGGACTCTTGAGTGAGAGAGAAAAACAAATTTCTATTCTCAAATTGTTCAAAAGTGAGTACAAGAGAGGTAATTACAAATATATAGGATAGAGGTAGCTTCTAGGAGAAGCTAACCTTAACCATGGTTCACTAGGAACCATGGTAAGGTAAGCTTAACTTCCTACGGTTTAGCAAGCTTGTAGGAGAAGCTAACCTTGACCATGGTTCACTTAAGAACCATGGTAAGGTAAGCTTACCCTACTAAGGTTTAAAAGCTTGCAAGGCAAGCTTCAAAACCTAAGAAGTGTAGCTTGAAATTTCGGCCAAGGAAGACAAGTGAGCTAGGCGGCCTTGAACTAATTTTGCTCCATGAATTAATTTGAAAATCCTTGATTTGGTTTAGTTAGGTTCATCATATGATGATGAGACCTAGCTAAATCAAATCTATGAAAAATTAGGAGCAAAATGAGTCTAATATGCAAAATTTTGCCTAGGCCCAACTCAGGCCCAATTTCTAAGCACACCCTCAAGCATTGCTAAATGCCACCCCTTTTTCCTTACTGAAAAAATACAAAATGAATGTATCAACTAAGGAGGTTAAATGAAGCTAAACTCTCCAAGTAGCCTACCTTAAAAACAATATATAAACATTAGGAAAAAGCAAGTAAAGTGTCTCACAAATACAAAGGCAAAAATAACCTATACAAAAGACTATGTACAAAATATATGCAAAAGGTCTTTAAGATCATCCCATTCCTCTTGGTTTTTTTAAGGTATCACCTCTTGGATTCCTTGGACTGGGCCATAGTCTATCATCCCTTCCCTCTTGAGAAGGATTTGACCTCAAATCTCGAGGGTCTTCATGATTATTGGCCACACCTACAAATATATAATAAAATTCATGAGAGGTGATATTTTCAACAAATAAATGTGAAAGGTATATCCTAGTAGGAATCCTTTCACGGAACCTAAAGAAATCTATGATACTAGACCTACTAATATAATGAATAGGATCCTCTCCTAAACATAGACTAGGTATATTTCTAAATCCTAAAAATGTGCTAAAACTAAAACTATAGCACACTAAAGACTTAATCCTAAAAACTAAAATATCTTGCCTAAAGTACCTTATGTGGTAACCTAGGCATTTCCTAGAAAATAAGGAAAATACTACTAAGAAATTCCCTAAACAATTTTGGATTATATTATTTGTTGGATAGTTATGAAAAGAATTTGTCAGAAGGAACCTTGAAGGTTCAGATGTTATATCCAACAAATAATATATTCCATAAATTGGGTGCATTATTGACACAATTAAGGTAGGAAGACTATCTTCCTTGGGCACCACCAAGGAAGTAGTATGAGAAGTAGAACTAAATGAAGTCCACTTATCTTTCACATAATCTTGAAGTTGAGATTCTTTTTCTTTAAAAATAATGGATTTGTGAATCTTTTCTTCAAGACTAGTGGCAGCGTGAGGGTAAGAGTTAAGGTCTTTATAAATAAAGAGAATAGTTTTCATAGGTTCTTTAGTGATAAAGCAATTCTCTTTAGGCATAATTACCTTAGAGGATATTTCTTCCTCTTTACTCTTCCCTACCTTTTCTCTTTTTCTTTTGATTTTCATTTGTGCTTGATCCTCAGCCACTTGTTGAGGTGAGAGAGGATAAAGTACAAATTTCTTTTCCTTGTGAGTGAAGGTAATTTCATTAGTAAGACCATCATGTACAGTTTTCTTTTCAAATTGTCATGGTCTTCCTAACAAAATATGACAAGCTTCCATTGGTACTATATCACATAAAGCTTGGTCCTCATACTTCCCAATGGAAAACTTGACCTTCACTTGTTGGTCAACTACTATGTCACCATCCTTATTAAGCCATTGCAAATGATAAGGTTGAGGATGTGGCATAGTAATTAGACTCAACTTTTTAACCAACCTAGTGCTACAACAGTTGCACCATGAACCACTATCAACAATGAGAGAACAAGCATTATTTAAAACATTACATCTTGTATGAAAGATGTTCTCTCTTTGTGATAGGGTACCATTAGGTTGATTATGAAGGATTCTCCTAAGCATTAGAAGCTCTCCTTCATAAGGATAAATGGGCTCCACTTTGGACCTTTGAAGCTTTGTTTCAACCTCACTCTCACTAGAAGAGGAGGTAGTAGTCTCTTCTTGACTACTATAAGTGTCATGCCCCCTTAAGATCATGACTTTCTTTGTAGGGCATTGAGAAGCAATGTGGCCTCTCCCTAGACACTTGAAACATTTAATATCACTAGTTTTTGTGCTAGTGTGTGGAGTGATGAGATCTTTATCCTTATCTTTGTTTTTCTCTTTCCTCTTAGCCAATTCTTTGGAGGGTTCTGAAATAATTTTCTTTTCAAAAAAGGTTTTTCTTCCTCCATGTAGTCTTTCTTAAGAGATCTAGAGTGGGAGCTTTCTCTTTTAGAATATTTTCTCAATATTTGTTGTTCTACCCTTACACAAAGTTGGACCAAGTCATTTAGGTCCCTGTAGGGTAGTAGCTCCACTTGGTCTCTAATCTCTAAGTTAAGACCACTCATGAATCTGGCTACTGTAGTGGCTTCCTCTTCTCTAATACATGTCTTCATCATTAAAAGCTCCAAGTGTTGCCTGTACTGTTCTACAGACATATCCCTTTGTTGGAGCCTTTGGAGCTTATTCATAAGCTCCCTCCCATAATAGGTGGGAATGTGCCTCCTTCTCATAGCACTTTTGAGATCATTCCAATATTGAATTGGAGGATCATTGTGGAGGCGTCTCTCTCTTTCTAGAGCTGTCCACCAATACATGGCATGCCCTTGGAAGCTAAGGGCAGCCAGAGGGACTTTTCTCTCTTCACTCACCCTGTGGCAAGCAAAGAGTTGCTCAACCTTCATTTTCCAATCTAAATATGACTCCACATCATCTTTGCCAAAGAATTGTGGGAGGTCAACTTTGACTTCCCTTGGCCTAGTGGTTCTTCTAGGAGTATGTTGGTAGTGATCCCCTTGATTCATGCTTTCATTAGGGGATATTGGGAATGTGAGCTCCTACTCTTTTTTCTATGTTTTCTCATATCTTCTTTCAATTTTTCTTCTTCTTGCCTTAAAATTTTCAATTCTTCCTCTAAATAAGCAAGTTGTCCTTCTCTTTCAATCTTTTCCTTCTCTCTTTGAATGGACTCTTGCTTTTTCCATAGCTTAAGTGATTTGAGCTCTTTAGTGATATATGAAAGACTTTTGGAGAGCCATCACTTTCACTATGGGAGGAGTTTTGAGGCATTTAATTCAAGAATATTTTCACACAAAAATAGTTTTTATGAAAATAAATTTTTTGAAGTGCTTAGACTTGGCACTTGGAGGTCTAAGAGTACAAATTGAACTTTGGAGGGAGGTGAGCTACTAAAGAGCCACTTAATAACCAAGCCTCTTCAAGTTAAAATCTCTAAACCCCCTTGTACGTTTGCCTTGCACAAATCAATTTTCACAAAGATCTTTTCTCAAAGAAAAATAACAATCAAGTGCCTAAGTGTACAATTTCTATGATGCTTGAAAACATAAAGAGCAAGAAAACATAAATTGCTTGAAAACTTAACTGACTGAAAACATAAATTGCTTAAAACATAAATGGCTTGAAAACTTAAAGACAAGAAAACATAAACTAGGCGTTGAAAGCAAATAAACCTAAGTGAGAGCTTGAAAGGTACCAAAGACCTTCAAGGACCACTCTCACAAGTACTACACGGTTTTACTATGAGAACTCTTAAGGAGAGATGGAGATACACCAAAGGCACTCCAAGACACTCCTTAATAAAGGCCTTGTACAAAAATTTGGAAAACAAAAATTACAAGAAAATTGAAATTCAAATTTTCTTCAAATGAAATGCAAATTCACACTCCAAATGAAATGTAAATTTACTTTCAAATGAAATTAGTGGCTGCACTTAATTTCAAAGAAAACAAATTAGCCACTAATTAGAAACAAATTTTAGTAACGGATTTTGTAAGGAAAAACAAGTTTTAGAAACCAAAAAATTCCGTCACTAAAATTAGTCACTAATTTTTTACAAAAATTTTCACAAATGATTTTGCTCCTTCTTGCTCCAATCCAGCCACCAAGTTGCAGCCTCACAAGGTGTTTTCACTCCACTTTAGAAGCAACCTTGACTTAAGTCACTTCTAGGTATTTTCAAGAGCCTAGCCACCAAGAGAGAACAAACTCCCTAAGCAACCACCAAAGCCTTCAAGTGGATGTCCTTTGCCTTGGCCTCCTACACCTTTCAAGAAGCACTCAACCACCTTCAAGACTGGAATATTAGTGTAAAACTGAAAAAGAACAATTTAGAATAGCTACACCAAATGGTAGAATGAAAGGAGACAAACTAGAAGGAGTTTCACAAAAAATGACAAGCAACAAATAAGGCTAATTTTGGAAAGCTAGCACACAATAGAAATCCTATCAAAGGCACTAGAATGGATTACAAAACAAAAACTAAGATTAGAAACAAAAATAAGACACAAATGATGTGGCTGGTCACAAAATTTATAGGCAAAAAGATTACCAAAACCGAGAGCAACACATTTCAACTTTTCACTCCTTTTTGGCTTTTTCTTTTGCTTTTTCTTTCTTTTCTTTTTGGCAACATATTTTTCACTTCATTTTCTTTTAATGTTCAGGAGTTTAATTGCCTTTTGAACACTTAGAAGTCTCGGTTTTAGGTTAGAAAAACTGCAGCAAAAATTTTACACAAAACAAGAGGTGTTCACATGCATTTTGTAACTAGTGCTTCACTATTTTGTATTGTTTTTAGGTCAAATTTTTAAGCACTCATTCTTTTGTTTTTCTCATGCATTTAGAACACTCACACCTCTGTTTTGTCTCTATTTTAATGCTCAAAAAATTGCAATAGGTTTCAGCCACACGACTCAAAGAAACCTAATAGGAGAAGTGTTAACAATTTTTTTTGACAAAACTTTTAATAAGACATAATAGAAACCTAACTCTAGGAAATTTGCTAGAACTAATAGCAAATTAGGAACTCAATCATGTAAAATAAAAGCACATATAGTAAGGTACAGATTTAATAAGCAAAGACACAAAAATTTTCGGACACAACAACACAAAACAAAAAAATTAGGTCAAACAAGCTAGTCTAGGAAGATTCAACATACAAAGGACTACACATGACTTTCTAAGACAAAACAATTGATTAAGAAACAAAATCTATACTCAATGCATGTTGTCCAATCACGGACACATGTGAATGAATGGAGAAAACTCAAGCAAAAATCAAAAGCACAAGCACAAGAGTACCTAAAGCACCAAAACCGAAATTGATTCACAAGAATAGGAACAAGCAAACATGAATCAATTACTTCATATTAGACATATAGGATCCATCAAAAAATTTAGAAGACATAGATCCATTCAGCAAACACAAGTTTAGACAAAAATAAGGAAGGAACAACACGGATTCAAGTAGAAAAAGTTTGGAAACAAAACCTCAAGAGAACTAGGCTCTAGATACCAAAAATGATGGAAGTATTTGATGAAGGATTGATGTTCATCCAATCTTCCATGCATGGACCGAAATGCTTCTTGAGGTTGACACCTTAAGAACTCTGAAATCTCCTTTGAAGAAGCTTCAATGGAGGAGAAGTCCTTGAAGGAGGTTCGGCCACTTCCTAAGCTTGTGAAGGAAGCTTGAGGAACCAAGTCAAAAGTAGAAGAACTTTTGAGAGAAACCTTAGAGTGAGGGTTCTCTTCGGTTTTGGGACTCTTGAGTGAGAGAGAAAAACATATTTCTATTCTCAAATTGTTCAAAAGTGAGTACAAGAGAGGTAATTACAAATATATAGGGTAGAGGTAGCTTCTAGGAGAAGCTAACCTTAACCATGGTTCACTAGGAACCATGGTAAGGTAAGCTTAACTTCCTACGGTTTAGCAAGCTTGTAGGAGAAGCTAACCTTGACCATGGTTCACTTAAGAACCATGGTAAGGTAAGCTTACCCTACTAAGGTTTAGAAGCTTGCAAGGCAAGCTTCAAAACCTAAGAAGTGTAGCTTGAAATTTCGGCCAAGGAAGACAAGTGAGCTAGGCGGCCTTGAACTAATTTTGCTCCATGAATTAATTTGAAAATCCTTGATTTGGTTTAGTTAGGTTCATCATATGATGATGAGACCTAGCTAAATCAAATCTATGAAAAATTAGGAGCAAAATGAGTCTAATATGCAAAATTTTGCCTAGGCCCAACTCAGGCTCAATTTCTAAGCACACCCTCAAGCATTGCTAAATGCCACCCCTTTTTCCTTACTAAAAAAATACAAAATGAATGTATCAATTAAGGAGGTTAAATGGAGCTAAACTCTCCAAGTAGCCTACCTTAAAAACAATATACAAACACTAGGAAAAAGCAAGTAAAGTGTCTCACAAATACAAAGGCAAAAATAACCTATACAAAAGACTATGTACAAAATATATGCAAAATGTCTTTAAGATAATCTCATTCCTCTTGGTTCTTTTAAGGTATCACCTCTTGGATTCCTTAGGCTGGGCCATAGTCTATCAGTATGGCAGTATAAGAATGAAATAAGTGTTTAAAACATCAAATATGAGAGGTTGCACCAGAATCTATGATCCATGTATGATAATTATTATCTAGAGCAACATTCATACAGATACCTGTCACATTAGTAGCAATTGCATCTAAGGTAGTATCATCTTGCATTTGATTTGTTAGAAATTTGATTAATTGTTGACACTGATCAGGAGTTAAATTTGAAGACTGAGAAGTAAGTACGTTATCAGGGCTACCCGTAACCTGATTCACAGTATTGGTAGTACGATTCTTGAAATAATTTGGAGGATATCCAACCAGCTTGTAACACGTATCTTTGGTGTGCCCCAATATGTCGCAGTGTGCACACCTGGGCCTTTCTTTCTTGGTGAATCTGTTCCTACTAGTTGCAGGTTGTGAAGAGTTGACAGTAAAGGCAATGTTATCTGAATTAGCAACAGGGGGAGAAGAAGTGACAGCAATTTCACGTTGGGCTTCATCTTGAAGAACAAGAGAGAAAACATTTCCAATGGAGGGTAAGGGGTCTGAAAGGAGAATTTGACCCCGGATTTGAGAAAAGGAGTCATTCAAACCCATCAAGAATGACATCACATATTCAGATTCAGTAAATGATTGAAGTTGTTGAAGTCCTCCACAGGTGCATTGGAAGGTTGGTTTGTAGCCAGATAATTCTTCCCAGATTGACTTGAGCTTGGTATAATATGTGCTGATATCATCCATGCCTTGGTGGAGAGACATCAATTGGCATCGGAGTTGAAAGATGCGAGGACCATTCTTTCTTGAGAATCTTGTTTTTTAAATCGTCCCAAATTTCTTGGGCAGTAGACGCAAACAGGATGCTAGTAATAATATCTTTGGAGACAGAATTGTAGAGCCAAGAGATGACGACGTTATTGGCACGATTCCAAGCAGCAAAGGTTGAATCAGTAATCGCAGGTTTCGGGAGGGTACCATCAATGAAGGCCAATTTGTTTTTCACAGAAAGGGCAACTTGCATTGCTCTGCTCCAGGTGGTGTAATTTTTATGATCAAGAGGTTGAGATGTGAGAACAAGGCCAGGCCCATCCGAATGATGTAGAAAAAGAGGATTGGAGACATCTTGGCTTGGATCTTTTGCTTGATCAGCCATGAGTGGATAAGGAAATCAATCAGAGTGGCAGTTTGAGTGTTGGGGAATGGATCTTGGATTGTATTGAATAATCTCTTCTAATACCATGTTGAACTCACATACATGCACAGAGATGCACACAAAGGTACTGAAGAATGATAAAGTTGAACATCATGATGAGAGGAGGAAGAAGAAAGGAAAAGTGAATGACTGAAAAATGCATCTATGTATTTTATTTTAGAATGGCAAAGCCAATATATATACAAGACAAGGAAATTAGAAAATAAACAAAAATAACTAACTATACAAGTCATATAAATCCAATAGTCTTATTTCCAAATTTTAGTTCTCTTGCAGTTAAAGACCCTCTTATTTGATACTTCTTTGTGCTTGATGAGTTGATATACTTGCAGAGATATTGTGATTGAATATTGAATACTCGAAGGAAAAAATGGTTCTTGCTTATGCTTTGTTTGAGTTACTGTCAAGGCTCTTGGCCTTAATCACTTTTACCTCAAAGAAAAGGGTTGTGATGAAGGGATACTTCTTCTATGTCACTATTACCCAGCATGTCATGAGCCTGAATTAACTATGGGAAATAACTAGCACTCAGATGGTAACTTCATGACAATACTTTTGCAAGACCAGATGGATGGCCTTCAAGTTCTTCATGTCAGTCAATGGATTGATGTAACTCCCATGCATGGAGCTCTTGTATTGAACATTGGGGATATTCTGCATGTGGGTTCATCAAGCATAAAATAACATTAGGAACGCTAGCAACATTCTGACACTTTTTTCAACACTTTCAATTATTAACTGAAATTTATTAAAATCAGAAACTTTTGTGGATTCTGTATTTCATTTATTAAGTCTCTCCTAATTCAATGGTGAGACTTATAAAAATTTGTGATTTTTCAATAAATTTCAGTTAATAATAAAGACAATATTAGAAAGAATGTTTAAGACAACGTTTTATCTAAGTGTATATAGTTTGAAATATGGTGATTCCATGAGATTGCTTGTGTTGGAATTACATTGTTTTGGTAATAGGAGCGGGAGAGTGAAAGACAATAATCGTTCATACTTCATTAGATTGAAATTATGTTTATTGAAGTGATACAAAATGTTAAAAGTAAACAGATTCTGGTTAAATTAATAATTAGGTCATGTATTAATGTAGTACTATTGGTACAAACTCAACAATCTTAAGAATATAACTAGCGTCAGAGACATTAACACACTGCCGTAGATAGAAGTAAATTAACAAATTTTACTGCTTTCTACACAAAGATGAGGCAAGCCAAATATTAAAAACTGAAGAAGTTGCTTAAAGTAATAGTGTTGCTATTATATTATATGTTACACCTTAGTAATTTTATTTTAGAATCCTAGAATTGGTGTGGAGTATATACCATTGGATTTATTCGTAATTTTTGTTTCATTTCTTTGTCGAGAATGTCTAAAATAAATACCAAAAGTTTACACATATCAAACAGGAACTGAACAGTTATACTGATTATCAGTTTCACTTTGTTTTTGTGCATCCTATGACTAATGACAAGTTCAGTAGTGTTGAACATAGAGTTTTAGCTAAGGAAATGTACCTAAGTTTTGTCCTTTAAGAAAACATAAAGATCCTAGAATTTCAGTTGCATCCTTTTTCTGAACAGGTATATCAGAAGTCTTTGTTCCAACCAAGGAATTGTTATCTGAAGACCATCCACCAGCATAAACAGAAATTTCTTAAAAAGATTACAGTCACATCGTTATGCAATTGATAGTGGAACTCCCGCACAATTACACACTTCAAGTTGTGATGATCATTGCCAATTGCATACAAAATCTTGACCTTTAGCAGACCTGGTTTATATAAATACTTGGAATTCACACTGTTCTGGTTCTGCAATCAGTAAAATAAAGCTGACCATCAACTTTAACCTCATGCTTTTTAATTACATCTAGAATTGCGACTCTTCAAAGCAATAATTTAATTTTTGGTTAAATAAGTTTTGGGTACTTTATCTATTTCGGAATTCAGCTTATAGGTCCTAAAAAAATTTTGCCCATTTTTAGTTCTCATTTAACTTTTTCCAGCAGTTTTAGTCTCTAAGTATTAGCGTGTTCCAACAAAAATATATTTCAGCACAATACATCAATTATGTGACATAGATACAAGAGTGACATGTGTCACCTACATGTGATATCACCCGGCACCTTCATGTAGTGTTACTTGAAATTTTAATTTAATGTCAGGGACTAAAACTATTGAAAAAAATAAATAAATGAAAGACTAAAAGTGGAAAAGAAATAATTGGGGGGCTAAAAGTTGAATTATAAAATAGTTAAAGAAAGAAAAACTTATTTAAACTTTTTTTCCATCCATTAATTTTTATTGCTAGCAAGTACTAGTCCTGCAAAAGGGGTTTGAGTACCTTTGGATTCAATCAAGACAATCATTATCAATAACTTATTTGCTTAGCAAGACAAAAAGATGTGGTAGTGGTGGCTTGAGAAGAAGATCTCAGACCTGGAACGACTTTAGCTTTAACGTGGTGAGGTAGATGATATGGTGGTGTTTTGAAACTAACTATCCCAAACAAAAAGACGAAGATTCCAAAACAGAAGCAACTAAACTGAAAAGCAATTCTTGATCTTCCTATTTGTTTTTAATAGAAAGTGATAGAACCGGTGATAACCTGATACTACCAGTAGCGCCAATGGCAATGACAAGTAGTTATATCCATAGTTTTAAAAACCGGACCGGTCATTGAACCGGTTAAGGTACTGGGTCAATGGGTTAAAGGTTGAACCGGTGAGTCACTAGTTGAACCGCATGACTCAGTTTTTATTTATTTTTATTAAAAAAATATTCATATTAAATATATTTTATACTTATAAATTTTAATAAATTCATATCTTATTTTAAATTTCAATTTTTCTATCTTATTTAAAATTATTTTTATTTTTATTTTGTAAAAAATATATAAAAAATTACATGTTAAACTGTATATTAATACAAATTAAAAATATAAATAATATGTACATATATAATATGTTTGCAATTGATATCACAAAATAATATATGTAATATCTACATATATATTATATTATTAAATATATAATAAAATTAATAATATACTATAAAAGTTATTTAAGTTGTATATTATATAAACAAATACATTAGAACAAGTAGTCATTATTATATTTAATAAGAATTTTTGTTCTTCCATTAAAATATTCAATTTTCATTATTATTTTTGTGGTTTATGGTCCCTTAAAAAAAATTTATAAAAAAAAAAAAAAGTGGTTGAACTGGTTTGACCCACCGGTTCACCGGTTGAACCGGAAAATTGACCGGTTCAATCCGGTTTGAAACGGGTCGACTGCATAACCGATCCAACTTAAGGTTCGGACCGGCTGGACCACCGGTTCCCGGTCCAACCGGTCCGACCGGCCGGTTCGGTCCGGTTTTTTAAACACTGGTTATATCCGATTGTTAACAGACAAGGAAAATGTTGCAAACACTGCACATCAAATGAACTTTTACAGGAGAAATTAATTCCAACTGCGGCAAAACTTGGAAGTGTTTAGTTACATCAACACTTAGTTTCCTAGATTTACCTGTCAACTTTTCAAAAGACCTGAAACTATCCATCCACTGTATAAATTCAACTCTATCTTTCATCATTCATTTATCATATAACCACAAAAGGAAACAGAGTGTCCATTATTAACCCTTGCCTAATAATGCTCAACATTGGTTTGTTCAAATCAAATAAATAATCAATACCAAATAATACAAATCAGATTGGCTGCTAGAGAAACTAATCCCTACAACGTCAAAACTCAGTGTTAATATCAATTCTTAATTACCAAACACCAAGCTTATCAATCTCTATCTTTCCACAAAAGACTTGAGACTACCCATCCAACGCAGAAGCTCAATTCTATCCTTGTTCATCATATATTTGTGCAAGAAATCCGCAAGCTCATCATTCACTCCCCTTGCGTCCAAGTAGTCATAAAACTTTTCTTGAACTTTAGCATTCAGGTCCCTGCAATCAAAAACCAAAACACAAAAATCACTAACAAACCAACTTCAAGTAACCAAATAACATCAAATCAACTAGGGCATTTCACGAGTTTTCCTCATCAATTCAAACTCGTGTTAAAAGAAACAGTTCACAACCACAACATCAAGGTTTATGTGCCTCCACCAAGGTTTTAAGAAACTGTCCACGACTGCAATTTCAGCTGCAATTGCGGCTGCATTTGTCGTCAATTCCTTGCAATGATATGAATCACGACAAAACGCAACTGCAATTAAAAACCTTGGCTTCCACAACCTCAATGGTAGCTACATTTGATTGTAACTTTCCACAATACCAACAATCACGATCAAGACAAAACCGCGACCACACTTTAAAACCTTGTAAGCGACACAATAAACAAGAAACCTTTGGCCAATGAACAACAAACAAAATCAAAATAGTTTCAGAAGTGATAGCAACACACTCTCTAACACACTCACTCTCATTGGTTAAAGATTTTTGAAAACTACAAAACCAGCAAGAGAGTCATTAAATAGAGTTGCAACCACCAAATTTTGTGTTTTTCAATAAATTTCAACCAATCAAAGAGAATGCGCTTGTTCGAGTGTCTCACAGAATGTGTTGCTAACATTTCTCAAATGGTCAATATGATTCTCCAAACCTGAAGTTAGGTCCAATGTAAGGCCTAGCCGGCATACAGCCCCGCCTTAACATGTAAACTTTTTCAACATTCAAACAATCCGGCCACGCAGAGCACACAAACTCTAACTCACTGCCACCTTCCCCCTTTGATATATCCACAATTAAACTAAGGTGAAGACGCACATTCACCCCAGAACTGAAATCATCACATGCAGGAACATGTTCACACCCATCAAACATGGTAGCCTCAATTTTAATATCCTCACATTCCCCAAACTTGCCCTTTATCGTAACCACTTGCTCCCCACGTCGCTCCTCAACCGTAAACGATTTGAATTCAGCCTCGGGCTGAAAAACACATAACAATACTACATTAGTAAGCAATGATTAGAAACAATGGAACGAATTAGGAAATTTTTGTTGTTAACCTGGTGTGGAGGAGCGTACTCGTATTGGTACACGATTTCGTTTCGGAGTATTCGTAGCATGTTGGAATGGAAAGGCGATTTGGTCAGAGGTTGTGGTTGGGACGCAAAAGTAGTGTTCCCCAAACGCGAGATGGAGGAAAGTGCGTTTTTTGATCTTAGGGTTCCAATTTGCGATGAGGAACAGATACATGTTCTTCGAAATCCCGTTCGAATAAGAGAAGCCATTGATTCGGGTATTGGGAAAGTTTGAAGCAGGGTTTTTAAATGTCCAGTTTTTATTTTTAATATTGAATTATGGAGGGATTTTAGGAAATTAATGAAAATGTAAAATTCAGTTACTGGCAGGAATTTTTGCTTGATGAACTAAGAATTTTGAGGAAATTTATTTTAACAAAAATGTACTACTTGTGAACAAAAGATATAAGATATATCGATATTAATAAATTTTTATTTTATATTTGATGTACATATATAATATATAATATAACAATATATAAGTGAGCTATTTTCTCATTTAGTTACTTGATTTTTATTTTTAATAAGATAATTTTACCCTTCAAATAAAATTTTCATTAAATAATTATGTAATACATTTTTATTGTAAGTAAAAATATAAGTTAGATTAGACCAAAATTTGAATATATTAAAATTAAAATTTAAGTTTAATTTATTATTATTTATAGACTTTATTTTATACATATGGTCTAGTATTTTTAAAAGTCTAACTTGACTTATTACTTTATTTAAAAATTTACAATACATTAATAACATTAAATAGGTTAATAAACTTAATTTTAAATAAATTAATAATTAAGTTTATATATATATATATATATATACAAGTTTTTTTTTAATTTACATGATAAAAAAATAATTTATTTTAATATTATTAAAATTTAAAGTTTAAAATAAAAAAAATAACTTAAAATCTAACTCAACCTTATAAAATTAATAATACTTATTAGAATAGATTCTAATATCATTTTTAAAAAGTAGATTAAAGTCAAACTCAACCTTATAAAATTAGCTTGTAAGATAATGATTATTATATCACTTATATATTATTATAGCCTTATTTAACATGTAGGATCTTCATCATTATTGGTCTCTCTCCATCTTGTTTCTAAAGAGTGTATCAATCTTGATTACATCTATGTATATGTATCATTTGTATACACAAAAGTTCATGTTATTAAAACTTTTAACTAACAAAAGTTGATCCAATTGATAAGGGACAATTTTATATCTTAGAGACGTGAAATCAATTTTTGTTGTCGATGTAAGAATCTTGTTAGTGGATAATCTCTAAGTATCTCAGTTAGTGCTCATAAAACATTGAGAGCTATTCTGACTCTAATAAATTCTCGATACTTAACTCATCTAAACTTTTTATATCAATTAGTGTAAATAGGAGTTCTAATTTGACTATTATTCTTCATGTCGTAGACATGTATATATCTAGCATTACACTTAGATGTTAGTATCTTGAAAGAAATATTTTGTTTTATAGAGCATTACTGTATATTTCACTTTCAGGGTAGCATTAGACGATGAATTATCATTCATCTTTTCACATTTTTGGAAACTCAGTTGCCTTTAACTCATGTTGATATACAAATGTGGTCATGAAAAACAATGGCGAATCTTCAATAGATACTTTTTTATATTTTTAAATTATATATTATTGTATTATTAATTTTATATATACTTTTTTATATTATTATTTTCAAATTTCATTCTCCAAAATGGTTTGCCTTCTGGAACACGCTACAAACATCCCATTGTACCTATGACGATTCCAAAAACCCCATAACATAAAAACTTATGATTTTTACTTGCTGCCACCAAATCGGACTAATTGCAAGGTTGCATATAGGAGTTGGGAACAACTTAGTAGACTCCTCACCTTCACCGTAACCCCAAATCCAGTTGGTATGTGTCTCTCTATCTATTGCTTTTTCTTTCTTTCTTTCTTTCTTTTCTTCTCAACTCTGATGTTGCCTTTCTTTCTTCAAGATTTTCTATTTTATGCTTTTCAGGTTACCATACTCAAATGCTTCTTTTCTGACTTAGGTTAAGAAAATATAAATAGCAAATTAGCAATCGGTACTTTGGTTATCCTTGACTTTCATGAATTTTAACTCATTAGAATTACTTTTGCTCTTTTTTACTATTGCGTGGCAGAATTATTCAAGTTGGATTACTGAAAGATCGAGAATACGCCATTTGCTTATGCATCCATAGAAAAAGTATGTAAAGAGTAAAAGAATTGATTCTTTTTCCAAGAGAAAAGCTTGTGAGAAAGATGAAAAAAATGCAACTTGTATGTCAAGTGAACTTGAGAAATTTCTTAAGAATCCAAGAATTGAAGAAAATTAGAAGCAACCCCCAAAGGTTCGTAGAATTACATATAATGAATTTGAAAATTCTTTGGAACGTGATCTAGGAAAACGGCCTTAAATTTGGCAATACCCACCAAATCAAATAGATGAGGTACGAATGACTTATCTAAAATAGGGTCCATATCAAATGCATCTAGAAAATTATCCTTTGCTTGGTAAAGATGATCATCCAAGGAGATTTCAACACACTTGGTTTGGAATATTTTATTCATGGTTAGAGTATTCACCTTCAAAAGATGTTGCATATTGCTTGCCCTGCTATCTTTTTAGTAAAAAACCAAGCGGACACCCTGGTTCAGATGCTTTCATTGCTATAAGTGATTGAGTTTGAATTCTAATTGGCAATGAGTTGATTAGCATAAACAGGTTCTAACTTTGTTGATTTTTTTTCTATAGGTTTTAAAAGTTGGAGGAAAGTTAATAATGGAAAGAATTGTGCTTTTCTTAAACACATTGGGAAGGATCCTTGCATACCACACAATAATGCAATCTTGCCAGAACATGAAAGGACATGAAATCTTGCCAGAACTGACTAACAAAAATGGAGTCTCTGTCACTAGTGATGGTACTAAGAAAGTCATGTAATTTAAACGCATTATCCATATAAGATTGAGCCACGTCACTAATTGTATAAGGATGAGACAAAGCCATAAAATGTGCAGCTTTTCTCAACCTATCTACCACCACAAATATCACTTGCTTGCCAAATGAACTAGGCAAACCCTCAATGAATCCATAGTAATATGATGCTAAATTTGTTCAGGAACAGGAAGAGGTTGAAGTAATCCAGGAGATGCTACAATGTCATATTTACATTGCTGACAAATTGAACATTGTTGGATGAACTTCTTGACATCTTTGATCAACCCTTTCCAATACACAACATCTTTAACCCTCTTCATGGTAGCATTGATTCCTGAATGTCCTCCTCCAGCAGAAGCATGTAGCCATTGTAATACATCATCCCTTAATGTTGGATCATTACCAATTACTAATTTTCCCTTTCTCCTCAATTCGCCCTACTGCCATTTATAATGTTTGTGAGCAATTGATCCCTCTTCTATTTCCTTGATCAACTTCTATAAGGTAATATCGTTCACCCATGACAAGTGAATTTTATCTATCAATTTAGATTATAATTGATGAGTACATAAACTACTGCACTCAACCACCTCTCTTCTTGAAAGAGTATTAGCAACTACATTTTCTTGCCCTTTTCTATATTCAATTAAGAAGTCAAACTCCATGAGTTTAACTAGCCATTTCTACTTGAAATCAGTTGACAACCTCTGGTCCAATATATATTTAAGGCTATAATGATCAATTATGATAATAAAATGTCTATTCAAAAGGTAATGTCTCCATCTCTGAACAACAAAGACAACGACTAACAATTCCTTCTCATATGTAGACAGTGACTATTGTTGTAGATTAAGGGCTCTGTTGATATAAGCTATAGGGTGCTGCTCCTGCATAAGAACTGCCCCTATCCTACAACTCGATGCATCAACTTCCACCACAAATACTTTAGAAAAATCTGGAAGAGCTAAAACTAGGATGCAACTGAGCAATTCTTTCAGTCTATGAAATGCCAATTTAGCATCTTGAGTCCAACTAAATCCATCTTTTTTGAACATGTCAGTCAATGGTTTTGCCACTACTCCATATCCTTTCACAAACCTCCTATAATAGCCAGCAAGACCAAGAAACCCTCTCAGTTGCTTAATAGTCTGTGGAAGAGGCCAATTGAGCATAGCCTCTATTTTATTCAAATCTGTAGATACCCCTAAACCAGAGATGAAATGACCAAGGTATTCTACTTTATGAACAGCAAAATAACATTTACTCCTCCTAGTAAACAAGTAATTGCTTTTAAGAGTAATTAACAATACAGGTAGCTTGGACTATGCAATTATACTATTATGGATATAGTAGGAGACAAATGTATAATTTATCTTGGAGTTTACTTCAACTACTTTGGCTTACTTCATGCCAGGTAATCTTTGATATTTAATGATAGTTTTTTTTATAATTATTTTATGAAATGACTAGTAAATGATAGTATTTTTTCTTGGATTTCATTAGCATACATGTTTGTTTTAAGTAGAGGAAATGATAAATTCTGTTATTTCTTTTTTTAATTAAATAATAATAATTTATGTCTATAAAAAAATTTGACACTCCAAATATTTTCTCCAAGTTTCGCCAGTGATGAAAAACCCTTTTCTTAACAAAGTTTTGATCTATGAAATATCTCTGCATGTTTTTTAGGTCACACCTGTGAATGTTGAGAAGTAAGGATGTTAAATTTGAAATTAAATCACTAATTACAAGTTCAAGATAATACAAAATAGTTGCTATAGTATATGATGAATGATGCTTTTTCAGAATATGCATGTAAGATTGAGAATAACTCAAACCAACTTAAAAATAATTTAAAGTTGAATTTGATAATTAGTTTATTGAATTTGGTTATGAATCAAATGAAGTGAATTTAAGCTAAAATTTTGAATTTAATAAATAAACTGATATATTATTAAAGAAAATAAGGTAAACACGTGTTGAGTACACTCGATGGTGGCCAAATCTATTGTAATTGTGAAGTTGATCATGTCATCTGATTATCTCTTTTATTCAAATAAAACACATTTCAGAAAACATTTTTGTCCAACAGATATGACTTTGTAGGTTGTCATGACAAAGCTAACAAATCAATTTGAAGCTTGTAAAGATAGTGTCTTACAGGACTTATTTGTGTGATATGATAACAAAAAATACAAAGAACATTGTAAAGGATAAAAATTATTAACGTTTAAGAATAAGTCAAAACTGATAATTCAATGAAGAGATGCAAACCTTAAAATCAAGGTTTCGGACAAGCATCAACTAAAAATTTAAATTAATTTATAAAAATTTAAATTTAAATCACATATATGTTGGAGTTAAACTCCCTTTATTTTTTTCACCACAAAAAATAGAAGAAAAAAAATCCTTGTTTTTATTTGGTGGGAGGAATATCCAAGTTTCTTTCATCATTTTGTTTGCACACTCATGTTCATAAACAAGGGCTGAAAAATTGATCTCATTCGGATAATGTTTACATTATCATATCCCCCACTCTGCCACAAACTCGATGCCACGTGTCACCAAAGCAATCACAAATCCTTGGCCACTATTATTATTATTATCTTATGCACTTGTTTGTTGTTTCCCATAGCATAGTAGAAGGAAGCATTAGCATCGACATTAGCAGCATCAATGGCCTCTTCAGTGATGGCTTCTGTGGCCCTCAAACCTGCCCCTTTCACTCTTGACAAGTCCTCAGTTAGAGGGCTTCCCTCCCTTTCAAGGAACTCCTCTTCCTTCAAAGTTGTGGCCAGTGGTGGCAAGAAGATCAAGACTGACAAGCCTTATGGTTAGTTAGAAACCAAACATGCCCTTGTAAAAATACACATATATAGAGTTTATTTTGAGAAACTCTTCTAAATTTATATCCAAATAGACTTATAAGCACTTTTGTTAATTTTGTGTGGATGTTTGCAGGAATTAATGGTGGCATGAACTTGAGGGATGGAGTTGATGCATCTGGCAGGAAAGGAAAGGTTTGGACCTTTGTGACTATTTAATTTACCCATATTGCATCAAATTTTGCTACATAATTAACATATGTTGTAGTAAGGGAACATATGGAGAATATTCATTTTATGTGTATTTATGATGTTAATGTATCTCCTATGATTAAAAAAAAAGTAATTTTAGTTGTTGATAAGAAAATCAACCATTAATATTTCAATATATTCATGATTTGTTATGTATGTGTATCATATTGACGGCATATAAGGAAAAAAAATATTAATTTAAATTCATTGTCATAGTTATAAACTTATAATTAATTGAACATGGGAATTTCTTCTTTTTCTTGTTATGGAATAATATAAAATCACTGGCAATATTTAGCAGCTTTAAGCTTTTGAATTCGTTAGTTAGTTTAATACATAACATTAGAGTCTCTCTGATTAAGGAGTCTAATAAAATAATTCCATTCCTTATGATGTTGAATTTCTAGGAGATAGAAGTAGTTTAAAGTTTAAACATAAAACTTTTAAGATTGTAGGTAGTATTGAATTTAGTATACTATTCTTCTAACTTCCAAACATGAATTCAGGGAAAGGGTGTTTACCAGTATGTGGACAAATATGGTGCTAATGTCGATGGGTACAGGTAATAAGATCTATATTATATGAATTAATATTTTAGCTTTTATATAAATGATTTAATTTTAAATATTATCATTCATTTGGATAGAAATTAAGCTTCTCATTCAAATTCCATTTGCCTGATTTATTATGCAGTCCTATCTACGACACCAAGGAATGGTCACCAACCGGTGATGTCTACGCTGGCGGTAACAAACTTTTCATCAACTTTAAAATGCCCTAAATTTGACATTCAACATGAAAAAGTAGCATTGGATCAACTTCTATGGAAGTATTTATAAAAGAAAAAAAGAAATAATTTTTTCATAAATTATAAATTAATTGTGTAAATTAATTTGTAGAAATTATAAATAAGTTTTAGTTAATGTAGGAATTAACTTTTATTTTAATTTTTTAATTTATGCAGGTACGACTGGATTGGCTATCTGGGCTGTAACTCTAGCTGGTCTTCTAGCTGGTGGTGCACTTCTAGTCTACAACACAAGTGCTTTGGCTCAATAGACTATGCAAATCCATGTTTAAGTTACAACTTAGTCCATGTAACTATCTAAAATCGAATTCTTCATCAAGTACTTTGTGGATATGTTCCGTCTGTTATAAATGCGTGGTGGATTTGAAAAATCTTTTTGTTAGTATAATCATGCATCATCATCGGTGTCTCCATTTTGTTTCTCAATATGTTAATCTTGTGCATAGCTAACTTGTAGGCATGGTCTCTTTCTCCTTAGCATTTCTGGTGAATGGTTTCAAAATGCCAACTGTTTATAGTTATAACTAGCCGAATTACTTTTTTCCAAGGACAAATAACGAGTGCTGTTTTATAATGAAAACACGTTATAATTGTATTTTCAACACAACACAAAAACTACCCAAGTTTTGCCATTTAACAAAATATTACCCAAGAGCTTGATTTATACATAGGTTATGTTTCTATTTTCCCTACATTTTTATGGGTGCATTTATTTAAAGAGTGTTTAGTTCTAAGAACGTAAATTTTGAAATAATCGTTATTACAAATGTAACCTAATTTTAAAACGTATTCTCAAGCATTATTGATTCTTAGGGAAATCACGTTCCCTTATCTAATTTTATATCACGATAAAATAAAGAAATAAATAAAAGGCAAGTTATAATTGCATAGCCATGGCGTAAAAGATTTGTATTAATTTCTAGACCCACAATGATGCGATGCTCGTACAACCTCAAATTCTCTTTGCGATCGAACCAATTACTTATTTTACTTGTTTTCTACTTAAAGCCAACACATAAAAGTTGTTGCTAGTATTAGATTTTCTTCAGATGTTCACATGAATTAGCTGAAATAATTCGAATCATTAAATACATTCAAAATAAATTTTACAATCAAATGTCTTAAAAATACCGATTTCATTATAAAATAACATAATCCTTTGCACTAAATATCCAAATGCATAGACAATAATAATTTCAAAATCTCATCTCAAAGAATGTAATTCGCATTCGTATAAAGACTCGGTAAGATGCATTTAGTTTAGCATTCTTATAAAAACGAATTAGAAAGAGAAACATTAAGCGTAAACCTTTGCGTCAATAACAAAACCAGCTAATCTACAATACAATAGAAAAAATAATAGTAGATCAACTTCAACGTATCATCTCACTACATGCAAGTTACCTATAAAAATCCCCAAAACTATCCTCAGTAAGAACTAGTGTTCACATTATTGAGCATAAATCAAATGATTGAGAATAGTGGCAACTGATGCAAGTTGATGGGAATAAACAACTTTGGTTAACCAAACAGCAATATAAACATACATCTATACAAGCTGCCGTACAACATGCATTTGTCTGCGCTTTCGTCCTTGGATGACAATAGTTACTGTTCATCCCAAAAGCAAAATAAAAATAGGTTTCCAGCGCCTCAAAAAGCAACCTATCCACTTCCTAATGCTCCGCCAGTGTTACTTCCTAATGCTACTTTACTTCCTACCTCCGTTGCCTGCCACAACGAACAATTATAAGCATTTAATTACTCATTACTACTTAATCAACAAGTAAATCATACATATGATATGGATGAAGTATCGTGCATACAAGAATAAGACACAATCTTCAGCAGTGCTATATTGTCCTTCCCATTTGAAGCGTCACCAAACTGTGAAGAGGAAACAAATTTAATTTATTTAGTGCAAATCCATCAAGGACAATGTAGTGTGTCAAATAACAGACATGAAGAAAATCAAGTATCAGAATCACAATTTCTCAAGTAACACGACACATCAAGCTGCCACCAGAGTTTGATTTAGATTATCCCTATGCCATTGAATAACAAATATTTAGTCACTGTCCCTAAACAGAGTAAACTGACTAAACATTCTATTATAACATCATAATAGATTTTACTGACAAGTATATCATAGATAAAATAAGCCAATTGATGTCAATAGTAGGTTCACCAAGCATATTATGTTTAAGGAGTCCAGAACAAAAGACTACCTTTTCATTCTATGCTGTTAGTTATCTTCATCACCATCAGCTTCCTTCACATCAACAGTGAAACCATACTCCTGATCACAGCCCAGGTATGAATCACACATGAAATAAAGCGCATAGGATTTCCTTCCAACATCAGCAGGAGCAGCAAACTCCAGTTTGGCTTTTAACTTCCGCTGCAGGGAAACCCGTTTAATGGCAAGCAAAAGATTGGTTTTGGTATCACCAACAACAAGCCACCATCCCTCCTCCTTGGCTTTTGGATACCTGGGAGCATCAACAGGTCCTAGTTCTGTCTTGCCCTCAAGATCTCGCTCAAGAGTGACCAGTAAAGTGACATCCTCCCCAGCACGTACATTGTCACCGTCCAGCACCTCATATGACAAATCAATATTGGGGAAACGGTTGCAAAATCGGGCAATATCCAACAACTGTGAATCTGACATGCCCAACAATTCCTGCCTTTCATCATCCTCCATCTCTAATAAATCAAACACAGTTTCTATACTCTTCCCTGGGTTCTCCTGGCATTTCTTAGCTAGATCCTTTGTGAAATGAGGAAGTTGTAGTAGCATGGAGTCTCGTTCCCACATTCCCTGTGTCACCATTTGACTGACTTCCATAGCAAGAAGAGCCAGGCTCAGCCAACCATTGCTCGATATCACATCTACCATTGCTTGGAGCAGTCTATTTGCAGAAAGAAGCACCTCCTTCTGGTCTAATGCAAGATTCCCACCAACAAATTGCCTAGAGAAATGGGCCTGAAGCAAAGCATTAGCTTTAACATGCGGATCTGTAACCTTGGGGTTTTCAAAGGAAAACCTCTGGTGGTTAATTAACTTGCGAACGACCTCTTCCTCTCCAGGTCGTATTGGAATCTGAGCATACTCCGAAGCTGAAGATAGAACCTCCAAAAGACCCTTCATTTTGGTTTTCGAAGTCACAGATGATGAAAACCTTTCAATTGTTGTGTAACTGATGTAATAATAAGATGCTATCATTCCAAGATTGAGAGGAGAAAGGTCCATATCATCCTCAATAGTAATGCACTTGCTTGCTTCTAAATCACTCAATGTGCTTTCCACCATTTCTGAGAGGTGATCAGAAAGATGCCTGTGACTAACACCTTGCAAATTGTAATAGTTGGGATTCTGTGTGAGCCTCCTGTACATGAATGTCCATGTAAGATAATCTACAGCATCTTGCTTGTTTTCAATAATTCCAGCAACAATTTCAGCATTCAGGTTATCATGCAAGAAGTGATGAAGATGGCTTTCAACTGGGAATGCCTCGTATAAAAACTTCTTGTAGTACTCTTTTCGAGGAGCATGGCACAAAATAACGCATTTTCCAGAATTGTCTACCAAGGGCCGGCTGGCATGACCCATCATCTGCAGAAGATCAGTAACAGGGTAATCTGTCTGTGCATTCTCCCGCCCATCATAGTATTGTGTGCCCATCACAACTACCAAATGAGCTGACAATGTCACTCCCCAACACATGGAACTGCTCAAAACACAGACTTGAATCCAGCCTGCTTCATATAGCTGTGACACGATGTCATGATCAAGACTGTTCAAGCCCTCATGCAAGTACCCCACTCCTTCACGTAAAGTGACTTTCAACATTTCATCACTAATCTTGTCAAGGAAAGGTTCAAGCTCTTCTGGGGACCGCAATAAAAATGGCTTCTCCCCACTGTCTGCACCAGAGTATGTGATCAGATCAACAGCTGTCAGCCGAACATGCTTCCTTGTAGGTACAAATATGAGAGCAGGTTTCCCATTCTTGGCATGTTGAACAATTGCAGTGTAAGTTGGCTTGGTCATTGCCTGCATCCTTGCCTCAAAATTGGCAATATCTACACCCTGAATGTGAATTTCCAAAGGCACAGGACGTACACCAGGGGGGAAATTGAAAAGTCCATGGGAGGTAGCTCCAATCCATTCTCCCAGATCTTTTGCATTTGCAAGTGAAGTAGATAAAGCAACAATTCGAATCTTGTTTTCAACCTGACTAGCAATGTATCTCATCCTGGACACAACAACCTCTAAAATGGGACCTCCTTGACCTCCAATCAAGTGGAGCTCATCGATGATGAAAAGACTAACTTGTTGAACATGTTTCCTCTGTTTCCAGCGGCGGGATAAAGCATCCCATTTCTCAGGAGTACTAATAATAATCTGACCTTTCTCAAGCAACTTCAAGTCAGTGGCAGTTTCTCCAGTTAATTCAACCACTCTCAATTTAAGACCACCACCAAATTTCCTCTCCCAATCACGATACCGCTCCTTGGCAAGAGCTTCAACAGGTGCAACATAAACAACACGCATAACACTATCAGGCCCCTTTTGATGATTCCTCAATATGGCAAACTCTGCACATATAGTCTTACCACTCCCTGTTGGAGCAGCAACTAAGACATTGTCGTCAGAATTATACAGAACTGTGAACACTTGGGTCTGAACAGGATTAAAATGCTTAAAATCCTGATAAAGTGCTTCATATGATGGATTTCGCAAGGCAGTCACAGGAAGTGGTTGCAGATCCAATAATTCAGTTGGTGGAGGATACTTTTCAGGTAAGATTAAATGCCTGAAAGAAACAGGTAAAACAGATTGCGATCCAAGCCATCTATCTGAAACAACACGGATAAAGTACTGAGGGGGAAGAGGCTCATATATTGGCACTGTGAAATTCAGTGTGTGGTCGTCATCAATATACTGCTTTTTCAGCATAAAATATTCATGGTGAAGAATATATTCCCCATCATTATCCTCCACAATAACCCAGAATGGTTCAACATATCCATGAATCCGGTCATCCCATGCAAAATCTGGAGTTATTGTCAGCTCAACCCTCAAAACTGTGCGAGTAATTGGCTGCACATGTGCTACAAGATTCAGTTTAGGAAACTGGTGGATAAATTTATGAAGTGTCCTTCCCATCTTTGGTGCACGAATAAGTTCACCTATCTCTTGTGATGATAGGTCATAATACCTGTCCCAAGCCAAATCTTTCTTCTCCAACTTCGTTAATAAATCACTTGGAATTCCATTAAACTGACGAAGGGGTGTTTGGACACTCCACATCCTCTTAGTCACCATTTTGCATAGGTTCAAAGCCTTCTCAGCTAACTGTGCCCATCCTCGTTTCAAGACAATCTCAAAAAGAGCCCGCAGAAGGCGTCCAGCACTCTAAAATATAAAAATAAAAAATAAAAAATAAAATTACAAGAATCAGCAACAAGACATAAGGCAGCTACTGTTTCCAATATTAATCACTCAACAAAGGGAATGAATGAATTCTAACCTGAGTTATAAAGACCATATCAGATGTCAGCGAGAGTCCTTCAAGCTTTAATTGTGAAATGTATGCTTGCAGCAAAACATTGATCTTGGCACTTGGCTCTTCCAGACTTTCCTTGATGGGAATGGGAACTCGGTCCAAAAGCTTTGCCAGCTCCATCTTCTCATCCTGCCTTACTGTTACATACTTGAACTCTTCACTCAATGAGAACAATCGACATAGCTCTATGTCTCCCATTGTAGGCTTCAAATGCTCGTTATATGTGGATATGGTTCCGTGTGTAATGTAATAGTAACTAGCAATACGACCCAAGTCAGTGACCTGAAAATATCCGCTCTTCCTATCATACTTTACCAAATTATTTCTATCCAAGATGGTTGCAGCTGTATGAATCTGCAAGATTACATCAAGACAGATTAATATTAGCCAATAAATCAAAAAAGGACAGTATGAACAGGCAACATATATCCCAAAATTTCAACATCATTTTAAATCCATTCAAGAACTATATATAATTAGAATTGGTAATTTTCAGACAATGAAGATTTGGTTCCCTTATCATGCAATTCTACATAAATCATGGTAATGATAAATCAAAAAAGTCACTACACTGGATAATGATCACCAAACAAGAAAAAGGAAAGTAAGTCACCTAATAAATTAAATCAAATGACTACAGACACATCTTGCTTTAGTTCAGATAATTATACAGTGATAAATTAGAATCCCGAGATTCTTACCAAATCAGCCCTCCTTTCTTCCAATGTTATATCCCTTGTAAGGATGTCAGGTGCTATACCATATAGTGAAGGATTCCTCAACATACGGACATACAAGTAAGTGTATCCAAGCCAATTACAGGCTTCCCTAGCATTTTGCACAGTACCGAGAACAATTTCTGCATTCAGCTGATCAGCCAGTTTGGACACAAACTGACTCTCGATAGGAAGTTGTTGGTTCATAAGAGAGAGGTAATACTGCAACTCACTATGACCGGTAACAATTATTCCCTCACCATATGAGTCATACTGGGGCCTTCCAGCACGACCCAGCATCTGCATCACATCAAGAGGACTCAGTTCAGTCCAGGCCCCCTTTTCGGGATTGTAAATCTGCGTCCCTTTAATTATGACTGTATGAGCTGGAAGATTCACACCCCACGCAAGGGTAGCAGTTGATACTAACACTTGCACGTGTCCATCGGCAAAGAGATCCTCAACAAGCTGACGATCTGTCCTGGTCATACCAGCATGATGAATTGCAAAACCATATGGCAGAAGATCTTTAAGATCATTGCTCTTCACAAGATCTGTATGAGTATGAAGAATCTCACGGCTAGCACTATCTTCTTTAAGGAACCTACCAAGAGTATCATTTGCAAGAGCAGTATCTCTGATGGCTCTAGCAGTTTTGGCAGTTTCTTTCCTTGAATGTACAAAGATAAGAACCTGATGTTTTCCGGCCACAGCCATAACTTTCTCGTAGCAGATATCATTCATCAACTGGAACCTCTGAAGTGGCTTCTTCACCGTGATTCCCACATACTGTTGACTAAGAGGAACAGGTCTATAACTATTATCAAAATAAAACAACCCCTTCTTCAAATCAACTCGCAAGAACAGTGCAACATCTTCATAATTAGGAAGAGTAGCAGACAATCCCACCAACCGAATATAGTCCTTTGTTGTTTCAATCTGCCTTACTGTTCTAGCAACAATACTTTCAAGAACAGGTCCTCTGTTATCATGAAGAAGGTGAATCTCATCGATGATAAGAAGCTTTACAAGCTGTGTATAAGTACGGTCTCCTGACTTTCGAGTGATAATATCCCACTTCTCAGGAGTTGTGACAATAATTTGAGTCTCTTCTATTTGCTGCCGGGTTAGTGACTGGTCTCCACTGAGCTCCCTAACTTTAACATCATATTCCTGCAATCTATTGGACAAATTACCAACAACCTCAGCCACAAGAGCTTTCATAGGCGCAACATAAACAATTTTATAAGCACTATGGTCAATCGAACCATCCTCAGGATTCCTGTGCCGTGCAATTTGTTGAAGTATAGTTAACACAGCAACATTAGTTTTTCCAGCCCCAGTTGGAGCACAGAGCAGAAGATTATCAGGCTTGAAGAGGGCCGTCTCATAAACCTTGCTCTGCACCCTATTCAACTGCGTCATTCCTTTAAAAGCTGGTTGTGCCCAATCCGGCATAGATGATATTTTCACAAGCTTCTCATTACTATCAAGCGGTTTGGCCTTCAAGGCGGGCACATGAATCTCTTCATAACCCTTGCTGAGATGTCTATAGGACCCATCCGGTAGGTCACACTTCTTCTTAGCCATGAAAAATCCACCTTGAGCAAAAGCAATGTTATCAAGATCAAGCATCTGCCGCTGACCCTTCAACCATCCACTCTCCCCATCTCTATCAGCCACTCCCCTCCTGCTCCTATCCCTCTCCTTATCCCCATCTCCACCAGTATCATCCTTCAACCTCCTAGCCTCCTCCCTGATGCTCTTCTCCAAGTTCTTCTGCCTCTCCTTTGCAGAGGCCCTCGTAGCATGCAACTGCTCTAAAATCGGCTGCAACTCAGTCCCCTTCATCTCCTCCTCAATCCTCTCCCTCTCCTCTTGATCCTGCGCCCGCGCCAACCGCGTGCACCACACAATCTTCAACCTATTCCTCAACAAAAACTTAATGAGGCTGAACTTATCAAACTCCAGGTGAAACAAAAGCTTGTTCTCCACCTCCCTATCATCCCCCTCAGCCAGAATCTTGAGCACCTCCTCTGCAAGCTTCTGACACTGCTGCGGATCAATCTGCTGCTCAAAAGCCTGGGAGATTTTCCTCTGAAGCCAATACGCATCAATATCCTGCACATTCAAACTCATTCCCTCATTACCCTCTTCCATATCCTCATCATCAATTCCACCACCCATCTGCATACCCCCGGAACCATTCTGCTCCGCGCCATCCTCCTCATCTTCCTCGTCATCCTGAACAATATCCAAATCACTCTCCTCATCATCATCCTCATTCTCCTCAAACTCAACAGCAACACCAACATCATCATCAAGCCCCTCCTCACCATCCAGAGCCGAATTCCCATTGGGAACATCAGTAGCCTCCTGAAAATCAGTAATTAACTTCCCAATCGACACAAGCTGGTCAAAAGCATGGTTAGGTATAGGATTCAGAAGCTTCTCAATGTCCTTCTTCTTGTCAGGATTCTTCACGGCGTCGTTTTTCAGCACGGCGAGGATCTCATCCGCCGCAGCGCTGACAATGCTGAGCGGCTGGCCGCCGAGCTGGTTCTGGATAACACTCAGGAGCGCCTCATAGGCAGCGCGAGTCTCCTTCGTCTTGGGCTGGTAGACGCCGTCGTCGGAGGCGGAGAGGACGCTGTCGTGCTGGAGGCGCCGCCGCTTCGAGGGGACGGAGAGCGCGGCGGCGGCGTCGGCAGCGGCGTCGCGGTCCTTCTTCTTCTTCTTGTTCTTCGCCTTCTCTAGCTTCTCGTCGAGCTCCGGCGGGCGGCCGCGGTAGGCGCGGTCGCCGAAGCTCTTGGGATCGATCTTTCCCCACAGCGACTCGGGCTCGCCGGTGGGCTCGTGCGTGTCGCGGGGGCGCGAGTCGGTGGTGAGGACGAGGCTGGAGTTGGCGCGGTACTCGTACTGCTTGAACCGCGCGTGCGCCTCCGCACCGCCTCCGAGGTGCGCCATTTGCGAAACCCTAGCTGCAAAAACCCTAGCTAAACCTGCACGAGAGGTGAAGAAGAAACGTGAAACGAAACCCTAAACAGCGATTGAAGAACGAAGCGATACGATAGAGTGTTCAGAGAGCGAAGGGTTACGCTGATTTGAAGAAGCGAATGCTTGTGCTGCTACTGAAAACGGTAGTGTTGTTAATGGATTTACGTATCCACGATACGAAGAAGAAAAGAGAGGGAGAGAAATGGATTCAGGGTTGCGAAGACAGAGACAGTAGTAATGTCGTCATGGAAAATGAGGCGGTGCTGTTAATGGGCCTGACCCGACCCGTTTCAACGAGGAGAGGGCCTGGTTTAGGTTCTCAGGCCCGTTTGCATTTGTGTACAAGGATTAATGGGCCCGTTTGGACTTTGACAGAAGCTTTTTGTTTTTCTACAAACTGTTAGCAAATCTAATGATTTTTCTAGAATTGTGTTTTGGTAGAAAATTTAAAATTATAAAACTAATGTTAATAAAATTCTCTCAAAAGATATTTTTAACTTTATCATATTATGATAAAATTAATGTTAATAAAATTAGACTAGTGATCGACTTAATTAAGGATAGGAGTCAAATTATTGGATCACTCATTAAACTAAATGAATCAATTTATATAATATAATATTTAAAGTTAATATATATTATTTGTATTGCATTTTAAACAAATAAAATGTCTTTCTCCTAATTTTCAAATTAATTATTTAATATTTATTTCATAAATCAACCAAATTAATTATCTTGATTATATGATTCATTTTCGTACAAAAATGATTTTTTTTTTTATAAAATTGAGTTGATATATAACAAGTTATTCGCTAAGCAATATTTGTATACCTATTATAGAATTTGAAATTATTGTACAAATTTTATTATAAAATTCTTATCATTTATAATTTAAATTTTGAAATAATACCAAGTAAAGAAACCACCCTAGAGTTAGATATATTTGTATAAAAAGTGGTTTTTTTGTACATCAAAACTATATATAACTAATATAACATCTAGATTAAGGAAAAAGTTTTATTTTACTACAGATTTTCCTTTTTACTTATACTAACAGATTCACATTGTAACATCGCAAATTTTATACAATAGTTAATTATTATTTTATATTTATGAAATTATTTTTTTATAGTTATTAATTAATTAAAGGAATTTTTTTTAGAAGATTTTAGATTTTTTAATAATAATTTAAATATTTATGAAAATTTTATTTTTTTTAATATGAAATTCTGTTTTTTTTTTCAGGCCCAGAACAGGCCGTTCCAAAAAGCGGAACGGCCTGTTCCTAAAAGCGGAACGGTCGTTCCAGATAAACAAAATGGCCTAAAATAATCTGGAATCCCAAGTAGATCCATCTATTTTATAATATATTTAATTTTAAAAACAAAGAAAGAGAGGAGTAAGAACAATATCCAATAAATACAATAATTCAAAAGAATATACAAAATTATTTATAATCAATATTAAACATATATATATATATATATATATATATAAATATATATACAGATCATATATTATATTTTCATGATACAATAAAATTTGAATTATATTTGTAGTGACTAGTGAGGATAAATGAGCATCATCATAATATTAACTAATAAAATGATATTTCACCTTAACCAACAATAGGATATTTCACCTTCATTCTTTACTCATTTAAATCCCCAAGGTCAAACCTCCAGCTACAAATAATTCAAACTTTATCTTCTATGGTCATAGAACAATATTTATCTTCATAAATACGTGAAGAAATAACAACAAGACGAGTCCAAGATATCATAACTATATCATAGTTGATTATAAATATATTTACAATATATTTATGTAAAAAGAATATATTAAGAATATCAATGATATAAATAGAAATGACAATCATTATAAAATAATTAAACAATATAAAATATGAACACCTTAATAATTAATATGGATAAAAATAATCATAGATTAAGCAAATAAATGAGGTTAGGGACACCCCACTAAATAAATATACATAAAAAATAACAAATAAATATACATAATAGTATATAAATTTTTAAAAAGATAAGGTTCTCCTCCCCCTTACCTGGATAAGCAGGAACTAAAACTTGAGCAGAACTTCCCCTTCTGGATTTCCTCTTTCTTTCCCTCTATTTCTTTCTCTTTCTCTTTCTTTCTCTCTCTAAGATTTTCAACTTCTCACTCAATTATAAATTTTTTCACCCCCTGCCTCCTATTTATAGGCATCCTGGCATACCCGGAACGGCCCATACTGAATTCGGAACGGCCCGTTCCGGAACCTTCAAATATAGGCAAATTTTTCAACTGGAACGGCCCGTTCTAAAATCGGAACGGCCCGTTTTCAAAAAGCAGAACGGCCCGTTCTGAGGTTCATGTTTGCACTCATTGACCATTAGTAGAACGGCAGTTTCTACCTAAGTTTTTTAGGCATTTTTGCATTCTTGGAACGGGCCGTTTCACTTTGGGAACGGCCCGTTCTGAGATAAGAAAAGTAGGCCTTTCTACAAATTTGGAACGGCCCGTTCCACTTTTGGAACGGCCCGTTCCACTTTTGGAACGACCCGTTCTGCTACTTCAAAATTGGTTAAATTTCATCATTTGGAACGACCCGTTCCACTTTTGGAACAGCCCGTTCCAGCCTAAAAAAAATAGAATTTTATAAAAATTTAATAAATAATTTAAATTATTAGAAATCTTTACAATATTTTATAAAACCCCTTTAATTAATTAAAATAACTATAAGGGAATAATCTTCACAAATACAAAAATAATAATTAACCATATAGGAAAATAATTTTCATAAATATAAAAATAATAATTAACCATTGTATAAAATTTGGGATGTTACAATTCTCCCCTCCTTTTAGAAATTTTGTCCCCGAAATTTTCTTGAAAATAGAAATAGGTATGCTCCTCGCATCTTTTCTAATTCTCATATAACCTTACTACCTTATTGATGTACAACTCTATCAATCTCTCCAAGAATTGTCTAATGTTAATAAGTACAAGGTGAGCAAACTTGGTAAGCCTATCCATTAACCAAATAAGATCAAATTTCTTAAGAATATCATACATAACTACAACTAAGTCCATAGATACAGAATCTTATTTCCAAATTAGGACGTCTAAAGGTTGCAATAAATCTGAAAGTTTTTTGTGTTCTACCTTAGCTTTCTGACATACTAAGCAAGCATACACAAATTCCTCCACTTCCTTCTTCATCTTAGGCCACCAAAACATCTTTTTAAGGTCTTGATACATCTTAGTGACTCCTGGATGGATACTGAGACTACTTCTATGACCTTCTTTTAGGATTGCTCTCTTAAGCTCTAGCACAACCTATTCTTAGATCTCAACATTCCATCCACTCCAAATCTAAACTCACTCTCCACACCTTGATTCAACTTCTCTACTTCTCTTTTCTCCTTAGGCCATGCTTCCGCTGCGCCTCTCTGATACATTTTAATATCTCCTAAATGAATACTAAAAGTACTTTTATGTTCTTCCTCTAAGATCATCTTCCTTAATTCGAGATTACTAGGCACATAGATTCTATCTTTGAATCTCAAAACACCATCAACATCCAAGCGTAAAGGCTATCTATACCTCTACCAATATTTTCCACTTGGCTCACTAAGAAAGGATTTAACTCCACGGTCCTCGAATCACATCTATTAATCTATTAGTCCTTTCAACATACTCAATTTAAGGCTCCTAAGGGTGAGCTCACACATCATGCTTAATTTTCTAATCTCCTCAATCAAATTCAACCCTTACATTATCAAAAATGATAGATGAATGATCATCCTACTTAAGGCATTTGTCACCATATTACTTTAATTTTTATGACTCTCTCCAAGGATCAAGTACTTAAGTGTAAGTTTACTAGGTACGTATAATTAATCTCTAAGTCTTACCACCCTATCTATACCAAAGGCAACCTCATATCTACTACCTTGTCTTATGGTCTCATGTCTTGCCATCAAAATGAATCAACTAATTATGTTTCTCTAATTTCCTTCAATAGTCCATTCTTTACTCGAGTCATACCTAGTCTCATACTACTAGGAATAGTTTCACAAGAAAAACTTAAATTTTTAATGTGAGCTAAAAGATACATCCCTTTAACCATAAGGGGAGATATATATAGAGGTTTCCTACTCAAAGTATCGACCACTACATTAGCTTTTTCCAAATAACAACTAAGATTAAAATCTTAATCCTTAACAGTTTCCAACTATCTCTTCTGTCTCATATTCAACTCCTTTGGATCAAACAGATATGTAAGATCCTTATGATCACTAAATATTTCAAACTTAGAATCATACTAGTAATGTCTCCAAAATCTTAGGCATAAATATTACAACCTCTAATTCAAGGTCATGGGTAAGGTAATTTTCTCATGAATTTTTCATACCTAGATGCCTAGAAATATAAGCTACTACCTTTCTTTTTTGCATCAACAATTCACTCAAATCTGCCTTTGAAGCATCACTACATAACACATAACACTCACTAGAGTCTGGTAGTCTTAACACTAGTCAATCATTTCTTAAGAGTTTGAAAACTACTTTCACACTTACTATTCCATAAAAGCGACTCTCTCTTCTTGGTTAATCCAAACAAAAGTAATGTTATCTTATAAATTTCTTCAATAAATCTCCTATATTAATAAGTTATTGCAAGAAAACTCTTAACCTCACTAATTGACTTATGTATCTCCCACTTAAACACAATTTCTACCATAGATAGATCTACATTATATCTCCACTAGAAATTACAAAACCTAGAAAATTCACTTCATACAATAGAAATTCATACTTAAATAGCTTGGCGTAAAGCTGTCTTGAATATATTTTCATCCTAAGTTTCAATACGATGATACCACATCCTAAGGTCAATCTTACTAGACACACCAATATTCATTAATTGATCCCTAAGATCATCTATCCACATATCAACATACATGCATATCAAATCATATTAGAATACCTACTTTAAATCTTCATATATACCATCCTTAAGCATGTATGAATCAATTATCGTTTACTCCGTATAGCCTGTACATGAACAGCCTTTACGACATAACATCATACAACCTTAAAGAAACTTTTGATCCACAAGACAATACCTCAAAACATCATAATAAAATCGATTTCCTAATAACTCTCAAACATCATGATAATATATATATCCCTTTAACAACTATCAAAGAAAATGATACATAGGAAATTATACTCATCCAAATGATCTCAAACCTATCACCAAAAGAAAGCTAACAGGATGAACTATCACTCTTATGAAGACTTGAAATTCTAAAATGATCATATACTTAGCTAAAATTTCAAGAATTATAATAGATATAATCAGCGCTAACAGCTAGACCTTTGCTCACTAAAATATTCATAACGGAAGTTCAATATCTCCATTGTACCTGATTTTGGTGCCCTTGACAAGTTAACATCCAACACTACAACTTTTATGAAGATCATAAAATCCAACTCTGTCAATATAATACTCTGTCAATATAATACTTGTACTGGCACAATAAAACTGCAGCTAAGATATTCCCTACATGGATTAGCAAAAGAGCGCACCAAAAACTAAAGCCCCAAAAATACCTTAAAACACTTCCAAACCATTATTTAAGTTTCTTCCTACAATCTTAAACCAAACAACTTACCTATTTAGCACAAAGAACTTAGAAACTAAAATAAAATCCTCATACAGCCTAACCCATAAAAAAATCAATAGGTAAGCATCAAATTTAATAAATCATATAATAAGATTTAAAAGTAATAAAGGAAATATAAATTAATTCCAATAAAGGTGGCAATGCCTCCTAGTTAGGAATAATTTATAACTTCCAAATAAATAAAAAAATAACAAAAATGCAACTTTAGCCTTCCATCAAGAACATGTAAAACTCCAATTCTCAACATACATCCTCCTTGGATCCAATTGCTACAAACTTCATTTACTAAACAAGCATAGTAAACTCATAACTCACAGCCGATTGGATCGACCTACTCCGATACCACTTAATGTAACGCCCGATTTATATAATAATAATTATATATTTTCTTATATAATATTTTCGCAATAATATCATTAACAATATTTTTTTAAAAGATAAAGATAAAGAAAAAGAATATTTTATGAATTTAATACATGACATATTTTTCTAAAATATTTACAATAATTTACTATTTTACACGCTATTTATTTCTTCCACTTCTATTACAATAATTACATCGATAGTGAAAAGAAAATTACAATTGAGAGCATTTAATGTAACGCCCGATTTATATAATAATAATTATATATTTTCTTATATGATATTTTCGCAATTATATCATGAACAATATTTTTTTTAATAAAGATAAAGGTAAAGAAAAATAATATTTTGTGAATTTAATACATGACATATCGTTCTAAAATATTTACAATAATATATTATTTTACACAATATTTCTTTCTTTCACATCTATTACAATATTTACATTGACAGTGGGAATAAATTTGCAATAACAAATAAAATTATAATAGATTCATCAAATAGCCTCCACATTTCAATTCCTTCCAAAAAAGACAACAGCTATAACAACTGTAAAATGATCTAGAATCCCAAGTAGATCCATCTATTTTATAATATATTTAATTTTAAAAACAAAGAAAAGAGATAAGTAAGAACAATATCCAATAAATACAATAATTCAAAAGAATATACAAAATTATTTATAACAAGAGCAATCAAAAATAGCATCATCAATTTATATCACGTCTATCAGATAAATCCTAAGAACACAATGCACACAAATAAATAAAGAAAATCAATCATCACATTAGCACATCAATAAGTTACAATCAAATCACATTACTCATTGTAACGACCCACCTTAGGTCATCACATCAATAACCAACCAAAATAAAAGAGCATTTATAATAATAAAAAAATAGAGCAAAAGCCAGCTACGCTAGAGTGTAAAAATTGTTTTCATAATAGCAAACATAAGTATATTAGTCATTCTCAGTAAAATCATACAGTCATCCAAAAAATATTAACATTAACCATTAACAGAAACACCCTAGGTGCTGGTCAAGCTCTAAGCCTAGCCACTTCTCGAAGCAGCTACCCAGAAGACTCCTTGCTATCCTATGGCTTCACACCTGATCTGCTCCCCCACATAGTGAGATCATCACAGTTCCACCACATGGAAACATAAGGGTTAGCACGTATAAAACCAACCATATGTATTTCCAAGATAGATATAAACCAATAGCATACATATTAATTAAAGAAATCCATAACCCTAGTATACAATCCATACCATATGTATACATAATCCACATCCAAAGCAAAGTCACACCACCGTATAATCCATGATGTAACCAACACATCCAAACCAAATGTTGGCCTCAACACCTATCCAAACCAAGTGTTGATACGGTGAAACATGTCAGCAACCCATGTCTCACGCCTAACCTCTCATGGAAAGTATACAGTTGGATTACGTCGTCACATAACCCTGGTGGGGTCACCTCATCCATCGGTATGACTCGACCCAGACCCATACCGGTAGCAAATAGATACTTAGAGGAGTACTTCAGAATCCACCTAACATCTGAAGTGGTTTACTATATAATCCTTGGAAAAGTTCCAAATTGGAAATCCTCACAATGGGATTCCGAAATTCCATATTTTCTCCAAAGATTATATCCTTGATCTCACCAAGAGATCTCCCATCCATAACCTTACTCCTCTCAGTTCTATTTACTTTTCCAAACCACATACACATAACATACTTCATAATTATATATATAAATATAATCATAACCATGCCAAATTAAATATCCAAAACAACCACCAACTTGAATAAATAACAACCATCAACTTAAATAAATAACAACCTTCATACAAACAAAATAGCATATTAAAAGTTATACTACTCCTATCATGCTCATGTATACTAGATTAAGTCTTATAAGTACTACCCTTACTTAGCATACTAGATTAATTTTATAAATGCCACCCTTACTTAGCATACTAGATTAATTTTATAAATACCACCCTTACTTAGTATACTAGATTAATTTTATAAATACCACCCTTACTTGGATAATCCTGAACTGAAACTCGGGCAGAAACTGAGACTATAGCACAGCTGCCTCCCCAAGGCTCCTTCCGTCTAAAATAGGGACCGGAGCTAAAATTAGGACAGAACCTCTTCCTCTGGATTTCTCTTGGTCTTCAAAGAGAAGAAGAGGGAAAGAAGAGAGTATAAGAGAAGAGAGAATGAGAATTGAGGGATGAGAAGTATTTCTTGGGATGGTTTGCAATGGAGAAGTGAAGGCCTATTTATAGCCTCCAAAACACATTAAAAAAATGTAAAATAATGGAGAAAAAGATAGACAAAACTAAGTGGAATGAATTAGTGGAATGAATTATAGAAGTTGGTGGGATGAATTAATGGAGTTGGTGTGAATTAATGGAGTTGGTGCCATGTTCTTTTCCGCATCGACTTTGGCTACTGATTTGGACCTTATAGACAGCCGAATCTGAAAATATTTCCTTCATGAAAGTTGTAGGATTTTCTCTTATTTTTTCATAGCCACCAAGTTTGTATCATTTTAACAACCACCGACCAAGTTATACCCCAAAAACCGAGGCTTGCCAATCAGCCCAACGAGAAACAATTGTATCAATAAAAGTCCAATTTTGACCTCCTAAACGACCGATTTTGCAAATGGCTATTTCTGCAAAAGTTGTGCGTTTTTCTCTTAGATTTCCATTGACACCAATGTTTCATCATTTGGACCACTACAACCCAAGTTATACCCCAAAAACCGAGACTTGTCAGTCAGTCCAGCGAGAAATGATTCTTAAAAAAATTTCACAGCTATCTAATTAGATCCAACAACACACATATCTTTCTAAGCATAAATGGAGTGTGAATTATCTATATTTAAAGTAAAATATAACCACCAAATTATGACCAAATACCACATAGTAATAATGACAATAATAATAATAATAGTAATAATCATGTTGAAAACTGAGATGTTACAATTCTCCCCAACAACAAAAATTTTCGTCCTCGAAAATTCACTTACTCAAAAGAGATATGGGTATTGATCCTTCATATTGTCTTCCAACTCCCAAGTGGCTTCATTAGTGTCTGCATCCCAAATAACCTTCACCAAATTGATAGATTTACCTCGCAACTTCTTAACTCTCTTGTCTGCCACTGAAACTGGTTGTTTCTCAAAAGTTAAATTCTCCTTCACTTGCACTGCCTCTGATTCCAAGACATGACTCGGATCGTGAATATACTTCCTCAGTTGTGACACATGGAATACATCATGCAGATTAGATAGAAATGGAGGTAATGCAATCTGATATGCCACTGGTCCAATCCTCTTGAGAATTTGATACGGTCCAATAAATTTAGGATTCAACTTCTTCGCTTTGATAGCTCTTCCCACACCTGTGGTAGGAGTTACCTTCAAAAATACATGTTCTCCCTCTGAAAATTCCAAAGGTTTCCTCCTCTTGTCTGCATAAGACTTTTGTCGACTCTGAGTAGCTCTCATTCTTCCCTGAATTTGTTTCACTTTTTCAGTAGTTTGCAAGATAATCTCTGGTCCCACCATCATTGATTCTCCTTCTTTAAACCAACACAAAAGTGTTCGACACTTCCTCCCATACAGAGCCTCAAATGGTGCCATTTCTATACTTGCGTGAAAACTGTTATTATAAGTGAACTCAACCAAAGGCAACATCTCTTCCCAACTCCCTAGATGATCCAAAATACAAGCCCTCAACAAGTCCTCCAAAGATTGAATAGTCCTCTCAGACTGCCCATCAGTTTGTGGGTGATAAGCAGAACTGAGTCTTAACTTAGTTCCTAACGCCTGATGCAAACTCTGCCAAAATCGGGATGTAAAACGAGGATCCCTATCAGAGATGATACTAGAGGGCACACCATGTAATCTAACAATCTCCTTAATATACAATTGAGTTAACCTTTCTAAGGACCACTTTATATTCACCGGAAGAAAATGAGCACACTTAGTTAATCTATCCACGATCACCCAAATAGAATTACAATTCTTAGCAGACCTTGGTAATCCAACAACAAAATCCATGGTTATACTATCCCATTTCCATTCAGGGATCTCCATCATTTGTAACAAACCTCCTGGTTTTTTATGTTCCACTTTAGCTTTTTGACACACAATGCAAGATGCAACATACTCAGCTATCTCCCTTTTCATTCCATTCCACCAAAACATTTTCTTCAAATCTTGATACATTTTTGTCATACCTGGATGTATACTCAATTTGCTTTTATGAGCTTCCTCAAATATCAATTTCTTCAACTCCTCATCCTGTGGAATACAAATTCTACTCTTGTACCTCAAAATTCCATCTGTACCTTGTTCAAATCCTTCAGCTTTCCCAGAACTCATCAACTCCTTAACCTTGTTCAAACTCGCATCCTGAACTTGTTTTTGTTTCACCATCTCTAAGAAATCACTAGTAATGGTAGTCATACCACAACTAATGAAATTTGGGGCAACCACCACGTTAAGATTCATATCCCTGAATTTCTCTACCAACTCCATCTCTTTAACCATCATGTAAGACATATGGAGAGATTTTCTACTCAAAGCATCTGCCACTACATTTGCTTTACCTGGATGGTACATTAACTGAAAATCATAATCTTTCAAAAATTCAATCCACCTCCTTTGCCTCATATTTAACTCTTTCTGATCAAACAAATATTTCAGACTCTTATGATCACTAAACACATCAAACTTTGCCCCATAGAGATAATGCCTCCAAATCTTCAAAGCAAAAACTACCGCCGCCAACTCTAGATCATGCGTAGGATAATTCCGTTCATGAGTCTTTAACTGCCTAGATGCATAGGCCACAACCTGCCTATCTTGCATAAGAACTCATCCTAAACCTTGATGAGATGCATCACAATAAACCTCAAAAGATTTATTAGGATCTGGCAAAATCAACACTGGAGACGACGTCAGCTTTTCCTTTAACTCTTGAAAACTCCTTTCACACTCCTCCGTCCATACAAAGGGATGATCCTTCCTGGTTAGCTGTGTTAAAGGCATAACTATTTTAGAAAATCCTTCTATGAATCTTCTATAATAGCCAGCCAATCCCACAAAACCTCTAACTTCAGTAACTGATTTCGGACGCTCCCACCTCAAAACTGCTTCCACCTTAGTAGGATCAACTGCAATTCCTTGTCCAGATATTACATGGCCCAAGAACTTAACTTCAGATAGCCAAAACTCACATTTTGATAATTTTGCAAATAATTGTTTCTCCTTCAATACTTGCAAAACTATCCTCAAATGTTCTCTATGTTCTTCTACAGATCTAGAGTAAACTAGAATATCATCAATGAATACTACAACAAACTTATCCAAAAAAGGTCTGAAAATCCTATTCATATAATCCATGAAAACAGCTGGAGCATTCGTCACTCCAAAAGGCATGACAATATACTCATAATGACCATACCGAGTCCTGAAAGCAGTCTTTGGTATGTCCTCCTCATTTACCCGTATCTGGTGATACCCAGACCTCAAATCAATCTTGGAGAAAACAGAAGCTCCTTTTAACTGATCCATCAAATCATCGATCCTTGGCAATGGGTACTTATTCTTGATTGTCAGTTTATTTAACTGCCTATAATCTACACATAACCTCATACTACCATCCTTCTTCTTTACTAATAACACGGGTGCTCCCCACGGAGAGACACTAGGTCTGATCATCTGCTTCTCCAAAAGTTCTTCAATCTGCTTTTTCAATTCTGACAACTCTGCTGGTGCCATTCTATAAGGAGAAATGGATACTGGTCCCGCCCCTGGTATAAGATCAATACTAAACTCCAACTCTCGCTTTGGTGGTGTAATATCCCAAAATTTTATTCAAATGAAAAGAGTTATTTATTATGTGAATAAGTATTTTATTCCCGTATTTTACTATTCATGTATACGTATTTTACTATTTATGTATACGTATTTTACTATTTATGTATACGTATTTATGAATAGTATTTTACTATTCATATGAATAGTAATTTTGAAAAAAAAAACGTAAGCGCTTACGCAAAACTCAAAATTATTTGGATGAATAGTATTTTACTATTCATGAATAGTAATTATATTATTATTTTAATGAATAGTGCATAGTAATTTATAATATTATTTTAATGAATAGTGCATAGTGCATAGTAACTTCAAAATTTCTATAAATAGGGGCCTAAGGTTTTGGAAAATTTAGAATTCTAGAGAGAAGGAAATTCTAGAGAAATAGAGAGAGAAAGTAAGAGAGAAGGTTCTGCCTAGGTTGTGAAAAGAGGAGGAGAATAGAGAAGGTTCTGCTCTAGTTCCGGTTCCGGTTTAAGGAGAAAGAGAGGAGATTCTGCCCAAATTCCTATTTATCCAGGTAAGGGGGGAGTGGGAAACCTTGCTTGGGGGTGTAGAAATAATTGTTAAATAGTCTGTTTGTTGGATTGGCTCCCGATCCCTTGTCTGTTGTTTGATTATTTGAATATACATTATTACTGTGTTTTGTTTGTACTACTTGATTTTCTTGTTGCGGTAATTAATAATTATAATTAATGGATAATTTCACTTTTACTATTCTAAAATATTCATTGAATGGAAGACTAAGTCTCCTATTAACTTATAAATTTAGACTTTATTATCTAAATGGAAGGCCGAGCCTCCTTATTTTCATTAAGCTTCCTATTTTACTTAAGGATATAATTATACCAGGAAATATAAATTATATGATCCCTAAAGACCTTTGAACTATTGGACCCTTGACTTAATGACCTTGGACTATTGAACTGTTGGACTGTTGGACAATGGACTATTGGACTATTGAACCTTTGGACTATGGGACTATTGAATTATTGGACCTTTGGACTATTGGATTAATAAAATATAATATAAGTATGAATTAAGCTTATGATATGGTATATTATAGGAAATTCTGTAACATGTGAAATGTTAAGTTTATAATTGTATGACATGCATCATATGCATATATACTCCAGGTGTGCCGCTGAGGCCGCATACCCACGACTAACAAGGTGTGCCTTTGGGTCACCAATGATGTAACCAGGTGTTCCTTTGGGTCACCCACGATATGCTAACTAGGTGTGCCTTAGGGTCACCAATGATGATATGTGAACTTCCGTATGGCGCCACATGCATATATTTATGAGTTGAGTCTATGACATCATTGCATGATAAATAATTATTACATATGATAATGATTATGTGTGTGTGCTATTTAACTTTTATTTCTTCATCTACAACTGAGTGAGATGTTTCTCACTCCCTTGTTATTTTTTTTGTATATGTTTAAATTTATGTTGCAGGTGATCATCATCATGAAGATGTTGGTGATGAGGCCTAAAGGCTTCTTGGGGCATGCTCTGATAGGATGTGACATCGGGTTTAGCTAGGATTTCTCTTATGTATTTCTTGTTCTAAAAATATTTTCTTTTCTTGTGTAATTTAATAAATTATAAATTGATTCCTAACTAGGAGGCACTGCCACCTTTACTGGGATTGATTTATAATCTTTGTTTTATAATAACTTCTTGAGTTTAATATTTATGTGTATGAATTATGAATGTGCATCTTCTACCTTATGATACTTATTGTTTTATATCATTCTATGATAATCTTTTATAAATATAGTTTAGGTTTATTAATAATGTTGGGGTAGAGGGTGTCACATTTAGTGGTATCAGAGCAGGTCGGTTTTATCGGCCGTGAGTTATGTGTCTACTATATTTATTGATAAATGAATTGATTGTGAGATCTATTATGTTGATATGATGCTTGCCTATGTCTATTAATTGTATTATTTCTTTAGAATATGGCTGGTAGAAATGATCGTGCGATTGCTGATGCTCTCCAAGCATTAGCCCAAGCTATGAACAACAATAATATGAATGGAGTTGCTCCTAACTGGTTGGAGCAATTTCAGAGGAATAATCCACCCACTTTCAAAGGAGGTTATGACCCAGATGCCGCCATGAATTGGTTATCAGAGATCGAGAAAATCTTTAATGTTATGGATTGTCCCCTTACAGAGAGAGTGAAGCTAGCCACCTTCATGCTGACAGCTGATGCTTACTTTTGGTGGGAAGGAGCACTTCGGAGGATAATTGATGGAGGCGTACATTTGAATTGGGAGAATTTCAAGAGGGTCTTTCTTGAAAAATATTTTCCAGATGATGTAAGGAGTAGGAAGGAAATGGAATTTCTTGAACTAAAACAAGGAAACGATACGGTAGAGGTATATGCTGCAAAGTTTGATGCTTTGGTCCGCTACTGTACACACTATCATGGTGAAGGTGGGGAAAGGGCCAAATGCATAAAGTTTGTAAATGGTCTGCGTCCTGAAGTGAAAACAGCAATCAATTATCAGGAGATATATCATTTTCCCACTCTGGTCAATAAGTGCAGTATTTATGATCGTGACAACCGTGCTCGTGCTGCTTTCTATAAAGGAGCTGGAGGCCCTGCTCGTACAGTGAATTCTAATACTTCTGGTAGAAGTAAGCCTTATTCCAACCCTACAAGATTTCAAGGGAATATGACTACTAATAATAGAAGTAATTCCTTTACTAGAGGAACCACTGTAAATACTACTGGAAGTGTTGGAGGATCTACTTTTTCAGGGAGATGTGGGAAGTGTGGACGTGTTGGTCATAACAAGTCAGAATGTCGTGACAAGGAGATTACCTGTTTCAACTGTAGTGGTAAAGGACATATTAGCACTCAATGTTCTGAACCACCAAGAACACGTGTCGTTGGATCAGGATCGCAAACCGAACGACCAAAGACTGTAGGAAGAGTATTTGCTCTTAGTGGTGTTGAAGCTGCTCAGTCAGAAAATTTGATACAAGGTACTTGTTTCATAGCTGAGACTCCTTTTGTTGTACTATTTGATTCTGGTGCAACTCATTCCTTTATTTCCATCTCTTGTGTCCAAAAACTGAAATTGCCTGTGTCTTTGTTAAATTTTGATTTAGTTGTTGAAACCCCTACTAATGGTTCAGTAACTACATCCCTAGTGTGTTTAAAATGCCCTTTGACAATTTCTGATAAACAGTTTCTAGTTGACTTAATCTGTCTGCCTCTTAGTCAATTAGATGTAATCCTTGGTATGGATTGGCTATCTTCTCACCATGTTCTTTTAAATTGCTTTGATAAATCCATTTCATTTGGTGAATGTAAGAGTACGGAATTTCTTAGTGCTTCTGACATTAAAACTTGTTTAAAGGAAAATGAAAGGGTATACATGATCTTATCTTCATTAACAGTTGAGACTGAGAATAAGCTAGATGAGATTCCCTTAGTGAGAGAATTTCCAGAAGTATTTCCTAAGGATGTGTCTAGTTTACCACCTGAGAGAGAGATTGAGTTCAGTATAGACTTAGTGCCAGGTACCGCACCCATATCTATAGCACCCTATAGGATGTCTCCTAAAGAGTTAGTTGAGCTTAAGAAACAGATAGAGGAACTACAAGAGAAACAATTCATTAGGCCTAGTGTTTCACCTTGGGGAGCGCCTGTTCTATTGGTCAAGAAGAAAGATGGGAGCATGAGATTGTGCATAGATTATAGACAATTGAATAAGGTAACCATTAAGAATAAGTATCCATTGCCTAGAATAGATGACCTTATGGACCAGCTAGTTGGGGCTTGTGTGTTTAGTAAGATAGATTTGAGATCAGGTTATCACCAAATCCGAGTGAAATCTGAGGATATCCCAAAGACTGCTTTTAGGACCCGCTATGGGCACTATGAGTATTTAGTGATGCCTTTTGGTGTGACTAATGCACCTAGTGTTTTCATGGACTACATGAATAGGATCTTTCACCCTTACTTGGATAGATTTGTAGTGGTCTTCATAGATGATATCCTAGTGTATTCTAAGAATAGGGAGGAGCATGCTGAGCACCTTAGGATCGTTCTTCAAACCCTTAAGGAGAAACAGTTGTATGCTAAATTGGCAAAATGTGAATTTTGGTTGGAGAGTGTAAATTTTCTAGGGCATGTGATATCCAAGGATGGGATAGCTGTAGATCCTTCTAAGGTAGAGGCAGTTCTTGAATGGAAAACACCTAAGTCAGTTTTTGAGATTAGGAGTTTTCTAGGACTAGCTGGGTATTATAGGAGATTTATAGAGGGTTTTTCTAAATTAGCTTTACCTTTGACCAAATTGACTAGGAAAAACCAACCTTTTGTGTGGGACTCTAAGTGTGAAGAGAGTTTTCAAGAACTTAAGAGAAGACTAACTAGTGCCCCTGTGTTAGTATTACCTGACCCTAGCAAGACTTTTGAGGTATTTTGTGATGCTTCCAAATCAGGTTTAGGTGGAGTACTTATGCAGGAGAGAAGGGTAGTAGCCTATGCGTCTAGACAACTTAAAACCCATGAGCAAAACTATCCTACCCATGATCTTGAGTTAGCTGCAATAGTATTTGTGCTTAAGTTGTGGAGACACTACTTGTTTGGATCTAGATTTGAGGTGTTTAGTGATCATAAAAGCCTTAAGTACTTGTTTGACCAAAAGGAATTAAATATGAGACAGAGAAGATGGTTAGAGTTTCTTAAGGATTATGACTTTCAGTTGAACTATCACCCAGGCAAAGCTAATGTGGTAGCTGACGCTTTGAGTAGGAAATCCTTGAGAATTTCTTCTTTAATGATGAGGGAATTGCACATGATTGAGGAATTTAGGGATATGAGTTTAGGGTGTGAACTAACCTCTAAGAGTATTAGGTTGGGAACCTTGAAGGTGACTAATAACTTGATAGATGAAATTAGAAAAGGTCAGAAGGTAGATCCTTTCTTATTGAGTCAAGTTGAGAAGTTAAATCAAGGTGTGGAAAGTGAATTTAAAATTGGAATAGATGGAGTATTGAGGTTTAGAGATAGGTTGTGTATTCCTAGTGTGCCTGAACTTAAGAGAGCAATTCTTGAAGAAGGACATAGGAGTAGCCTTAGTATTCATCCTGGAGCCACTAAGATGTACCAAGACCTTAAGAAGATGTTTTGGTGGCCTAAGATGAAGAAGGAAGTGGAGGAATTTGTGTATGCCTGCCTAGTATGTCAAAAAGCTAAGGTAGAACACCAAAAACCTTCAGGTTTGATGCAACCTTTGGATGTGCCTGTATGGAAATGGGATAGCATCTCTATGGATTTCATAGTTGGATTACCTAAAACTACGAAAAACTTAGATGCTATATGGGTTATTGTAGATAGATTGACTAAGTCTGCCCATTTTATTTCCATTAACATTAGATACTCTTTGGAGAGACTAACCAAGTTGTACATAAGTGAGATTGTGAGATTACATGGGGTTCCTACTAGTATAGTTTCTGACAGAGATCCTAGGTTTACTTCTAGATTTTGGGACAGTTTACATGAGGCTCTAGGCACTAAGCTTAGATTGAGTTCAGCCTACCATCCCCAAACAGATGGTCAAACCGAAAGAACTATTCAATCTTTGGAAGACTTGTTGAGAGCTTGCATCTTAGAACATGGGGGTAGTTGGGATAGTTTCCTACCTTTGATAGAATTTACCTACAACAATAGCTACCATTCCAGTATTGGGATGGCACCCTATGAAGCTCTATATGGTAGGAGATGTAGAACACCCTTGTGTTGGGTAGAACCTGGAGAGAATGCTATCTTAGGACCTGAGATAGTTCAACAAACTACTGAACAAGTTAAGATGATCCAGGAGAGAATGAGAGCAGCTCAGAGTAGGCAGAAGAGTTACAGTGATAAGAGGAGAAAGGACCTTGAGTTTAATGAAGGTGATCATGTATTCCTTAAAGTTACTCCTTGGACAGGAGTAGGCAGAGCACTAAAATCGCGTAAGCTTACTCCACGTTTCATTGGTCCTTATCAAATCCTTAAAAGAATTGGTGAAGTAGCCTATCAAATTGCCTTACCCCCATCTCTTTCAAATCTTCATAATGTCTTTCATGTTTCCCAACTCAGAAAATATGTCCATGATCCTTCCCATATCATCGAGTCTGACAATGTTCAATTGAAAGATAATCTCACCTATGAAACAGTTCCTTTAAGAATTGATGATACGAGGGTGAAACAACTAAGAGGAAAGGAAATTCCTTTGGTTAAGGTCGTTTGGGGAGGACATTTTGAAGAAAGTGCTACTTGGGAGTTAGAAAGCAAGATGCGTGAAGATTATCCTTTTCTATTTCAGGAAAATTTCGGGGACGAAATTTCTTAAAGGAGGAGAGAAATGTAATATCCCAAAATTTTATTCAAATGAAAAGAGTTATTTATTATGTGAATAAGTATTTTATTCCCGTATTTTACTATTCATGTATACGTATTTTACTATTTATGTATACGTATTTTACTATTTATGTATACGTATTTATGAATAGTATTTTACTATTCATATGAATAGTAATTTTGAAAAAAAAACGTAAGCGCTTACGCAAAACTCAAAATTATTTGGATGAATAGTATTTTACTATTCATGAATAGTAATTATATTATTATTTTAATGAATAGTGCATAGTAATTTATAATATTATTTTAATGAATAGTGCATAGTGCATAGTAACTTCAAAATTTCTATAAATAGGGGCCTAAGGTTTTGGAAAATTTAGAATTCTAGAGAGAAGGAAATTCTAGAGAAATAGAGAGAGAAAGTAAGAGAGAAGGTTCTGCCTAGGTTGTGAAAAGAGGAGGAGAATAGAGAAGGTTCTGCTCTAGTTCCGGTTCCGGTTTAAGGAGAAAGAGAGGAGATTCTGCCCAAATTCCTATTTATCCAGGTAAGGGGGGAGTGGGAAACCTTGCTTGGGGGTGTAGAAATAATTGTTAAATAGTCTGTTTGTTGGATTGGCTCCCGATCCCTTGTCTGTTGTTTGATTATTTGAATATACATTATTACTGTGTTTTGTTTGTACTACTTGATTTTCTTGTTGCGGTAATTAATAATTATAATTAATGGATAATTTCACTTTTACTATTCTAAAATATTCATTGAATGGAAGACTAAGTCTCCTATTAACTTATAAATTTAGACTTTATTATCTAAATGGAAGGCCGAGCCTCCTTATTTTCATTAAGCTTCCTATTTTACTTAAGGATATAATTATACCAGGAAATATAAATTATATGATCCCTAAAGACCTTTGAACTATTGGACCCTTGACTTAATGACCTTGGACTATTGAACTGTTGGACTGTTGGACAATGGACTATTGGACTATTGAACCTTTGGACTATGGGACTATTGAATTATTGGACCTTTGGACTATTGGATTAATAAAATATAATATAAGTATGAATTAAGCTTATGATATGGTATATTATAGGAAATTCTGTAACATGTGAAATGTTAAGTTTATAATTGTATGACATGCATCATATGCATATATACTCCAGGTGTGCCGCTGAGGCCGCATACCCACGACTAACAAGGTGTGCCTTTGGGTCACCAATGATGTAACCAGGTGTTCCTTTGGGTCACCCACGATATGCTAACTAGGTGTGCCTTAGGGTCACCAATGATGATATGTGAACTTCCGTATGGCGCCACATGCATATATTTATGAGTTGAGTCTATGACATCATTGCATGATAAATAATTATTACATATGATAATGATTATGTGTGTGTGCTATTTAACTTTTATTTCTTCATCTACAACTGAGTGAGATGTTTCTCACTCCCTTGTTATTTTTTTTGTATATGTTTAAATTTATGTTGCAGGTGATCATCATCATGAGGATGTTGGTGATGAGGCCTAAAGGCTTCTTGGGGCATGCTCTGATAGGATGTGACATCGGGTTTAGCTAGGATTTCTCTTATGTATTTCTTGTTCTAAAAATATTTTCTTTTCTTGTGTAATTTAATAAATTATAAATTGATTCCTAACTAGGAGGCACTGCCACCTTTACTGGGATTGATTTATAATCTTTGTTTTATAATAACTTCTTGAGTTTAATATTTATGTGTATGAATTATGAATGTGCATCTTCTACCTTATGATACTTATTGTTTTATATCATTCTATGATAATCTTTTATAAATATAGTTTAGGTTTATTAATAATGTTGGGGTAGAGGGTGTCACAGGTGGTAATCCAGGAATATCATCTGGAAAAACTTCTGGAAACTCTCTAACAACCTCAATACTATTCAACAATTTTTCATTCTCTACACTAATAAAGGATAGGATCATAAACCCTAGAGCTCCATCCTTCAACAACCCATCCACCTGTCTATTAGAAATAAACCTTTCCTGTTTAACAGCAGGAAAGATTAATCTCTTCTCTGAACAATCTATCAAAATCTTATTGATAGAAAGCCAGTCCATCCCTAAAATCACATCCAAATCCGATAAAGGTAAACAAAACAAGTTCACCTTATAACAACGCCCTTCTACTTCTATTGTACATCCTAAACAAACCTCAGAAGTCAAAACAGACCCTGAAGCTGGGGTAGAAACAACTAGATCCACACTCAAGGAATTCACAACTAATTTTGATCTCCTCACACATTCGTAAGAAATAAAAGAATGTGATGCACCAGAATCAAATAGAATAGAAATATCATTACCATCAATTTTGCCCTTCCCCTTTACTAGCTCAGATGATGTTTCAGCTTCAACACTTGTTAAGGCAAAAACACGTCCTGCTGCAGTAGGTCGATCCACCTTTTGGTTCTCTCTAGCTGGAGCATTTCTGATATTGCAATCTTTAGCCATGTGACCCACCTTGCCACATTTAAAACACGCATAATTCTTTGTAGGACAGTCCCTCATCATATGTGGGCCTCCACACGTATAGCATCTAACAACTCCTGTAGTAGTAGTCCCCATGGGTTTCTTATTAGCATTCCCAATCTGAAATTGGGATGGTCTCTTTTGAGATTGTTTCCCCCTTCCAGATGATCCTTCTGGTCCTTTCACCATTTTATTCCCTCCCTCAAATCTTTCAACCGTTTTTGCCTTTTCAACCAGCATTGGGAATTCCATAATTCCCATAGGAACAATGGTTTTCTTCAGCTCAAATCTTAGACCTTCACTGAACTTCCTGCATCTCCATGCTTCAGTGATAGCTTGAGAATAGTATCTAGCCAAGAGTTCAAACTTGACCACGTACTCCTGTACTGACATGTTCCCTTGTTGCAGTCTCAAAAACTCGGCTTCCTTAGCATATCTGGCGCTATCTGGAAAATATTTCTCCAGAAATACCTTTTTAAAATTCTCCCAATTCACCGCCTCCCCTCTGGCCTTCATCATAACCTGAGCACCTTTCCACCAGCAGCTAGCCTCACCCACCAACATATAAGTAGCATAAACAAGCTTCCTCTCCTCGGGGCATTGCATCACCATGAAAATTTTCTCTATTTCTTCAATCCATTGGACAGCAACTTCTGGTCCATCAACACCTGTGAATTGAGGAGGATTCCCTTTTCTAAACTCTGACAAGCCCCTATACTCATCAGGTACGTTAGTCCTAGCTGTCTCAGCTGCAGCCCGATTGGCCTCCATCTGAGCCAACAAAGTATTCTGTTGTCCAATAGCAGCAGCAATTAACTCCATAGCTTGAGCAATTTGCCGCTCATCCATGCTTGAAGAAGAATTAGAATGATTTCCCCTACCAACCATCCTAAAAAAAATCAAGGAATTTTATGAGTTTACACTAAAACTCATAAGAAATTCCTAATCAAGATCAAGAAACTCATGAAGTTCCTTTCATTTCCACACAACGGAAATGCAACAAGACCATTTCCCACAAACCCTAAAGAGACTTGACCAGCTTTGATACCAAAATTGTAACGACCCACCTTAGGTCATCACATCAATAACCAACCAAAATAAAAGAGCATTTATAATAAAAAAAAAATAGAGCAAAAGCCAGCTACGCTAGAGTGTAAAAATTGTTTTCATAATAGCAAACATAAGTATATTAGTCATTCTCAGTAAAATCATACAGTCATCCAAAAAATATTAACATTAACCATTAACAGAAACACCCTAGGTGCTGGTCAAGCTCTAAGCCTAGCCACTTCTCGAAGCAGCTACCCAGAAGACTCCTTGCTATCCTATGGCTTCACACCTGATCTGCTCCCCCACATAGTGAGATCATCACAGTTCCACCACATGGAAACATAAGGGTTAGCACGTATAAAACCAACCATAGTATAAATATCATTTAACAATTATTTGTTCAAACCAACATGTATTTCCAAGATAGATATAAACCAATAGCATACATATTAATTAAAGAAATCCATAACCCTAGTATACAATCCATACCATATGTATACATAATCCACATCCAAAGCAAAGTCACACCACTGTATAATCCATGATGTAACCAACACATCCAAACCAAATGTTGGCCTCAACACCTATCCAAACCAAGTGTTGATACGGTGAAACATGTCAGCAACCCATGTCTCACGCCTAACCTCTCATGGAAAGTATACAGTTGGATTACGTCGTCACATAACCCTGGTGGGGTCACCTCATCCATCGGTATGACTCGACCCAGACCCATACCGGTAGCAAATAGATACTTAGAGGAGTACTTCAGAATCCACCTAACATCTGAAGTGGTTTACTATATAATCCTTGGAAAAGTTCCAAATTGGAAATCCTCACAATGGGATTCCGAAATTCCATATTTTCTCCAAAGATTATATCCTTGATCTCACCAAGAGATCTCCCATCCATAACCTTACTCCTCTCAGTTCTATTTACTTTTCCAAACCACATACACATAACATACTTCATAATTATATATATAAATATAATCATAACCATGCCAAATTAAATATCCAAAACAACCACCAACTTGAATAAATAACAACCATCAACTTAAATAAATAACAACCTTCATACAAACAAAATAGCATATTAAAAGTTATACTACTCCTATCATGCTCATGTATACTAGATTAAGTCTTATAAGTACTACCCTTACTTAGCATACTAGATTAATTTTATAAATGCCACCCTTACTTAGCATACTAGATTAATTTTATAAATACCACCCTTACTTAGTATACTAGATTAATTTTATAAATACCACCCTTACTTGGATAATCCTGAACTGAAACTCGGGCAGAAACTGAGACTATAGCACAGCTGCCTCCCCAAGGCTCCTTCCGTCTAAAACAGGGACCGAAGCTAAAATTAGGACAGAACCTCTTCCTCTGGATTTCTCTTGGTCTTCAAAGAGAAGAAGAGGGAAAGAAGAGAGTATAAGAGAAGAGAGAATGAGAATTGAGGGATGAGAAGTATTTCTTGGGATGGTTTGCAATGGAGAAGTGAAGGCCTATTTATAGCCTCCAAAACACATTAAAAAAATGTAAAATAATGGAGAAAAAGATAGAAAAAACTAAGTGGAATGAATTAGTGGAATGAATTATAGAAGTTGGTGGGATGAATTAATGGAGTTGGTGTGAATTAATGGAGTTGGTGCCATGTTCTTTTCCGCATCGACTTTGGCTACTGATTTGGACCTTATAGACAGCCGAATCTGAAAATATTTCCTTCATGAAAGTTGTAGGATTTTCTCTTATTTTTTCATAGCCACCAAGTTTGTATCATTTGAACAACCACCGACCAAGTTATACCCCAAAAACCGAGGCTTGCCAATCAGCCCAACGAGAAACAATTGTATCAATAAAAGTCCAATTTTGACCTCCTAAACGACCGATTTTGCAAATGGCTATTTCTGCAAAAGTTGTGCGTTTTTCTCTTAGATTTCCATTGACACGAATGTTTCATCATTTGGACCACTACAACCCAAGTTATGCCCCAAAAACCGAGACTTGTCAGTCAGTCCAGCGAGAAATGATTCTTAAAAAAATTTCACAGCTATCTAATTAGATCCAACAACACACATATCTTTCTAAGCATAAATGGAGTGTGAATTATCTATATTTAAAGTAAAATATAACCACCAAATTATGACCAAATACCACATAGTAATAATGACAATAATAATAATAATAATAGTAATAATCATGTTGAAAACTGAGATGTTACACTCATCTACCAAACAAGCATAGCAAACTCATAATTCACGGCCGATTGAATCGACCTGCTCTGATACCACTAAATGTGACACCCTTACTACCCCAACACATACATCGAAATAATATAATAAAAATTAGAAGAATAAACTTGATCAAATTGAAAAAAAAAGGTCACATAAAACTTTATAACTGTTCTTTCTCAATGACTGAAAAATAAAACTTGAAAGGTAAAATTTAAGAGTTTACAGATTTTCAAAGAAAATTACATTCATTACGATACCAAATCCATATAAATATTCTATCCTAGAAATCCTCTGCCCGGATGCCACACTATCAGAGCATTCCCAAAATTTAACTGTTGGCATTCTAGATGTCACTCGTAGCCGGATCTTCTCCACCTAAAATATCCACAATTTGTACGGTGAGAAAAGAATATATCTATATGCAAAGTACATCCAAACACACCATATTAAAATCTCATCATATTTCTTTTATTTAATAAAATATTTACAAGCATGTACCATAATTTATCAATCCATCACAATCCATTTAGATTATCATTTTTACCTTTCCTCATTCACATCAATATAACAATCATTTCAACATCTATAATTCATGTCAATCTCACAATTAACACTATGCCAAGACCTCGCCACATCTGACACAAGTGATACAGGTTAATTGCCTCACTCAACCCACACCAGACCAGGGTCATGCCCTCCCTGTAGCATCACTTACCCAGGGGTCATGCCATCCCTAATCATTTGGTGTGAGGAAACACAATCACATTACAATCAATACAATCTCTTGCAATTAACCCTATGTCAGGGCTGCCATAAACGACATAAGTGGTGTGTGTTAATTGTCTTACTCATCCCACACCATGCTAGGGTCACGCCCTCCCTGTAGCACCACTTACCTAGGGGTCGTGCCGTCCCTAGTCATCGATGTGAGGCACCACAATCAAAATCAAAATCACATTCATAACAGATAAGCTCAACAAAATAGGGTTTACATACCCCTCAAGCAATTCACATCAATATCATTCATTCTTAACAAGTAATATAGCAATAATTTTCATTAATATAATAATCAATAGAATAATTAGTATAAACAGTAAAACCCCAAATTATTCCAAAATCTAGCTCACCACATTTCCTTTATAATTCATTCTTCTTCTCAGATCATCATTCCTACACTTAGGCATATCTATAAACCTCAATACAGATAATTTTAATAGAACCAATAATTCTCCAAATTAAATAATTATAAAATTAATTATAATCCTAAGAAATTTTTCCTCTACCCAATTCTCTCATGTACTCTTTATATAAATAATCCCATTTTCCCCCGTACCTGGATGAATAGGAACTCGGGCAGAATCTCCTCCTCTTTTTCTTAAATCGGGACAAGAACTAGAGCAGAACTTCCTCTATCTTCCTCCTCTTTTCTCTCCCTAGGCACAACCTCCTCTACTGGCTTCTTCTTCTTCTCTCTCCTCTTTTCCTTCCCCTCTTCTCTCTCTCTCCCTTTCTCTCTCTAGGACCTCTTCTCCAAGTTATGATTTTTCACCCCCTGCCTCCTATTTATAGGAAATCTGACGCACCCGGAACGGCCGTACTGGACTCGGAACGGCCCGTTCCGAATCCTTCAAATGCACGTAAATTTTTGAACTGGAACGACCCGTTCTAAAATCGGAACGGCCCGTTCCCAAAAAGCAGAACGGCCCGTTCTAAAATCAGAACGGGTCGTTCTCAATCTCAGCAGAACGGCCCGTTCTCCCTACGGAACGGCCCGTTCTCCCTACGGAACGACCCGTTCTCCTTCCGGAACGGCCCGTTCTCCTTCCAGAATTGCCCGTTCTGGGCCCGTTCCCAACTTAAAATTTCAGTATCTTTTTGTTGCTTGGAACGGCCCGTTCCAATTTTGGAACAACCCGTTCCAAGTTACCCATTTACCCCTCAATCTTTAATAAAATTGCGAAAATGCCATTAATAATAAAATTACAAAAATAACCTTATTCCTTTATTAAAATTACGAAAATGCCATTAATTACAACAATACCCTTTAAAAAAATTTGGGATGTTACACCTTACCTGGATAAGTAGGAGCTAAAACTTGGGCAGGACCTCCCCCTCTGGATTCCTTTTTTCTTTCCCTCTCTTTCTTTCTCTTTCTCTCTCTTTCTCTCTCTTTCTCTCTCTCTCTCTAAGATTTTCACCTTCTCACTAAGTTATAAATTTTTCACAGCCCAAGCCTCCTATTTATAGGCATTCAGGCGTACCCGGAACGACTCGTACTTATTTCGGAACGGCCCGTTCCGGATCCTTCGAATATATGCAAATTTTTCAACTGGAACAGCCCGTTCCAAAATTGGAACGGCCCGTTTTCAAAAAGCGGAATGGGCCGTTCCAAATGTGTAATATGGCCTATTTGGGTTTTTCCGGAACGGGCCGTTTCGAAATTCTAAAAATGCCTAAAAAGTTGAGTTAGAAACTGGGCCTTCCGATTAAGGTCAATTCGTGTAAAAATGTACTCCAGACGCCCGATTTATATAATAATAATTATATATTTTCTTATATAAATCGGGCGTTACACACATCCTAGGTTGATATAGAGTTACTATAGGATTAATATGATTAGTAGGAGGTAGGTAGTATGTGACCACTATAGGACCATCAATATATATTGGAACTTGTTGATTTGGTGCAAATACAAAGGAAGATAATCTGATGCATTGGAACGTCACTGAATTTTCAACAACATCTACCGTCCAACTGGTACCAAGAAATACAGCCGAAGTAAGCGTGGTGAAAGGCCCAGGTATATCTAGTAGATCCATCTCTTTAATATTTTAAAAGATACGTACATATATTAAGAACTAATAAACAAGAAACCCAAAAGAAAAGAGTGAGAACATTTATCAAATAAAATCAATTAATTAAGAATATATATAAATATTTGCATATCATTATTAATCACAAATTTATATTTTTACTCCATGGAGGTGTAACACCCAATTTATAAAATATTAAGCATGATATTATATATATTTATATATATATATATATATATATATATATATATATATATATATATCTTATAGGTTTTTAACATAAGTATATCATTAATAATATTGTACATAAAAATAAAGGAAGATTTTATGAACTTGTTTACGTATAGTTAGCTTATAATTACATTACATACTATTCTAAAAATATTTACAACAACGTACATAATTATAAACTACTTATTTCTCACACTTCTTATATAGTATTTACATATTAGGTTAATATAGATTAACTATGGGATTGACGTGATTAGCCGGGATAGGTAGAAGGTAACTACTATAAGGTCATCAATAACTATAGGGACTTCTTGGGTCGGAGAAAATGTGAAGGTCGACAATGTCACTCCATGGAAAGTAATTGAATTAACAACGACATCCACACTCCAACTGGTCCCAGAAAATACTGCTGATATGACAAAAAGAAAAGGGTCAGGTATTGAGAACAATTATTCAATAAATATCAATAATTAAACAATATGCATAGAAATATTTTTAACTAATACTAATAAATATATATTAATTCTTCTTGATATAAAAATTTGAATTATACTTGTAGTGACTAGTCAGGATAAATGAGCATTATAATAACAAATAACTAAAGATTATTTCACCTTAAGGTTTACTCATTTAAATTCCCAAGGTAGACCTCCAACTACAAATTAATTCAAATTTTTATTCTTATAACCATAGAATAATATTTATCTTTATAAATGCATGAAGAAATAATAACAAGCTTAGGATATTTAACAAACTATATTATAGTTAGAATTAATATAAAAATGATTAAGCTAAATAAGTTTAAATATTTTAATTATTTAAAATTAATATAATATAGTTTGCAAAAATGAAATGTATTAAAGAATATAAATTTATTAAATGACAGTAATAAACATCATAAAATAATTAAACAACATAAACAAGCAACACCTTATTAATTATTTAGAGTAAAATGTATTATAAAGTAAGCAAGTAAATGACGTTAGAGACACCTCACTAATTAAATATACACAAATATAACATAAAATAAACAAACATAATAATATATAAAATTTAAAAAGATAAAGGTTTTCTCTCCCTTACCTTAATAGAAAAGTAAAATTGTTTTGGAGATAACCTAAAATAGCTACAAGAATTTTTGTTCACTTTCCTTCTTCTTACTCTTTCTTTCTCTTCCTTCTCAATTCTTTTTTCACATTTTCTCTTTTCTTTTTCTCTCTTCCCTGCTGTCCCCCTCCCCCTTTGCGTATTTATAAGAAAGTTTATAATGATTATTTTTTTTCTCTCATTTCATTGCTAGTTGAAATCAAATTGCAATTGCAATTCTTTTTACTAAGGAATAAGGTTCCTTAATTAAAGGATAAGCTTCTGTACGCAATAGATAAAATCAGCTATAGATTTTTTTTTTTCTAACCATAAATATATATAAAAATTTAAAATAATTTCATTAAACACTTAAAATGTAACAATTTAAATATATATATAGACTTTATAATAATAATATAATTAAAGTATTATTTTGAAAAATATTATAAATAGAGTTCTTCTAAAAAAAGTAATTATAATGTAATTGAATATTATATATTTCCATTTTAGTTTACTAAAAATATAAAAAATTTAAAGTATTAAAAATAAAAACATTATACTTAATCTGTAATTATTTTAGAAATATGATAACTAAAAATTTTGACTATCACTTTAAGAATAAGATAATGATAATAAAATTTATAATATTGTATTAAAGTTTCAGAATATTAGAGGAGGGATTTGAATTGTTTTTGTAATGACTGGTTAGGATAAATGAACTTAATCATGGTACTAAATAATATAAGAATATTTCACCCAAAGTATTTACTCATTTAAATTTCCAATATTAAACTTTCAACTACAAATTAATTCAAACTTATTGATAATTTATTATAAAGAATTAAAATTTACATTTACTACTATTTAAAGATATATATATATATATATATATATATATATATATATAATCAATTAAATAATAGTACTCTAAAAAAATAATAGTAACTAGATAATAAAGTTAGAAAGATAATTAAACTAAATAAATGATAGTTAAGATTAATAGAAAACAATTAAACAAAATAAATTATAAACACCTCATTAATTAATTAAAGTTAAAATTAACATATATTGAACAAATAAGATGAGGTTAGGGACACCTCACCCAATAAATATAGATAAGAATGACTTAAAGTAAACAACTAAAATAATGTAAAATTTTAAAAGAGATAAAAGCCTCTTCTCAAATACCTTAATAGAAAAGTGAAACCAAGTAAAAGAAAATTTTTCCCATTTTTTCTTCGCCTTGTTCTTTCTCTCTCTTCTTTCTTAATTCTCTTTCACTCTCTCTCACGTTTTCTTATTCATTCATTCATTTCTATTATTTGGTGGTCCTCCACCCATGTCTATTTACAGGCAATTTTGTAATGATTATCATTAGTTGAATTTTAATTATATATGTTTAATTACTTCATATTTACGTGAGTTAGTTACTCTACATTAAATGCTTTGAATAAGCATTATCTTATTCTTCTGAAACAATCTTGTGGCATAAATTTTTCTATAGAATTCTATTATTATTATTATTATTGTTGTTATTATTACTATATTAATAATTTCTATTTTAATAGTTATATATATTCTTATATATTGATATATTTATAAAACAATATTAATATTTCATAATGATTAATCATTATTGATGTTAATTTATATATATATTTATTTTATTTATATTTTTTTACAACAAAAAAATTTAAATAGTTTAAAATTATTAAAATAATATGATTAGATATTATTTAGATGTATTTAATCTACTAAAATGTTATAAGAAAACTAAATTGAGAATACTAAAATTATCTAATAATGTAATTAAACATTGTATTGGAAATTTATAATATTATGTGCATTTAGTTTAATGGTATCTTACTAAGTTTTATGTTTTGTTTGGATAATAAAAGAAAATGAGAAACAAAGAAGCAAGGTAGAAAGAAGGTTTTTTTTAATAGAAACTATTGACATGTAAAGTATCACTATAAAGTATCACTACAAGATTAGGACATCCAACAATATTAATATTCCAAGAACACACAAAAAAATAAAGAAGCAAAAAAAAGTAAGAGAATAGAAAATGAGAAAAAAAAGCTAAATATTGAGAATGTTTTAATTGAAAGAAGTAGAATAGAAAACTAAAATAGATTTTCTTTTCACTTGTTTGGTTGAATAGAAAAGTGAAAACAAAGAAAATGAAATTTCTTTAAAAGACAACTTTGTAGAGAAATAATAATAAGGGTAGTACTGTAATTTTTTGAGTTTTATATATTTTTTTAAATATTTTTTTTCTCTTCATATTAGAAGAGATTTATTTTTTAGAGGGTCGCACCAAATTTTTTTTTTTTCTCTCTTCCCTATTTTTCCCCCTAAACAAACAACATAAAAACAACTTTTTTCTCACTCGTTTTTCTCTTTTTCATTTTCTCTCTTCTTATTTTCTAATGAACCAAACAAAGGATTAGTGACTAAATAAGGGAAAGGCCTGTCTTCAATCCCTTGTAATATCATTTTATGCTTAAATTCCTTTTAACGATGCACAACATATTCATGCCACCCACAACACCTTGGAACACACAACTACTCAGAACAATCAAAAGCAGCAACATCTTTGTCACCCATGCAAAACAACTTTGTAACATCTCTTGGGCTAAGCAAAAATTGCCAGCAACAAACCTTGGCCCATGTAAAAACAACTTAATTTGTTACATCTCTTGGATTGTGGGAAAACAACAGCTTTGTCAAATGTCAACACAATTTGGTATGATTGGAATCAAAGTCACCGATTCAATCTGATTTTCAAGTCAGTTTAGTGATGTTAACACCAATATTGGGGGTTTTCCAACAATGGGAGATTAGTTGGAAAAAAAAATATTATTAAGTGTTATTTTTAACAGGTTTATAATTATAAAAAAAAAAAAACAATATTCAGAAGATAATGAATTATTTTTCACATTTTTATGAGTAAAAATATATCATTGTTGTTTTATATCTTGACCATGTAGTCGATAAAAAATCTGAGGCTATACATTTTTAGATAACATATCTGATGGTCATAAAGTGTTTTTCACAATTATGAATCGTGTTTCACTTGTTTTGTTACTCCATGCTAGATTTTTCACACAAGAAATACGTGGAGTATGATATTCATGTTGTGGTTCAGAGTGTTGTAACTTCTTTGTTCTTTCTCTCAAATACCATAAAAAAAATATATAAAAAAAACCTTTTAGTTTCATGGAGTCACCACCAGGAAGAACCACTTTCCAATTTCATATACTAAATGCCTTATGGAGACGAAGTTTAGGCTTCCAAACACTCATTACTTTTCAATCTCTCTCTCCATTCTTAATAAGTATTCCTCTGATAACAAATGAAATGATAGAGAGATAAATGTAAAAGTGATGTTATATAAATTATTATACAATTTTTATTGTATATATAATATTACTTTTTTAATAAAAACATCATCATAGATGGATCAAATATCTGAAATAAGAAAAAAAATTAAATCATGACTCATCCTCAAATTTTATTGAATTCAAACCAAAAGTTAAACAAAATTTAAGTGACCAAATCTTTTTACAACTTTTTGTTGTTCTTATAATATCTTGTTCATTTTTTATTGACTGATGATGTAAATTTTGTTTATACTAAAAATGTATAGAAATCAAATGCAAAAAATTAATATTAAAATTTTAAAATTGAATAATACATAAATTAAAAATCAGTTTTAAATTTCAAATTTATTAAAACTTAAAATAAAGATTTAACCTATTGTTTGTTTTAGATGATTTTGGAATGAGAGAAGTAGGTGAAGAAGTGTGAGAGAAAAGTATGTTTTTTTATTTGGGAGAAGGGATAATTTTTTTTTTTGAGATCCATGTTAAATAAAATCTCTCATAAATTGAAGAGATTTGGAGTGAGAGCAGTGAAATTATATGTTTACCCTTTTATTTTAGATTATATAAATATTTTTAAAGGTAAATGTTTTTTTTTGTGATAAAAATAAAAATTTAGGTGAATTGGGTTTCAAAGATTTATTAAGGTTGAGGTAGGCTTAAAAACTCTACGAGAACTTATAAAAGTATTTATAAATTATCTACTAATAAGATTCTCACTAACTTAATTGATCTAACATATTTTTAGGCCTAAAACAAATTTTGATCTGAAGTCTTTATAAAATTAATCAAAGTAATAAAAAAAAATTAGACTCTTATAAAAAATAAAATAATTTTTGTTTGGGGAATGTTCAAACATTATTTATCAAGAAAAAATACACCCTAATTATTATTACACTAAATTAACTAATAGTAAAAATTGTATAAATAGTAATTCTATATAATTTCTTGTGAGGCCTAAAGTAAGGGTTTGATTGGCTTTAAAGTTAGGTTGACCCTGCTTTGAATTATCAAAATGAGTTGAGACATGTAAGTCAATTCAACCCATTACAAGTTTGAGTCTGATTATAGTTAGAAATATTTGGACTAGCCCATAGGGCAATCCATGATGAGTCGGGTTGGCTCTCATGTTACCCACCTAGTAATATATTAATTTTTGTGATTATATATGTATAGTATTGATTAAATTTTGTATTATACTAGTTATGAATTATGTTAATTAGTATCAATTTGATATTATTTATTAATATTTTTTATAACAACACTAATATTATTTAATATTATAAGTTGATTATGGTTGATGTCTATTTTTTTTCAATATTTTTTTGTCTTATTGTTAACATAATTGTAACTCTAAAATATAATACTGTAATATATATTCTTATATTTTTTTTTATAAAGTTCATTATTTTTTTTAATTTAAGTGAGTCAATTCGTTTAACCCACTAATTTATGATGCACCAAGCCAAATTGATTTTTTTTAAAGTTCACCGAAAAGTAAGTCAAGTTGGGTTAACCTACTTATTAGTTATTATCCAACCCATGATGAGTTAGATCAGATCAAATTATTCTTAGTTCTCACATCATAAATATCAAATACATATCCTTTTTAAGATGAGATATTTCCTTATCAACTAGATCACTTATATTGATATAATATATATCTTTAACACATTTCTTTCTTACTTCTTTTCTACTTATCTCAGTCCATCCAATTTAAAAATCTATTTACTTTCTACTAATTCTCTCTTCTCTACTACTTCTTTTTTTTTTTTCCTCAAAATTTTTTTATCAACCAAACAAAGTATAAAAGCACTTGTGAACATACCTGGTTTTGATTTCCATTTTCCCCGATATGAACTACTTGATAATGCAAGTATATCTCTAAATATGGATAGAAAAACATATATCTATAATTTTATAAGAGGAGGCAAGTTCAAAATGGAGCAATCAATCATTCCAACAATGACGCAAGACAAACATCAATTATTGGCACCATGCGTGACCCTGTAAGATGCAACACCTTAGAAAATGTGCTCATAAAATGATGGATATTTCGATTTATCACCAAATTGAAGGAAGAACCAATGTATGATGGATCTGTACAAACAAAAGCAACAATGGCCCTCACATTCATTTTAGTGTGTTTAATAATTAATAATTGAGAATGAAATTTCAAGTCCTAACTCAACAAAGCAAAGTGACTTGATTCATCGTATTTTGATTTTCGCAGCAGAACCAAAGTTTCTGCGGCATACAAATTCGGACCTAACTTCAGTGTGTTGTCTTTTACAGGTGCCTAGATCTTAGGAGTTAGGCACTGTACGACAAAACAGCTATTTTTATCTCAGTTGTGTTTTACTCCTTCAAATTCATTTTAGTCAGTAAAAAATGTTTAATTAATTAAATGTAGTTAATTGTGGATAAGATAACAATTTTTAAACAAATAAATAATTAAAAATATGACAAAATAATACAAACTAAAAATAAAAATTCTAAATTTTAGAGCAATTAGAAAAAATACATGGACTAATGTTTTTTGAGAGACTAAATTAAAATTGACAGGAATGAGAGACTAAAAAATAATGAAATAATTTTTTAAAAGCTAATATCAGTAAAAAAAAAATGAGACTTAAAACATAATAGAATGATTTTTGAAAGATCAAAACTAGACAAATATCTTTTTCAAGAAAAAAAAAACATAATTAACATTTTGCTTGGTCTATTCTATCCTGTATGGACACAGAACATCTCAAATAATGTTATTCTTTTGGAGGTATGAGCATGTTACCTTTTGTTTTTCAAACTATGTACAGTATATCTGATAAGAGCATCTGTAATGGAAGTTGCTTATATGCAACCTCCATTACAGAGGCTCTAACAATCGCTAACTTTAGAATAAAACACTTGGGGGCATTCGCTAACTTGTACATGCATGATGAGACTTGGATTACGCATGTGTTGAAAAAATATGTGGTTTTTGTTATTGTAGAATAAATACAATCATATTAATTAGCAAATTTGAAATAAAAATATTTTCATTCTATTTTTTTGGGTTTAATAAGGTGACGAAACTCCTTTCCACTGTCCACCAACTTACCTACTTATAATGAAAAATATAGATATAACCACCTACATTAACATGCAAACAATTAAACCACTAACATATCCTTGTAATGAAAAATCAACTGAAATTTATAAATGTCCTTTGATGGAATTGCATCATATCATGTATAGATATATATATTGTATAGATATATATATTTATAGTAACCTTAAAATTGAAAAGTAAACATAGATTATCGATCAAGCAATTATACTAAAATGGCTAAAAAGTAACACTAAGCTACATCGCCATCTAATATGATTTTCAATTCAAACTCATCTTTAGGCTTATCCTTACTCTATTTTCATATAAAAATATGATTATCGCAATTCAACCACCGAAAAATATGCAATGGTAAGTTAACATTCAAAAATAACAAGGCATAAAAATATTAAATTAGTCGTACGAAAACTTAAACCACTCAAAATTCAACTTGAAAAACACAACCAAACCATAACTTATCCACACAACATTATAGCATATGCACAATATAATTTATCAACTAAACATCATATGCACAACATAACAACTAAATGCATTATCACACATTTCAACTAAGAGATCTCTTATAACATAGATGAACGGTCTAAGTAGTTTGACCTTACTGAATCAACTAATAACTCAATCTTTTTGGGCTAGCTAAATCCATAGTTAATTTGGATATAATTCTCACCACAACATGGTTTCTCGAATTTCACTACTTAAACTAAGAAGATTTGATATTTCTATCAGGGTAGAACAAATTGGATATAAGTCTACAAACAACCATAGCATGTATAACTAAGCTTCCTATGGAATTAGTTTGTCGACTATCTTCCAAATACCATGTATCTTATTCGGTTTGGTCACTTTACACAAGTATGGCTCAACTTGGCTCTCGTATGGATCAACATTCAATCGCTTTATACATGTATGGCTCGATTTTTCCCCATACGAATTTATATTGGTCGCTTTATAATCAGTGTAACTTGACTTGACCCCTATATTGTGATCACTTATAAACATGATTCAATCTCGCCCATATATCACATCAACTAATCTTTTTAGAGAAGACTCAATACTTCATTTCAAGAATTAACTTCTTAAGATGGGTTTTCAATAATTGGACTAATAGAACATCGCAACACCATACCCTCACAATGAGATATTCAACTTTTAAAACAATCTCTCCTTTAATCTCAAGTCAATCAACACAACTCAACATAATACCTTAAGGATTCTCAACTCAACCACCTCAACACTTAAACATGCAACTCAACTTATAACTTTCAACAGATCAATCATCTATATACATCATTCTAGACCAATGTATAGAAAACTAATATCATACAACAACCTACAAAATGTAAGCACTCTTACTTTCTCATACAATAGCCAAAAACATCACATTTTCCTTGGGTAACCCACACCCGATGCCATTCTTCCCACGCTTGGCGTCATTAAGGTAGAAAGCCTCTAACTCACCCATGTTTGACGCCAACTACCTGTTCCCGACGGGAATGAGGAAGAGAGCCTCTATGACAATCACGACTTGTGTGGCTAATCTCATGTTCGGTCTCGTTCAAGCAAAGAGTCTCTACCTAACTCACGCTCAATGTCATTACACTGATGCCCAACGTCATTTAGGTAGAGAGTTTTTGTCTAAATCATGTTTAATGCTACTCAATTAGGGCCCAACGTGACCAAGTCAGAAAGTTCTAAAGGCATTTATGCTTAGAGCCATTCAACTTACGTCTGCGTGACCAAGTCAAATTTGACCCTTTTCAAAACAATCCCTAAACAAATAAAACTCATGAGAAATTATAAATTTATAGAGCTTCTTAAGAATTAAACAATAAATTACCACAACATATAATTTAATAAAATCAACAATAATAAAAAATGCATAATACATATTACAATCGTTATTACATATTTAAGTTATATTTAAGTTAGATATTAAAGTTGATCTTTGATGAAAAAGAACAACTTTTGAACTACTTAAACTATTGATTTTTAGTAAATTATTATTTTATATTCTAATAATAAATTATCTAAAAATAATTTTTCACTAACCTCGTAACAACCATGGCTTTTGAAATTCACACAGTAGTTTGCATACTATAAATAACAACTACAATAATGCAAAGGGTTTTCCCTTTGCTATTTTCTCTGAATTTTTCTTCTTCTTTAAATTTGAATTGAATATGACAACATCCCTACTCTCTTTAATAATATCCACTAATTGGAAACTTAATTTGAAAGATATATTTCGATTCGGATGTTTCAATGTCCCATATAATAACAAATGGTAAGTGTTTTTTGTTGTGTGAATTTATTTTACACGTTGTTTGAGGAAAAACCTATATAGAATTTATTTCTATCTTTTGTTAAATTTTTTCATAACTCGATAAATAATATGTAAATCAGCCATATATATATATATATATATATATATATATATATATATATATATTTTTTTTCATATATGATTCAGAATATTTTCTTTTTGGTGCGATCATGATTCAGAAACAATTAATTTTTCATATATATTTTTTTATTATTATACACGTTGTTAACCAATATGTGGAATAGATGCAAAGAAGATTGGTAATTAATTTTTCTTAAATGGTTTAAAGTCCAGAAACAATTAATATCATTAATGAAATCATTTACTGATCGAGTGTATATCCAGCCCAATAGGGAATGCAACTATAACTATTTTTCAACATTATCACTAAATCATTATCTAATAAAAATTCAACTTGAACTATCGTTTATGGAAAATCATTATAGAATAGTACTTCTAACTTAATTTGTTGTCTCGAGTTTTAGTTATTATTATGTAACATTGTTTACAGTAATTCAACCAAATTCAAATAAGATTGTGTCTATGAATGATACGTATGATTTTTTTCAAAAACCAACTTGATAAATAAACATATACATGTAATCAATTCGACAATAGCAATAAAGATGCAAAATTTAGATTTCTAGCTCCATATATATTCTTTATTTCGTCTCTGATTTTTAGGTTAGTTTATCAAATATTTCTCTTATATTTTAATTTTTATTTGATCAATTTATGTAAATTATTTAGATTTTGTCAATAGAAATTAATGTTCACTTGAATTTATATGAAAAATTTAATGAGGAAAAACACTGCTACCTATACAGTAGCACTAATTTTTGACACCATAACAATCATTTTCCTTATCCTTCCTTTTTTTATATTCCGTAAAGCCAAAAGCCAACAATTTATTAAATAAATTTGTTAAAAGATTATTCCATGTATCTCAGATTCTCAAAAGCAATTAAATATTAATGACTAATTAAAATTTAATTTCATTATCTAAATACATTGTGCGGCATTTCTTTTCTTTTTTTTTTTTTCACCCTCAAACAACATTGTACGGCACCATTATTTTATAGTAATTTAATTTTCTAAATAATTAAATTTCAAAGATTCTTCCTTAAATTTTTAGGATATTTGTATATTTTTTTAATAAGGGGTACTAAACAAGTTAGGCCACAGACGACTTGGTGGAAATATATCCATGTGAGTTGTAAAACATGCAAATGGGAATTAATTAATTTTTTAAGGGAATATTAAAAATATTCAAATAGCCATAGGTCACTAACGAGGGTTGCATAGCTCTAGGAGTCTAGTAGTGGGGGTTAGTTCTTGATGAACCAAAATTCAAATCCAAGTTTAAATTTTCAATTTGAAGAAGTCTTTTCATTAAGTGTACACAGTTCTTGACTATAGGATTAATTTTAATAAATAAATAAATACATTTTTAATCATTTTAAAATAAATAAATTTTGATTTTGATTTATAATATATATATATATATATATATATATATATATATATATATTAACCTTTGAAGTTTGTAATCACTATTTTTTATTCTATAAAATAACATATTTTGATTTTAATTTTAATTTTTGTAAAATATTTTTCTTTGATTTTATCTTTTTAAAATCTAAAGTCATATTTTTAATCTCTAATTAACAATAAATATAAGGTAGACGAATAAAATTTAATTTTTAAGAACTATAATTAAAATTAGGAGTCTCATATATTGACATAATTATATTATATATAGTTGTGGATGTCATTCAAGATGTTCACATAATATTTTAATATTTATAAAATCACATATTTGTAAAGATTAAAAATAGTAATTCAAAATTTTAGAAAAATGAAACATAAAGAATTTTTTTACAGAATTAAAATCAAAATCTACTCAATTTTTTTTATCAATAATCAAAATCTACTCATTTTAGCAGAGTTAAAAACATTTTAAAAAATAATATATGTAAATAATAAAAAAAATTGATCCATCAGAAGAGTAACATCGAGTCTCGTTAAAGAATTTAGTGATTTGACTAAGGAAGATCATTGCACCAAAAGACTATTCCGCTGCAAATTTTAATCAACATCAATGGATACAAGTATGTGTTACTAACCTTAACTCTGTAATATGAAACAACAGTTCTTAATATTGATTAATGAAAATTTTCTATTTGCCTTAAGAAATTTATCCCAACAGTGGATGTCGTTGAGGATGTTCACTTAATATTTTAGTAAATAAGTATTTTATAAAACCACATAATTATAAATATTAAAAATAGTAATTCAAATATTTAGAAGAATGAAACATAAAGCATTTTTTTTTACACAATTAAAGTCAAAACTCACTCAATTTTTTAATCAATAATCAAAACCTACTCATTTTAGCACAGAGTTAAAATATATTTAAGAAAATAATATGTGTAAATAATAATAAAAAAATTATGACCATAGGCCACTCGTATATATGTTTATGGAGCTAAGAGCTCAAGTCAATCCTATGCTAGCTATCACTCGATCAAAAAGTATCCAAGTCTTCTTCCAATATTAATAATTTAACATGGTATGAATTGTAGCTAGATATATGGTTTAAGCATTGGTGGTTCAATCTTTGAGTTAGGTTCAAAGTTGTTTTCAAAGAATCCCATGCACTTGATGCACGTATACAATAGAAAGTTGAGGTTCTAGTTAAACTAGGAGCAACACACATACCTAATTTAAGTTTTACTTTCAACGTTACATTAACAGTACTATTCACACATGCTCTATGAGTAGTATCATTGTTTGACATCAAAATCATACTATGAAAAGTCTTACAAACGTTAAAAAGTATGCAATCGTGCGCATACATTAATGAAAAAGAAACTTACCCTGTGCTCTCGTGTGGACTTGACATTAATCTTCCAACACAGCCACTTTATCCTTAGTCTCTGTTCACTTTTTGTTGGAATTTGGTTGTTTGTTTCGAAGGTTGTTCGTGCTATATACAGAGAAAAATCGTGTGACTCTTGAAATTGGTACATTCACTAGCTATTCACTTTTCTGTTTTCTTAAACTGGATGGTAACTGTTAACAAATTTTTCCTCTCGTGAATGTTATAGTCAATTATGTATATCTCATGCATTTAACGCCAATGAGACACATATGATATAGTACACTGTTGAGGGAGTTTCTACCTAACACTCATCCACTTGGCACCAAATATAGGATATACATAGAGAGATATATATTGAGAATAATAATGTTTTTTGAATATTTCAATATGTCTACACCCTAATGAAGAAATAAATAAAGAAGAAGATAAATATGATTGATGATGATATGATAATAAAAATAAGATGAACCAAAACAGTGTTTATATTATTAATTACAATGTCTATTATATGTTTAATTGCATTAGTGTTATATATATATAACCGTCAAAATGGGTTGTGGTATGTAGATTAATTTGGTCTACCTTAAAAATGGATTGGGTTGAGTCAAAATAAATAAAAAATTTATAGTAAGTGAATATATTTTAATTCGGCCCACTTTCATCTGGCTCACCCGGATTAAATCCATGGTAGGCCGGGCAGCCCATCAATCCACCTTCTTTTTTTTTTTTTAAATTGAAATTTGATTATAATTTATAATTAATTATGTATAATGAAATATTGAATTTTTTATTTTGAACTTTTATCATAATTTATATTTAATTTTGTATGATGAGTTATGACTTACGATTATTAATGATGCTAATTTTATGATTATTATGTTAATTTATAGTTAATTTGAAAATTTAATTTTGTTGATAATTTTTTTAAAATTTTTTGGTGGGTTGGTGGGTTGGCCCGTTTAACCCACCAACTTGTGGTGGGTCGGGTTGGGCCAAGAAAATTTTGAGAAAATTAAAAGTGGATCGAATTAGGTTTACCTATTTTTAAAGTGAGTCAAGGTGGACTGACCCATATGCGTCAGACTACCCGTTTTGACACCTATAGTTATATATATATAAGTTAATCATTCATATACTGTCGGTATAAAGTTTTTTACACTGACAACCAATCATATCTTTTAAATTATTTTATTTTTATTTTATTAAATGAGCAACTGACATGATACTATTAAAAGATATGATTGGTTGTTAGTGTAAAAAAACTTTACACCGACAGTGTATAGGTGATTAACTCTCTCTTTATATATATGTTTCTATGTAATAAATAATAAGAAAACACTAAAAACGTCTCTAATACTTATACTATTTATAGCAATTGTTTGACATTTATAAAATTGTGTAAATCTATATTATAATGATATTTATTAATAATAATAATAATAATTTTGGATATATGTTTCTTGTCACAAAACGATTCTGACAGAAGAAAAATGAGTCCAAATGTCATTATATATGCAGGCCAGGAACCCACAATTTGATTTGTCCTGTTTGGTTTTAATTCGGTTTATGTAAGACCAGCAAAGAAAAATTGTTGGTGCTTAAATTTATTCAATTCAATTCTATTTATTTTCTTAATTTGAATGTTTCTTTCTCCCAACTCGATCTGAATTGTATATACGTATAATATAATATAATCAAACTCAAAAGTAATGGTGTTATTTATTATTCAATTAGAAAGAATTCGGATCTAATAATGATCTATCCAAACGTAAATGGATAATATTCTTTAGTACGAGATGAATCGCACGAAATTATAACATTAATTGTCTCATACTCCCTTTTTCTTATATATATATAAAAAAAAAAATTGCATTGCATTTCTAACTCACATTTTTATAGTCTTATGGCAATATTTTTCCTTTTGTCTTTTGTACTCTTTGGTCATCAAATTTTCGTATTATTTTTCTCGCACGGTGTAAAATAAAATAAAAGTGTTAAATATTTATATAAGAAACCATAAATATATGCATGTAAAGTTCAGGAAAAAATTATTACAGCAAAACTATAAACTCGAGTTCCTTAACATGAAATATGGATCCACTTGGTTCTTAAAACAGTTTGAAAATTGAAACATTTTTAGATGATTAATTGACTTCATTTTATTTTATTTTTGGCTTGAAAATATTAATATTCAAGGTGATTAATCGGGTATTATCTTAAAAAAGTTGATTAATCAAGGAGTCTAAATTGTCGGTGGCAGTAATAAATAACTACTTTAATAGCTCTGACTATAGCACTAAAGCATTATATACATTAAAGTTTGGAATCAGTATTTTAGCTATGAAATAAATATTGAATTAGTTATAATAAAGTTTTCTAAGAAAATAATGATGCAGAATTTAGGGGAGAGAGGTGTAGAGAATTGAGTTAACCAAGATTTTCTAATTTTGTATGTAAAGCATAATTGCCATTATCTTATGGAGGCATTTGGTAATTAATCTTGAGATATTTGAATACTATATATGTTCATATGATCCATGCTTAAGAAATAATCATAAACATATCAACATCAAATACCTACTATTCAATTAATTAAAATGCTTTTATATACAGCTAGTGAATCAGAATATATATATATATTACATAGATTTAAACCCGTAAGAATCGTAGATATCTAGAAATGAATTTGACTACATATTATTACTCATTATATAATTTTTTTTATTAATATATCTTTGATCTTTTATTGATTACCCTTTCATTATTTTTTTTGTATTGACCAAGAATAAGGCACATTAATATTTTTTAGTTATTGATACGTTATTATTTAATAAATTGATAAATATGATGTTCTAGGCCTTTACTAGAGTCATCTCTATTTTTATAAGTAAATATAAAGTAAACATATGTACAAAAAAAAATAATAATAAACATGTTAGCTCAATGTCATCAAACTCAATTATCCATTATCCTAAAACGTCCCTATACCCCTTCTGACTTGAAAATATTCCCCACGATGCACCAAAGCTTGTATAAGCACAAAATACTAGATCATAATTCAATTTCAGCTAATGAAGTGTCTTGGATTGAAAATACAATTTTTCATAGAATTTTGTTTTATGATTTTTAATAAATTTTAAAAGATCTTGTAAAAATGTCACGACTTTTAAAATTATTTTTAAAAGATTTTTTTAAATTTTGAATTTTAGTCAAGACTTTATAATTCAAATTTTAATAGATTTATATTTTAAGATTTTAAAAAATTTTATAAATTTCACAAGAAAACATGAATTTGTAATACTGAGATTTAATAAAAAAAAATATAACAACTAATAAAAAAAAGTTAAACCAACACAATTTTTCTATCTTTTGATAAATAATTTTTTATTTTTTAACAAATAATTGATTTTAATGTCTTACTAACTAACATTACATATCTAAAGTTATACTAGTCTTACATGTATATTGACATATTCTTTTTTATGCACTTGAGTTTAAATAACATATTCAAAATTATAATATTCATTAACTGGTAGCATTGAAGATGAAAATCTATTTCCATTGATTCAATTAAAAATTCATGAAAATGACATTCTCTATAAAGAAAGTTATATATCGATCGCTACATGTTAATACAAGTTTAGGTTGTGTCTTAAATAGAAATAGAAACTATGACTTAAAAATTGCGAAGCGTAATTTAAAAATACTAAATATCCTCTCAATTACATTTTTTAAGGATGTATAGTGTAAATTAAAGTTTTCATTTTCATTTTGAGGGTCATTAGCATGACTTGAAAAATCTTTTTAACATATGTTTCAAATTTTTATATTTCAATATTAAATTTTATTAAAAATAAGTAGTTAAATTTTAATAATTTAAAAAAATAACAATAGATAATATTTAATAATATAAAATTCATTTTAAACATTTAATAGTTAAAAAATTAATAAATTATACAACAATTGATAGATAAAAAAGATAGAAGAAGAGATAGAGAAGAAATAGAGAGAAGCAACAAAGGCAAGAAAGAACGAAAGAAAAAAAAAGAACATGAGATGAAGAAGAAGAAAAGATAAATGAGATAGATGAATAAAAAGAAAAAAAAATGAAATAGAGAAGAAAAGAAGAGAGAGAAGCAAAAATGGAAAAAAAGAATGAAAGAGAAAAACATATGAGAGACAAAAGTAAGAAAGGCGAGATAAAAGATTTTAAAAAGAGTAAAAATAGAAGGAAAAAAAGTTATACAAAATTTTAAGATTTTTGTGAGATTGTTTGATGAGTGAATTATATGTAAATTATGTTAAAAAGTCTCACAAAATCTATTATTAAAAATAATCTATTAAAATTTCTATATTTTTGAATACTAACAAACTTATTTAAGTAAGAAAAAATCCTAATTAAAATACCACCAAATTTTGAAAGATTTTAAAAAAAATCCTAATTGTTTTAATTAAATATCATATGACTTTTTTTATATTAAAAAAAGTCTTAATTAAATACCATAATTTTTTTTTGATAATAAAAAAGTATTTTAAAATCCATTGAAATCCTCACTCATCATCACACATAAAACAACACTTTAATTAAAAAAGTCTTATGAGTAAAGGTGTCAAAAATGAGATGATAAAGTGTACTAACTTTGAACATATGATTATGTACATGTATTGATAATTAAATTTTTGTAGTAATTGTTTAGTTCAACAAAACTTTAACTTTATGCAAGTTAGTAATTTAAGGTGAATATCATTATACCAAAATAACAATAATCAATCTACAAGTTTAATTTTAGTGCATTATAACTGTAATTTATAACATCCTCTACTTCACATACTAACAAATATATAAAATAATGAAAATAAAAAAAGGTTTGAAAATAAACTTTACAAAAACAAGGTTTGCAAATACCTTGAATAGAAGTATCATATTGTAAAACATAACAAATCATTAATGCTAAATAGATGACTAACAAGTCATTATAGCTAATAAAAGAACTAGCATAAATCTTAATATAAAATAAACCAACAGAAAACATGAAATCCTAACAATAATCCCAATGTCACATCCTATTAGAGTAAAATACCAAGTCAAGGCCTAAGCCTCATCATTAAGATGATGATCCTTACTTGCAAATAGGCATGGTAATGGGGCGGGGCGGGGGTAGGTTTTACGTTTCCCGCCCCCGCTCCTAATACCCATCGGGAGTAAAATCTAGGTACCCAATCCTGTCCTCGGCGGGTTCGGGTTTCCCCGCCCCCGCCCCCGCTCCTACCTTTTTTATTTCTTTTTTTTTCTTTAAATAAATATGAGAAAATTTAAAAAAAATAAAAGAAAAATAAAATAATACAAATTTTTACATATAAATATTTTTAATTTTGGTTTATATATATATATATATATTTATATAAATAATTTTTTAATTATATTATTAAGCGGGGCGGGAGCAGGGGCGGGTACGGGGACGAGGGCGGGGCGAGTATTAACATCCCCGTCCCCACTCCCGCCCCCGCCCCCGATTTTATCAATCGGGGAAAATCCGAACCCGAACCCGAACTTGATAAATACAGGTTTTTTCCATCCAAATCGGGTGGGTTCGGGCGAGTACCCATGGGGGCGGGTTAGATTGCCATGCCTACTTGCAAAACACACACTGGGACACCAAATAGAAGGAAATGAAAGTGAAAAATATCTTACTCTAGCTACTAGGGTAAGATATAGCTGGATAGCCAAACATAACAAAACAAGATACAACAATTCATATATAATAAAACAATATATTTAGTCACAAAATCACAAAATAATTTAGTAGATATTTACACATGAACACACGTAATGCAATGGACATGAACATCGTTGTGCGGTATGTATGTGGCGCCAGTAAAACACATCATTGTACATTGCCCTAAGGCACACAAAATAGTACCCTAAGAGAACATGTTGAGTCAAGTCATCACAACACTCTACATCACATGCATTATTTTTATCACTACTTGGCCAACATGCCCAAACTTTATCCCTGTTAAGCCTTAGCTTAGACTTCACATCACATGTTCCACACACAAGCATAATACATTGTATCTCACAAGAATCACATGTTCATAGTTCAAACACAACAATGTCCATAACATCATTTGATAACACCTTAAGATAAAAGCATTATAAAATCATCTAATCATATGTTAATACCTCAACCATAGTCATTAAAGGATCAATATCAAACTAAGCATTTAAATTAATAACTTAACCAGCCTCACAATGTTATTGATATCACACATTAATTCCTTAGACATCGCTATCATCAAAACACTTAAACTTGTTAATAATCAATTCACATCATAACTTAATCACAATTGTTCTCTCTCATATTTTCTCTCTCTTAAACATTGACACAAGTACCTCAAACCACTCATAAGATTAAATATTTAAATGGTAAAACAATTTACCATCACCACTTGCAACCTGTATTTCTATAGCTTAATCTTTTTATGACCTCTCATGGTTCAAAACACAATATTTAGAGTTATATACATGATATCAATTTAATCTTAATTTTTGTTAGAAGTCTAAGACAAGAATATATAACTTTCAAAAGTTGATTTTGCCATCTACTATTTTTTTAAAAATACAAAATAACATTTTAGTTTAAATTTGACAGCTTGATTTCCTCTCACTAATTTTGTCATAACTTGAGTTTTAAATATCATTTTTTGCTTATTTTAATGGCATTGTAAAGCTTACATCCAAGTCTACAATTCTTATAAAGGTCACAAAACCTAATTTTGATATTATCACACCGACGTGATATTTTTCACTTTCGACATAGAGATGACATAACCCTCTATGCAACACTTGCACTCGACGTGGATACGATCACGCCCAATGAGAAACCTACAAAATGTGCAAAAATCACACATTATTACACCAAAACTCTAAAACTTCAAGCTAATCAATAAAAAATATTATTAAAACTTAATAATACTTTATTATACCATTGATTACTCAAATCCAACACCAATTTCATTTATTCATGCAATTGACATCAATCTCCGCTTTGCTTTATAAATCAAGGATTTCCTACACGAACAATAAACACTCACTAATTCTCAACAATTCAAATTATATGCACAAAATTAATTACATATATAATTCAAACATCATATATAATGCACATAAGAAGAGTATGAAACATAAATTCTCAGTTTATAAATCAGAATTGAGATTTCTTCCTCACAACATACATGAACAAACAAGAAATTAGAGACCAATCTAACTACCCAACATATAATCACAACCAAAACGAGACTATTCACTTTTTCATACCTCAACAATTACTAGACAAAGATTGCAAAGCTCCAAGACGATCTCCTTCATGTTCTCCAAGTGTTTCTTTTTATTCCAAAATGAAAAAAGCGTAAACATAGAAAAACATAAACTGAATCCATCCCTCTGAAAATCTCTCTTTTAAAAACTTAACTCGCTTATCTTTTAATTAAAAAAATACATAATACATAATAAAAAATACATAATGCCTTATAACCTAACCATACTTCTCCAACAATATATATATATATATATATATATATATATATATATATATATATCAAAATATCATAAAAACATATATTTCTTCAATAAATATTATACAAAATAATTTTATAAATACTTATTATTTAATTAAAAATACTCATAATTATTAAAAATTTATAAATATTTATAACCTCATTTAATTAATTCAAACATCTTTTTAATAATTTTAAAAAACAGAAATATTACATAGTTGTTCATAAAGCATACTCAAAATCTCATAGTTGAACCTCTAATTAAGTTGTTTGGTAACTTGTATTATATAAAAGCTAGGTGTAGGGCCAATAGATCAAAACCCTTGTAAAAAAATTGAAAAAATGAAGGAAGGAAAACACCAAACAGGTCAGAGAATCCTTAAGCTGAGGTCATAACGATTTAGTCTCCTCTCATTGCAATTGTCTCTTCCAATGAATCAACCCCACGAAAGCGACACTTTCAAGATGATTAACTTTGCTTTTGTTCTAATGTGTTTGACATTGCACTTAATACAAACTTTTTCACCTAAACACATGAAAGCTTAATAACATTCAAAGGACATGCTATTGCTAGGGACTAGTAAAACATTAGAAGACAACATTATGGTTGAAGAAAATATGTTCTTCTATGCAACCATAGCCTAACCAAAGAAGAAACATATATTAGTCAATATTTTTTAATCATATTATTATATTATTGATCCACCTATGTTACTCATAATTTGTTGAAAATTTAGACTCATCACTTCTAAAGATGTCTTTTATTTTTTAATTATATTTTTTGCATCTTGAGATTTTAAATAAATAAACTAATCGTAGTTTCATCCGAACTAACAACTTTTTAATTTACATTATTTGAATTTAATTATTTTTTTGTTAGTGTGAGTGATGAAATTATATATAAAACGTTCATGTAGTACGTCATATTGGCCCGTTAGCTTATTCAATCACATAATTGTAAAGGTAAAAATATAATATATGAAAGCCAGGATGGCCTAATCTACTATTATTAAATTTCCTAGTCTGTTATGTACAGATAATTACATAAAAAATTTAGCATATGAAAACAATAGTATTTAGCTTATTCTTTAATTAAATTCCTATTTCATTATTGTGGTGGTTGTGGAGAAGATTTTTATGAGAATTATTATATATTTTGGTCCATTAAAATATGGCTTACATGATCGATGATAGCTACTCCTGCAACAAGCTATGCAATTTTTTTCGAGAGCATTATGAAATTGTATACGCATTATATGTTTCCCATATGTTTAGTGTATTAACACTAATTAATTCCTACATTGTTAATTTTCGTGACAGAGGGAAGGAAGGTATTTACAAATTGTTTTTTTTAAAGATATTAATATCTGAAATATTATGGTTTTCTCAATTTTATCCTTTAACTTATTAAGGAGTGTCAAAATTTTTGAGCTGATAAACATTTATTGAAATATCCGATTAAAAACATAACAAGAAATAAAATAAAATATTAGAGATCTCATGGTAGCTAATGAGACAGATATGTAGTATATATAAATAAAAATAATAATTTTTATTTTTGAAAGTTAAATTTTATAAAATGAAATTAAACTCAAATCTATTTTATTAAAATAAACCTTCAACACTACACGGAATACAAGGAGTCATTTTATTGTTAGACAATTAACCAAGTTATTATTATTTTTTACTCTTGTAAATCTTTAGGGGATGTTTGGTACATGTTTTTACATTTTTGAAAAATTTAATTTCTTATATTTGGTAGTTACTTTAAAAAAAAATAGATTCTCAAGAATATAGTTTTTCATAAATTATATTTATCTCACTTTGAGAGGATGATAATCTAACTTTCCTGAGTTAAAAAAAAAGTTTAATGCATATAAAAAGAATACAATATTTATAAAAAAATAGAAAATCTCTCTCTTTTTCTCTCTCTCACTCTTACTCCCTTTCTCTTCCTCTCTCCCTCTCTTTCTCTTTCTTTCTCTCTCTCCCCTTCTCTTCCTCTCTCTCTCTCCTTCTATTTTTCTTTCTCCCTCCTCTCTCTCTCACTCTCCCTTTCATATCTTTATTTTTCTTTCTTTCTTGTATTTCATTATTTCTCGACGTTGTCATTTTTAATAATATTATTAAAGTCTATTTTGTTTATATAATTTAATGGTATTTGTTAAAAAATTTTAATTACTTAATTAATTTATTTGAATGAAATGAAATATTTATTTTTATTCTTCTTAATTATTATGTAATATTTCTGTTTGTTTATTTTTTGTTGAATTCTATATTTAAATTTTAAATATAACTTTTCAACTTTTTAAAAAATAATTTAATGTCATATTTATAATAAGATTTGAGTAAATAAATATATCTAATAAATTTATTTTAGTAAAAATATATTTTTATAAAAAAATTATATTTTTAAGTATATATTAGTGTAATCAAACATAAAAATCTTTAATACACGAAAATCTTTGTACACCTGCCATTCAAGCTAAATGAGGATGTGAATCTAACCAAATATATTTTATCTATTTTCAAGAATATAATTTATAGGACTTATAATTCTCACATTCTTGAATACGAGAAAACCTCTTTCTTAGTAAATGTCTCCTTAAAGTTTCATCCTTTTAAAAAAATATCTTAATAAATTAAAGAAAAAAATATTTATAAATTGCCATTAATTTCAATCATAGACAATATATGAGACTTTGTAAGAAAAAAAGAATAATATATCGGGAAAACTTCTCCATTATAAAGACAGAGACATTTCAGCATCTAATTCATCCACTAACTAAAATCAACTACAAATATTTATAAGTTTAAATTACAAGTCCCATTTTCCTAATATATTGGGACACATCATGGATGGGTAAATATTAATAGCTAAACACCACAATTTAAACATAGGCACTCACCAATCACCATGACTTAAAACAATGGATTAATTTAATCTCCCCCATTGTAATTAACCATTTTCTTTCTTTTCTTGTTCTTATTTTTTTTTCCCCTTGGGGGAGAGGGAGGTCCCACATCAGTAATTGTTCCACATGTGGGGCATCCCCACTTCAGATAAGTAACTCTCTGAGCTTCCTTCTCCTAAGCTTGGTGACCCTTTTAGACTTTGGTTAAGAGGATTCCTATCCATCTTTGTGATTTGACTCAAAACAGCTTTCAACACTTTTCTGTCACAGGAAAAAGGGTCTAAGCAGTAACCCAGGTTTGGTGCTCCTCCATAGGCACTTACATGGTTGGCTGCAGGTAACTTGGGCTCCATGGTAGTGGCCATGTGGTTGAAAATGGGACTTGTTTGGTGGTTCTGAGAGAAAATGGAGAAGCAGGGCACTTGCTCAAACTCATCTGCATGGGTTTGGGTTTGTGTTTGGTCAAAACTTATGTATGAGTCCATCAATGCAGGAAGAGATGAAGAGCCTGTGTCCTCATAGCAGCTACCCATGCTAGGTTTGGCTGCAACTTCTCTGTTCTTGTAGAACACCCTACACAAAACCCAATCCTCCTGCATGTACACAAGGTCCAAATTTTCTAAGTCAAGTTCTTCAATTGGTGGATGAGGCACAAAAAGTTAAGAAAGTGAAAATAAAAACAATATTATTGATATTATAATTAATCTATAATATTAGTCTGTTTGAATATAAATTTAAAGGAAACACTTTTAAGTTTGTATATGAACAAATTGAATTAAGATTGAATGTTTGTTTTCAACAGAAGCATAAATCCCTTACACATGGAAGAATTTGCTGTTTTCATGTTCACAGACTTACATGTGTTTAATAAAAAATTCAAAGAGATCTTCTTAGGTCAGCTACCCAATATATATTTTGTAGTCACATTCTAGCCAATAATCAGGTGAGACAAATTTGATTTTGGCATAAAGCAAAAACATATTCCAAAAAGTCAAAAATCCTTAAATTTTTTTATTGCAAATCACTAGCTGACTCCCTGATTCATGCAAAGGAAGTAAAACAAGGCTAATGGCAAAAGTCTATATGTGAAATAATATTCTATATATATTTGACCATTCAAAGTGGTTAATGGGAAAACAAACCCACATTGCTTACTCATTTTGGTCCAATACATGTTGGAATAAAATGTTAACACAAGATAACATAAAATACTTTAAATGAAATGGTTTAGGAAACAGAAATTATATCATAAGTAAATAGTATATGAATAGGGAGTATAAATATACTTAAAAAAAGTTTATGATAAATTTGTTAACTTTTATAATAAATCAATAAAAAGTCATATTAATAATGATATTTAATTAATTGAACAACGAAAAAATTATTTAATATTATCAATGTATGTCTATTAAACTTTAAATATATAATTATAAATTGTTACAATAATCAGCTTAAAAATCATATGAATAATACCTTGGAAGAAGAAATTTTAGGAGGTCCATGTGGGCCTTCAATACGAAATTCATGCATGACCCACTCAGTTTTTCTCCCTTTGGGTGCCCTTCCTTGATAGAACACCAAAGTCTTTCTCATACCAACAAGGGTGCCCTTACGAAGGATAGGTCTGTCCTTCCCTGTGGCCTTCCAATACCCTGAAGCAGTGGCACGATTTGTGCGTAGCCCTGTTGCATACTTACGGTCTCTTTGTGTGTAGAAATACCATTCCTTCCCTCCCACACATGCTGTTTCTGCACAATCATTACAATTATATTAAGAATCTAGTGCTTCAATTATGCATAAATCATGACACATTACTATGTAAGTTGAAGATAAAAAGTGATTCAAATATATCATATATAGAAATTAAACAAGGGTGTTATTAGTTTTTTCTTTTTCTTTTGGTGAGGATATAATCTATTGATTTAAGTAAGATGAAAAATATAAGAGTATATATAACTCAATTGGTTGAGTAAAGTGAGTGAATTGTTGTAAATTTTCTTAATATTGAGTTTGATTCTCATAGATAAATAAAAAATAAAAAAATTCAAGAAGAACATGTGTACAGTTGAGTTCAATATGATGTGTTTTGTGTTAAAAGTCAACTATTTCTAGTTAAAAACAACTATTCATATTAACAATGTTACATTACTATGTAAGTTGAAGAGAAAAGTGATTCAACTATATTATATATTTAGAAAAGATGGGTGTTATTAATATTTTTTTTTGAGGTGATATATAATCTCTTGATTTCAGTAAGGTGAGGAACATGTGCAGTTGGGTCAATAAGGTATGTCTTGTGTTGAAGTCAACTATGTATAGTTAACAATAACTATTGGCATTAACAATGTTATCTTTTGTTTAATATAATCCTAAAATTAAATGCTCATGACTTTCTTTGCTTTGTCTTATTAGAAGAATTGAAATTTTGATTGTGCAAGAAGAGGGGAAAAAATTTACGGTTATACTCTATCAATTGTATTATATGGAATTTTATATTATTTTAGAAATGCACATATATAATAAGTAGAGTCAGAATACAGTTTAAGGAAAAATACAAATTCAAATAGTTCTTAATGGGAAAGAATTATTATTATTTGAATGCAAATTATTCTGGTTACTATTCGGATAGGCCCTATTTATAACTAGCCTAATTGTTCTTGTTTCTTCTGATTTGCCTATCCTTATCAATTTCTTTTCACATATGACATGCTTATATAAAATACAAAGCTAATTATGGTGGTTTCATAATCAAACAGTTGATATTATTTCCAAAATAATGTAAACTATGAATACATGGCCTAGCACACCAAAGCAATGTTGACCCATCATATCAGGCCCATAATTTTTTTTGTCCTGGTTGATAAAAAATTGTTAAAAAGCATCTCAATAATTATGCAGATACAACAACAAAAAGAATAAATATACAGATATTTTAAGTAAAATTTTAAAAATATTTAAAGAGAAAAACATTTAAAAATCAAGAATGAAAGAAATCATTTTCCTCCTTGTAGACAAAAAAATTATAGAAGGGATTAATATTGCTAATTCAGTAAAGTAATAGTGGCTTCAAATTATTATCCAACTAAGGAGAAAAAAATTATCAATAACAGAAGATAGTTAAAGAGAATATGTAAATTTAATTATCTTGCTTATGATAAGTCAAATCTCACTATATATTTGTTTTTTACATGAAAGTACTATATACATGGTGAGATCCAGCTAGAATAGTGATAAGGGTTGAGAGTTCAATCACTTTAACATGACATGTAAGGGAATGATCCATGTGTTGGTCTGTTATTGCAATAAAAATCAATATTTGCATTATTGTGGTGAAAATCACTATCAAACACTTTATAATAGGACAAAATTCAATGAGTCAATTTATTCAAAACTAAAAAAAAGCTGTGAAGGTGATATATATCTTGCATTAATCGTTAGATAATATTACAATATATATTTTCAATATATGATTTTTAGAGCTTCCCATTCAAAGTTTCCAACCTTACTATGTAGATCCCTTTCAATGAATATGCACTTGTGTGTAAATGTAAATGAGTTTAGAAGTGTTTTTGAAAGTTTATCTGTTAAAAAATATTTTTTATTTTCAGTGGAAAAATTCTCAAAAGTAAGTTTAACTTGTATCTAAACATGTTTTATATTCATAAATATTTCATAACCTTAATTATTATAAAGTATTAATGAAGAGATATTCATTTTTTATTAAAATAAAAAATTTAATAATATTTTCCAATATATGTATCATTATTATATGGAACAGGAGTACAACCACCTGTACCTATCTGTGTGAATGTGGCTGGGATTGGATTTAAAGTTATGACCCACATGAAAATGCAGACTGAAAATAATGATATATGTTTTCCAATTATTCCACAAGAATAAAATATTCAATTAACATAGATCATACATCATAGATGGAATTATTGATCCCAGAATGAAAGAATAGTAACGGTTTTGATCTTACTCTTTCATTAATTGGCATGCATAAAGAAGCAAAATCATGTAATATCATATCAGAATGAAAATTCTTCAAATTGGTGACAATCATACAATCATAAATAAGATTAGTCTGTTTCAGTAGGATGAAATACACGTTTGTTCATGGACTGATCAACATGCCATATATCTATAAGATATCAGTATTGTGGTATGACCTACCAAAAATGGAATTTAATTAATTTAAGTCACAAAGTTTCAGTTAATTTTGTGATGAAATGGTTTGCAACAAATCCAACAATGAAAGCTTGAAGGTGTTGTATGAAAGCACTCTCAAGTGCAAGAATAGATTGGGATCTATTTGAGCCATTGCAGATGCTATCATCACCTCACCCCACACAGTCAATTCACCCTTATCATACTTTAAAACAGGACAGAATTCAACACAAATGAAAGCAACAACTCATTTTGTTCTTTACCAACCAAAATAGCAAACTGAGATGGATCAAGCATGCTGCATGTCCATAATTAGTATCATGTGGGGTGCCTTTGTACATGTGAGATGAAGAAAAAAAAAACTATATCAATTACCCCCCACCCCCCAAAAAAAATTTAACATAATTTTTTCTATATGAGAAGGAAATTTAAACTATGAATTGATGAGATTAATTTCCAAAGATGTTGAACTCAAATGATCAAATATATAGAGAAAGAAACATGGCATGTATCATGTATGATATGATGCAATAATTATATATATAGTAGAGAATATAATGCATGATATGCACTACTCACCAGGAATATCCCATGGTTCACACTTGTTAAGGTCAACATCTATCATGAGAAGGGAATCATTGTGTGTCACCTTCTTCATCAAGTAATCACACACAAGTTCTTCATCTCTTGGATGGAACCTGAATCCTGGTGGAAGCTTTGCCTCTACCATGCTTATGTTGCTCATTTTTTTTTTCTTCTTTAGGTGGAGAAAGAGAAATAAAGAAGCTCTCAAAGTTGAAGTGAGAAATTTGAAAGGTATAATAAAGGAAAGAGGAGAAGAAAGGAGTATATATAAATGGGAGGGGGGATCACAAGTGGCTAAGTCAACATGTAATTGTTTGCAAAGAGGAAGGGTAGGATTGTCATTTCACTTGTCTATCTCCAGTGAATGATGACGTGCACAAACCAATCACTGCCAACTCCTTCATTTCTACCTCTGATTCTGGGGAACTTGCTTATTTTCATATGTTAAATTTTATGTGTATGAGATTAAGAGAAATATTAAAAAAGATATATAGTTTTATCAGTCTTTTTAAGTAGATATTTCTTGTTATTGAATGAAGTTTATTAAAGAGTAAAGAATGATCACGTTAGTCTCAAGATTATTTACTAATTAAGTTGTACTTAAAATTTGATACTTATTGATAAATTTCATTAGGATATTGAGTAGTTTGCATGAAATTCTAAATTTAAATTTTTGGGTCGTTAACAATAAACAATAATAATGTGTAAAAGACTTGAATACTTCTTGTCTCTTAAATTTGATTTAGTTTTTTATTTTTTCAAATTCAAACTAATTATTGCCATTATTAATTTTAATTATTTTAGTCCTTACCAGCGGACTAAATGAAAAAAAAAATAAAAATTTAAACCTAAATTTGAGGGGTCAAAAAATACTTAATTAAGTCCAAGTAAAAAAAAAAAACCGTGTTGTTAATGAAAGTAAATCTTCTTATTTAGATGATAGATCACGTTAAAAACTTTGGCATATATAAATACCTCCCCCTTAGTATGTAGAGAGATAAACAATTTTGATTTTCAAAGACTTTATCATATATTTAAATTCAACACGATTACTTACTATTACACTTACATTAATTTCGGAAGCAGAAAATAAGATAATAATTACTTAATTAGAGAGTTGGCACATGAAGCAGCCAGTCTGAAATCAACAGAGAGGATGATGAGAGGTGACATGGTCATTTATTTATTTTAATTTTGTCCACTTGTGCATGAATCTCTCTCCTCTCTATTAATTTATCTATTTTATTATCTATTTTGTTATTTATCTTTGTCATGAATTAATACATTTTTGGACATATTCTTTGCCCAAAACTAGTAATATATAATCCCTCTCTCTCCCCACATTTACTTTTTAATTGTATTCATATTGGTTGTTCATAAGCTGGCATCCATGGGAATTTTCTTGAATGACCTTTATTTGGAACAAAACTATGAGTCATTATACATTAATTTTGTTTATGGGGTTATGGTGAATAATTTATACTAATGAAGACAAATTAAGGAAACACATAGCCTAAAGAGTATTTTGTGCTGAAATCTGATAGGAGGGCAGGGGAGTTAGGATGTTAGGTGATCAATTTCGTCATCATAGGATTAAAAAAATGGGTATAAACGAACTAATGGTTTTGTTAATATATGATTGAAATCATGCTGTTAAAATTCTTTAATCCAACTATTGCAAAATGTAATATAATTAGACATGTGATATTAGTGGGTAATAAAAAAAATTCTCTAATGAAATAGTTTTTTTTTTCATTTTCTAATAATTAATATTTTAGTAATTTTAAATTAGATGTCATTTTATCATTATGAGTTAACACAAATGATTTAAAGATTTTGTTCAAATGAGTGATGTTATACATTTCGAAAAAGGTGACCGGATCATCCTTGGAATAAATAATAAAGTAACATTTATAAAAAAAAAATTCAAAATATAATATTCACTATCAATATGTCGATTAATTTCTTGGCCATTCTATTAGAAAAATTTAATATTTTTCTATTCAAAGTTATGTTATAAAGTGAGTTTGACATTTCTTACAATTATAGTGAATATACTTATTCAAGGAGATTCATTATCATTAAATATACGTTGATATTATTCACTAAAAAAGATTAGAAAATATTTATTGATATTTTTTAAACCGTCCTTTCTCTCTCTCTCGGGTACAAATCCTTCTTTCTCTCTAAACTAGTGTTCAATAACTTTTCTTTTTTAAGATATAAAGTATTAATGATATCTATTCCTAAAAAAGGATAAATTTGGCCCTATAATCATTTTCTTATTAAAATATTAAAGATAAAGATTAAAAAAATATATATGAAACAATGGTATCAGCTAATGAAATAATAATCTGTTTATTAAATACATTTATGAAATAATTTACTTTTGGGTTCAATTCTCATCAATTAAAAAAACTATGAACTAATTAAAAAAGCTATTTGATAGTTGAAATGACCAGTGTGAAGTATACAACCTTTAATTTTAACCCTTGGTACATGTTAAATACCTCATTCTGCCACAAAAGGTTAGATGTTAAAAAAATGTAGTATATATTTTCTGAATAATTCCAAAAAACTGAGTTGTGACTTGTGAGTGCTACATTTATCGAACTTACTAGTGTAATGCAAAAAGTAGCATGAGTATAGTAACCCTGAAAGAAAAACCCTCACTCATGAAAAATCCAATCAAAAGTGACACCTTGAAATAATATTCACATGGATAACTACACCATGGTCAGCTAGTATAAGATTATGCTTAATCATCTATGAAATTCAAATTTTGAATATATAATTGTGTTAAATACTTAGAAGACATATTTTATTGTTTATAATGATTTAATCTAACTTGAATAAAAGGTACAAGTAATTTATATATATATAAAAAAAAAAAAAAAACTTGGGTGGGTTCAAACCAAATGAAAAGTTGCTTCATATATATGGTCTCCTAGTGAAGGATCTTGATGAACATATCACAGGCCAGGTGGATACAGCCACACGTGAATTTGATTGTCAATGCAACTTATTTTGTGTGATCCTCCAAGTCAACTTAATTGACAATTTCCTGCTACCATGATTTCAAATTCAATCCATTAACAGGGGTAGAGGAGAAAATTGAATGTAGGTAATATAATTAAAGTCATCAAGAAAATAGGGATATTGATATGATGCAGTAATATAATAACAATGGTTGAAAAGTGGCACACATTCATGGGGTAGACCAAAACCGTGTGAGACATCACAGTCATATAAAAACAACCAATAGTGGAGATTAGGGAATTTGATGACAACGTTTGGCAGACGAGGCAATTGGTGGAAATTTTGACTATTTCATTATTTATTTTTTTCTGGTTAGGTAAATACAGGTTCCCCATTTTTAGGTATTGAATTTCGGTGAGAGGGGTCACGTGTGTGCCTTTAATGTTCCCATGGAAAGGGGGTGGCGGCCAGTGTGCCCTTGTTGAAGAAGAAGAGAAAAAGGGTAACATCAAACCCTTCATTGCAATGGTGATCATGTTTTCCCCTTCGATTCAACAAATCATTTTCCAAGTATCATAATTAACAAGCTTTTAAATTCTCATTGCAATCTTTATTACCCAAGAAAATTACATGTGAAAAACAATCCATGTGATTGTAATTGTAATTACAAAGATTTCAAAAAATCTTGGTGTTGTAACTCACTTTAAAAATCTTGGAAACTAATGTCTAGTTTGGCATTCGTACATGCATTTTACTAGTGCACATGTTTTATTAGACTTGGCCTATTAATTGTATGAAGTGAAACTTCATTTGCCAAAAAAAAAATTCAAGAAAGTTGGCTAGGTGAGTTGTTAAGGGGAAGAAAATATTTGGATAGAAATTTGAAGTTTAAATCGTGTACATAATCGTTGTACTATAAAGTAAAAAGATATAAATAAGTGTGTTTAGAATAACATTGGACCAATTGAAAAATTATGATAATCTTAAAACTACTCTTTTATTGATAAAAAGATTATAGTAGATTATTGTGACTTTTAAGTCCCTACTATAGAGTGAAACGTGACTTAGTATTGCTAAGAAACATTATTTTTTTATATGAATTTTAGTAAGTTCAAGATATTAGTTTTTGACTTTGAGTTAGAAGATATCATTATATGGTCTAGTTAATCTTCATAATACATTAATTCATTTTTTTTAATTACGAAAAGTAATTAATTACGTATCGCAAAAAAAATAGCTTAAAATTACTTGTGTAATGAAAAATCATAGCGTCATTGTGACTTTTAGACCCTCACCAACCCAAACACTATAACACCATAGAAAAATACTAATTTCTTAAATGAATTCTGGTAGAACTTCATTTTCCAAAAAAATATTCAATAATGCTAGTTTGATAATTATTGTACTATAAAGTGAAAAAAATGAAAATAAGTGTATTTAGAATAATAGTGGATCATGTTGAAGAACTCATTATAGTCTTAAAACTACTCTAAAAATCATGTTGGATCATTGTGACTTTTAAGTCTTCACTATCAATCCAAACACAATATAGTATAGTTAGACATATTAATCTTTAATTTTTAGTCGAGAGATATCATTATATGATCTAGTGAATCTCCAAATAAACATATTTTTCAATTTATAAAAAAAAAAAAAAAAGTTAATGACATGTTACCTATAGATTGTTCGGAATCATATGATTCCAATCATAATAATTTCTCATCAATGGGGAATACTGTGGTTTAAAAAAAAAAAAAACTAGGCCTAATTTTCTAACCCTGGTTAAATGCACATTAGATTCTTTTACAATAATTTTGATCATACTAACCCATTACTAAATCATAGGCTACACAAGAAACCAAACCATTGTCTCTTAGGTGACACTACTGCCCACTGTGCAGGCAAACTCAACATCAATGTATCTGCCCTAATTATTCCAGACCTACCATTTGCATGCGAGCATTATCAAGATTTCAGGATGGGATGAGGAACAGTGTTTTCTAGTTTTGTCAAAGAAGTAGGCTATGGCTTCATCATATTAGAGTACATTAATGTGCGCATGTGTATATTATGTAATCCATAATAAAATTTCATATCAGAAATATGAAACTTGTTCAACGTTTTGATATTTTTGGTAAAAGACTGCCACACCACTAGTAGTTAAAGTTAACACTCAAAAGTCACACACATACATACAAGCCTCTCTTATACACTTGGATATTTGTTGGGAACCGTGCACTAACTGAGGCAGCACAAATCAAACTTACCAATATATAATCAAATAATAAAGTGGGTTAATTTTCCATGTTAGAGAAAGAACAGAAGTGACATAAATGAGTTAATTTGAGCCAATACGCCTCTTGTTTCAGTGTATTGTGACTGAGGTCTAACTCTGAACAAAGTTCAGATATGTAAGTGTGTTGGCCAATCATAAACTGGCATCCAATACAAAGCATGGTGCTTTTGGGCCAAAAGAATCTTGGTTTATGCAAAGGTCTAGATTCTGGAATGTGACAGAGCCAACAGTGCGGGACAAACTAAACTCCCATAATAATGATTTCATTTCAAAGTAATCATGAGTCAATGCAGTATTTGTGTAGCCAACCATGAACAATATTCAATATTTTTTTCCTGTCAAAATTATTGAAATTTCCCTTTCTGTGTATTTGGTAACAGATGTGTGTCCAAATTCCAAATTTGGAGAACAACGGTGCACATTTATCTGGAGAATGATAAGAACATGGTCATGTGCCCAAATCTAATCCCTTTATTTTTTTTTTCCCTGGTGTTTTGAAAAGTCCAATGCACCACTTAGTGCACCTCTAAACTTAATCCATTGTCTATAACATGCAAATACGGTTACTTTCCATTCAAAGCTTCATGATAAAAATTTGACTAATTCATGAGAGTGATGTTGTGCCTATCTGAAACCACCAAGGAGCCTTTCTAGTGTTCACAGCATTATGTGCATCTCTTATATACATACAGACACATACTGTAGTTTCAGTCATTCTTCTTTTTGTTGATAGCAACCTCTCATGTCATTTTGCATCGAGATGATAGGAAAAACATTCACCAAAAGCCTAAAACGACAAGCTCAGATCACGTGCACCCCTTGTGGCACTGCCATCTGTAACAAAGCCGCCCACAATTGGAAAGGAAACAAGGGTTAGTTCATCAATTGCTAGACGTTTTAAACTTTAAACTTGGTCTTCAATTGCCTTTCCAACATTACTACCACTATTGACAAAGAAACCACTTATCACCCCTGCAAATACGGCTTTTGATAGAGAAATCACACTATAAACCAAAAGGGGTTATATATTAGTATTGCCTAATTGGTTTGGATCACATAAATAAGAACTTACGTGGCTAATCAGCACGCGCGGTGCACACGAACAAATTTGACTGCAGCACCTTGATGAGACAACTGTTGGATAGGATGAGTGAACATAAATTGAACAAGGATGAACAGGTCAAAGTGTATAGGATCAAGACTATGTTCAGATTACTAGAAGAGGATATACTAAAAGAAAATTAAATTTAATAATTTAATATTTCAGTGTCCAAATTGAAAAAATTAAATATATTTCATTCCAGGGCATTCCATTCCACTAAATCTCTTTCTATCAATTCAATATAGTATTGATACTCTGGTATGTAACGGATATATATGTAATTATAACATAGCCACCTATGGATTTATCCATTTCACCCATCAACTATCAACATCAGAAGAAGAGATCAGGATTCAACGGAATATACCTCGTGGCATATAGCAGCCCAACCAGAATGTACAAAAAGCTCTAAGCCACTCGTTCACGTCTTATTTGTATTTTTCCCAGAAATTGTTATTGAACATATAATCCCCTCCTCATTATTATTACATGACAAAATTGCTGATGGTTCCACTTTAATCGTGAAATATTTAGGTAAAGAATTTTTCTCTTTCTCTTTCTCTTTGAAGAGCAGACCCATTACTTCTTTTATTAACAATCAGACTTGAACAATCGTTATCACAATTAGAACAAAACAGTGTAGTCCTAGCTTCAACTTTCAAATATTCGGATCCCACTGCACCTCTCAAGTATGCTGCATTTAATGTTTCAGACGAGCTAGTAAAAGTTGCAGAATAATCAGTCTAGTTCATCACTTAAAAGGGTGAAAATTAATACAAGAACTTCATAGTTAAGGAACCATTGAACTGTTTATTAACATCAGATGAGCATCAGAAGAAAGTGGAAAAGTGAAAAGATGGCAGAACAACATTCCTTGGATTAAAGAACAAAGCAGGCATAATTTAAGAAACCTTTAGAAAAGTTGGACGAGACATTGAAAAAAATCAAACTAGAAGCCAAATGTTTACCAATGTTATCGCATCACACACAATGTTTATTTAACTGAATTACAGAATGCTTTAAAACCTTCAAGTAGCTAATTTGAAATCTAAAAAGTTCGATATCAAAAAGAAAAGAAAAATAAAGTGCAATTATATAACAGGAAAAACTAATAGAAGCTACGAGCTAACTTGTCCAACTCAAATTATCACAGAAGTACAGAATCCAATTCCACGTCCAACCTAACTTAGCACAAAAGGTCACAAGTTTTATTGTTGTTTCTGACTATAACACCAGTTGAGGCCCCTAACTCTTTGACTTTTGCATGGGAACATAGAGGGATGTTTAACTTAATAAGCTAGATATTCCTATCCATTTAAACAGGGTTAAAATGCGTCTAACAGCAACACAGTGATTTTCTAAAAACTTGAATAGCATGAAGATCAATGTTCATAAGTTAAAATTGAAAAAAGTACAGAAAATTATGATCAACAGCACAACTGTAGCTTAAATTAATAATTTGAAATGAAGGGGAAATCAGATAGATAAAATTTAATACAATCTGGTTGCACAGTAGTGAAGTACGAAGCAGAAAACCATGGATGTTGCAATCTTAAAGGAGAAAAAAAAAATACACGGTTGAAAGGAGGATCATGACTGGCAAGAAGAAAACAGTTTGAATGTGTGCTCATGAATATTAACCTATTTGATTTACAAATGACCTTAGTATACTAGAGATAAAAATAACACATTTTCAGCAGATATTAATAAAAAATAAATCTAGGTCAGTAAATATTCCTAGTACACATTGATCCATATCTATTACAATTTTCGGCAGATATTATTCAAAAATACTTCTTTGTATATACTTAAGAATAATAAGAACTTGCAAGAATTCAGCCTAACACTCCATACCCCAAAGAAAACAGACATAACAGAAACACAGTAGCACATGTCCTAGTAGCTTAAAATTATTACAAATAACATGCACTCAAAATGACTATCGGTTTGCATCTTTAATATAATCTCCGGCTAGCTACTCAGGCCATTACAGATGATTAAACAATATACCAAGACATGCTGCATATATGCACTTGATATCATTGTTTCCAAGACGGCATAGATAGATGACTAATGCATCCATTGAATGACATCCAGAGTTTTGAACCCAAGAGTGATTTTAAACTCATAAGCGCTTCTACTCCTATTACACTGTAAAATCAATACCTGTTTAATTATTGGTGCCCTGATGTACAGGTAAATAGATAGTTTCATAATCGACATTTTCCATTAACCTTAGCATTCAAGAAATGAAACGCTCAATATCTTGAAAGAAAACAAAGATATGAAATTTTAGATATATTGCTAGAATACATCAGAAAAAACAGAAAAAATTATGCAGTGCGCAAGAATAGGAAACCATCCTCAACCCACTGAAAGTATTAATTTGTTCTCAGAATTCTCCTATCAATTTCTAAGCTGATCTCCAACATGCAATACCTAGATAATTAAAGTATAATAAATTCATGGGGATGCAACATTTTGATTTCACCCATTTAAGAACCATTCTAAACCTCAAGTATAGCAAAATTTAAATTAGTAAATGACAAAATCGAACCGACATAAACAAAAATCCGCCCGAGGACTCGATGCAGAAAACCACACAGTATTGCACAGAGCCTCATCCAGCAGCAAATTCTAACATTAAACAATAATGAACAACAACATTCAACTTAAGCAGCCTTCTTACTTCTCTTAACCTTCACACTTTTCTTAGCCTTCACCTCCACATCCCCTCTCTTCTTCTTCACCCCTGAATTCTCATCCTTAACAGCCAAACCCTCCTTAACCCCCTTCCCACCAGACAATCCCTTCTTCTTTTTCTCCTTAGTAGCACTAGAATCTTTCTTCTTCAACCGCTTAACACCACTGGAATCACTCGCAACCCCTTTCTCCGTCTTCTTATCCACCATTTCATCATCACTATCATCACCAGCCTCCTCATCCTTAACAACCAAATCTTCCTTAACCCCCTTCTCACCAGACAATCCCTTCTTCTTCTTCTCCTTAGTGGCACTAGACACTTTCTTCTTCAACCGCTTACCGCCACTCGCATCACTCGCAACCCCTTTCTTCCTCTTCTTATCCACCACTTCATCATCACTACCATCACCATTCTCAATCTTCTCCTCACCAACACTATCATCCATATACCTAACTTCATGAATCCTCCCCTTCTTCTTCTCACGAACATCACCATCCTTCCCCTTCTTCCTCTTCTTCTCCTTGGCCCCAACCTCTGCCTCATCCTCAACGCTAACCCCCTCAATCCTCAACTTCACATCGGGCACAACCTGGTACACAGGCAACGCCACACTCTCCAGCAGCTTCAAATGCAGCGACCTAACATTCGCCCACTTCTTCGGCACAACCTCCACAACTCCCTCAACCGCCGCCACAACATTCTCCACAATCTCATCCCTCTCCATCCTCACCTTCGCAACCCTAACCACACTACACGTGCCGGTCCGCATGAACAGCATGGCGGAGGAGCACGCCTTCTCCACCTGCTCCTTCCAGTTTTTCTTGCTCAAATCCACCGGCACGGGAATCTTCCTCTTCTTGAAGAAGTGCTTCCCGAGAAGCCGCGGAAGCAACGGAACGATGCTCTTCTCGGCGAAGAAGAGGTCGTAGGAGTCGCAGAGCTTGCGCTTGGCCTCGAAGGGGCGGTAATCGGAGGCGAGCTTCGAGAGCTTGAGGACCTTGGCGACGGGAATGGAGTCGGCCTGGATCTTGGCCTGGACCTGGGCCTTCGTCACGCGGGCCTTGTTGGGCCTGTCGTCGAGGATCAGGCACTGCTCCGAGAACGGAGAGATTAGCGAGTGCGGGAGAGGGACCTTGTGAGGGTTCACGCGAGAGTTCGACGGAATCCTCTTCATCGTCAGGATTAGGTACACGAATTCCTCGTCCTCGTCGAAGAGCTTGGGTTTTTGAGTCTCCGATTGGGAGCGACGCCATTTCAGGAGAGCGTCGACGGCTTTCGCCACCGTCTCGGTGCTTACCCTCCCGGAAGCCATGATAGAGGGTTAGGGTTTAAGGTTTAGATGAATAAGAAACGAGTGAGAAGAAGAAGAAAGAAGATTAGGGTTTAGTTCGTCAGAGTTGGGCTGTTAGGGGTTTAGAGTTTTGGGCCGGCCCATATATCAATGATTCTGGGCTTTCGGTGTCGTTGCACTATTCTTGGCCCAAATCTAATCGCCATAAACACAGCAAAAGTAGATATATAATGGATCTCGTTTCTCTACATTCTATCAATAAGTTATAAAGTTTTGTAGATTGAAAAAATATTTAATTAATTTTTTTTCTTATATTCTTATGAACTTTACCTTTTAATCTTTATAATTAATAACATTTCATTTTAATCTTTATATATGTTTTTTTTCCTTTTAGTCTTCATAATTTTTATAAATGTTATCTTTTAATTCCTATAGTTATAAATGATAGGAATAAAAAAAAATAGTATGTATTAGGACTAAAATTGAATATTTATAACTATATAATATAAAAATTTAAAGGTAAAATTTATAAAATTATAATGACTAAAATAGTAATTAAACTTTAAAAAAATGTGATTGGAAGAAAATATCTTATTAAAAATAATCGATCAAAATTTCATTGAAGATTCCTAATTGATAAAATTATAAAAATAAATTTATGGTAATAGTCCAAAGTTACATAACTAGAAAAATTTACATTTAATATAAAAAATGCATAATGAAACTTGTGATAATTAGATATGGAAAATACTTAATTCTTTATTTTTCTTATAAAATTAAATATAGAAAAATGTTATGAAAAATAATAAATTTTTAAATTGATTAAAGAATTAATTTATCAAAATATGAAACATGTAAAATATGTGTTCTGATTATTTTATTATAGAATGTTTCAATATGAAAAATACACTAAAAAAGACTTAGACGTTATCTATGTTTGAAACATTCAAAATATGTGTGCAATTTTTCTTTATCCTAAAATGAAGATTTTATAACAAATTGTTATGTCTTTATATACCCTAAGAATCTCAAGATTTTGTTAGAAATTTACTCGTTATTGAATATCGTATTTTTATACTTAATCATTATCATTAATGACTAGATTTTGTATTAAATATAAGTCTCAAGTCAAGTAAATGTCGATTTATTTTACTAATAGGGGTATGAGTGATAGGGTACTCAACTAGGTATTTGATCAGGTTCACTTGACAAAAGGTCAAGAAAGATACAATATAATTTGTGTCTTTTTTATGTGAACAATGATGATGATGAAATTTGAAAACATGAACTCAAGTAAATTATTCTACTCCTTCATCGTGAACATAATTTTAGTATCTTCTTAATTATTTGTGTAACGACCCACCCTAGGCCGTCACATCAATAACCAACCAAAATAAAATATATAAAATAAAGAAAATAGAGCAAAAGCCAGCTACGCTAGAGTGTAATTATACAATAACATATAAATTGTTTCCAAAATATATAATATAATCTGCTATAGCAGAGTCATCATCCTTAGTAAAGTTATACAGTAATCCAAAAGATAATATAATATAGACACCCTAGGTGCTGGTCAAGCTCTAAACCTTGCTACTACTCAAAGTAGCTATCAGAAGACTTCTTGCTATCCCAAGCCTCACACCTGATCTGCTCCCCCACAAAGTGAGATCATCACAGTCCAAACCACATGGAAAACATGCAAGGGTTAGCACATATAAAACCAACCATAGTACATGATAAAATATCATTAAACAGATATTTATCCATAATATATATATATCCGCACCAAGGAAATAAACCTTATAAATAGTTATTTCCATGCCAAATATAAATCAAATCTAGAATCCAATGCATACAATCCACACCATTTGTATACATATTCCACATCCAGAAACAAAGTCACACCACTGTATAATTATTCCATGATCTCACACCAACATATCCTCACAATGTTGGCCTCAACACCATCCACCAAGTGTTGACACGCACGCTGAAACATATCAGCAACACAGGAATCACACCTGACCTCTCATGGAAAATATACAGCTGGAATTACGTCGTCACGTAACCCTGGTGATCATGGCCACTTCATCCATCGGTATGACTCGACCTGGCCCCCATACCGGTAGCAAATAGAATACTTAAAGGAGTACTTCAGAATCCACCTAACATCTGAAGTGGTTTATCATATAACCTTTGGAAAAGTTCCACATTGGAATCCTCACCATGGGATTCTCAATTTCATACTTTTCCAAAGATTATATCCTGATCTCACCAAGAGATCTAATCCATACCATAACCTTACTCCTTTAAGTCCTATTTACTTTTCCAAACCACATACACAGCATATTCCATAATTAAACATATATCATAACCATGCCAAATTGTCAATATAATAATAATATAATTATCCAAAACAACCATCAACTTGAATAAATAACAATCTTCATACAAACAAAATAGCATATTAAAATTATACTATTCCTATCATGGTCATACGCACTAGATTAATTTTATAAGCACTACCCTTACTTAGCATACTAGATTAATTTTATAAATGCCACCCTTACTTAGCATACTAGATTAATTTTATAAATACCACCCTTACTTAGCATACTAGATTAATTTTATAAATACCACCCTTACTTAGCATACTAGATTAATTTTATAAATACCACCCTTACTTGTATGAACCTGAACTGAAACTCGGGCAGAACCTCCACCTCTCTCCTTAAACAAGAACCGAAACTCGGGCAGAATCTCCTCTACTGGATTCTCCTTTCTTTCTCTCCTCTTTCCTCTCTCTTTCTCCCTTTCTCTCTCTTCTTTCTCTCTCTAGGAATTCTTCTCTCTCAAGGCATACATTCCCAACACCCCAAGGCCCCTATTTATAGCAAATTTCCGCCACCTAACCAGAACGGCCCGTTCCGAAAACGGAACGCCCGTTCTGAACCCTTCAGAACAACGTAAAATTTTCGACTGGAACGGCCCCGGAACGGCCCGTTTCGAAACCCAGCAGAACGGCCCGTTCTCCTTTCGGAACGGCCCGTTCTGCAAGGAGAACGCCCTGTTCTCCAAGCAGAACGGCCCGTTCTGCAAGGGGAACGCCCCGTTCTCCAAGCAGAACGGCCCGTTCTCCTTTGGAGAACGGCCCGTTCCGGCCCTGTTCTGCACAACCACAGAACACATGTTTTTCTCTTTTGGAACGGCCCGTTCCGCTTTTGGAACAGCCCGTTCCAAAATCCGAAAATGCCCCAAAAATTTTAATAAAAATTACGAAAATGCCACCGATAATTACCAAAATGCCATCCAATAATAAGATTACAAAAATACCCCTAAACCTTTGAAAATTTACGAAAATGCCATAATAATAAAAATGGGTATTACAATTCTCTCCAACAACAAAAATTTTCGTCCTCGAAAATTCACTTACTCTAAAAGAGATATGGGTATTGATCCTTCATCCTTTCCTCCAACTCCCAAGTAGCTTCATTAGTAATCGCATCCCAAATAACTTTCACCAAATTGATAGATTTACCTCGCAACTGTTTAACTTTCTTATCTGCCACTGAAACTGGCTGTTTCTCAAAAGTTAAATTTTCCTTAACTTGTACTGCCTCTGATTCCAAGACATGACTTGGATTGTGAATATATTTCCTCAGTTGTGAAACATGGAACACATCATGCAGATTAGAAAGGAATGGAGGTAATGCAATCTGATATGCCACTGGTCCAATCCTCTTGAGAATTTGATACGGTCCAATAAACTTAGGATTCAACTTCTTAGCTTTGATAGCTCTTCCCACACCTGTGGTAGGAGTTACTTTCAAAAACACATGTTCTCCTTCTGAAAACTCCAAAGGTTTCCTCCTTTTGTCTGCATAAGACTTTTGCCGACTCTGAGCAGCTCTCATTCTTTCCTGAATTTGTTTCACCTTTTCAGTAGTCTGTAAGATGATCTCTGGCCCCACCATCACTGATTCTCCCTCTTTAAACCAACACAAAGGTGTTCGACATTTCCTCCCATACAGAGCCTCAAACGGTGCCATTCCTATACTTGCATGAAAACTGTTATTATAAGTGAACTCGACCAAAGGCAACATCTCTTCCCAATTCCCTAGATGATCCAAAATACAAGCCCTCAACAAGTCCTCCAAAGATTGGATAGTCCTCTCAGACTGCCCATCAATTTGTGGGTGATAAGCAGAACTGAGTCTCAACTTAGTTCCTAACGCCTGATGCAAACTCTGCCAAAATCGGGATGTAAAACGAGGATCCCTATCAGAGATGATACTGGAGGGCACACCATGTAATCTAACAATCTCCTTAATATACAATTGAGTTAACCTTTCTAAGGACCACTTTATATTCACCGGAAGAAAATGAGCACACTTAGTTAATCTATCCACGATCACCCAAATAGAATTACAATTCTTAGCAGACCTTGGTAATCCAACAACAAAATCCATGGTTATACTATCCCATTTCCATTCTGGCACTTCCATCATTTGTAACAAACCTCCTGGTTTTTGATGTTCCACTTTAGCTTTTTGACACACAATGCAAGATGCAACATACTCAGCTATCTCCCTTTTCATTCCATTCCACCAAAACATTTTCTTCAAATCTTGATACATTTTTGTCATACCTGGATGTACACTCAACTTACTTTTATGACCTTCCTCAAGTATCAACTTCTTCAACTCCTCAACTTGTGGAATACAAATTCTACCCTTATACCTCAAGATTCCATCCATATCTTGTTTAAATCCTTCAGCTTTCTCAGAACCCAACAACTCCTTAACCTTGTTCAAACTCGCATCCTGAACTTGTTTTTGTTTCACCATCTCTAAGAAATCACTAGTAATGGTAGTCATACCACAACTAATAAGATCTGAGGCAATCACAACATTAAGATTCATATCCCTGAATTTCTCTACTAACTCCATCTCTTTAACCATCATGTAAGACATATGAAGAGATTTTCTACTCAAAGCATCTGCCACCACATTTGCTTTACCTGGATGGTACATTAACTGAAAATCATAATCTTTCAAAAACTCAATCCACCTCCTTTGCCTCATATTTAACTCTTTCTGATCAAACAAATATTTCAAACTCTTATGATCACTGAACACATCAAACTTTGCTCCATAGAGATAATGTCTCCAAATCTTCAAAGCAAAAACCACCGCCGCCAACTCTAGATCAGGCGTAGGATAATTTCGTTCATGAGTCTTTAACTGCCTAGATGCATAGGCCACAACCTGCCTATCTTGCATAAGAACACATCCTAAACCTTGATGAGATGCATCACAATAAACCTCAAAAGATTTATTAGGATCTGGCAGAATCAATACTGGAGACGAAGTCAACTTTTCCTTTAACTCTTGAAAACTCCTCTCACACTCCTCCGTCCATATAAAAGGATGATCCTTCCTGGTCAGCTGTGTCAAAGGCATAACTATTTTAGAAAATCCTTCTATAAATCTTCTATAATAGCCAGCCAATCCCACAAAACCTCTAATTTCAGTAACTGATTTTGGACGCTCCCACCTCAAAATCGCTTCCACCTTAGTAGGATCAACTGCAATTCCTTGTGCAGAAATCACATGACCCAAGAACTTAACTTCAGATAACCAAAACTCACATTTTGACAACTTTGCAAATAATTGTTTCTCCTTCAATACCTGCAAAACTATCCTCAGATGTTCTCTATGTTCTTCCATAGATTTAGAATAAACCAGAATATCATCAATGAACACCACCACAAACTTATCCAGAAAGGGTCTGAAAATCCTGTTCATATAATCCATGAAAATAGCTGGAGCATTCGTCACTCCAAAAGGCATGACAACATACTCATAATGGCCATATCGAGTCCTGAAAGCAGTCTTTGGTATGTCCTCTTCCTTTACCCGAATCTGGTGATACCCAGATCTCAAATCAATCTTGGAGAAAACAGAAGCTCCCCTCAATTGGTCCATCAAATCATCTATCCTTGGCAAAGGATACTTATTCTTGATTGTCAATTTATTTAACTGCCTGTAATCCACACATAACCTCACACCACCATCCTTCTTCTTTACCAATAACACTGGTGCTCCCCACGGAGAGACACTTGGTCTGATCATCTGCTTCTCCAAAAGCTCCTCAACCTGCTTTTTCAATTCAAACAACTCCGCTGGTGCCATTCTATAAGGAGAAATGGACACTGGTCCCGCCCCTGGTATAAGATCAATACTAAACTCTAACTCTCGCTTTGGTGGTAATCCCGGAATATCATCTGGAAAAACTTCTGGAAACTCTCTAACAACCTCAATACTATTCAACAACTTTTCATTCTCTATACTAATAAAAGATAAGATCATAAACCCAAGAGCTCCATTCTTCAACAACCCATCCACCTGTCTATTAGAAATAAATCTCTCCTGTTCATCAGTAGGAAAGATTAATTTCTTCTCTGAACAATCTATCAAAATCCTATTGGTAGAAAGCCAATCCATCCCTAAAATTACATCCAAATCGGATAGAGGTAAACAAAACAAATTCACTTTATAACAACGCCCTTCCACCTCCACTGGACATCTCAAACAAACCTCAGAAGTCAAAATAGACCCTGAAGCTGGGGTAGAAACAACTAGATCCACACACAAGGAACTCACAACTAAATTTAACCTTGCCACGCATTCAAAAGAAATAAAAGAATGTGAAGCACCAGAATCAAATAAAATAGAAATATCATTACCATCAGCTTTGCCCTTTCCTTTTACCAGCTCAGATGTCGTTTCAGCTTCAGCACCTGTTAAAGCAAAGACACGACCTGCTGCAGTAGGCCGATCCACTTTCTGGTTCTCTCTAGCTGGAATATTTTTGACATTGCAATCTTTAGCCATGTGACCCACCTTGCCACATTTAAAACACGTATAGTTCTTTGTAGGACAATCCCTTATCATATGTGGGCCTCCACATCTATAACATCTAACAGCTCCTGTAGTAGTCCCCATTGGTTTCTTATTAGCATTTCCAATTTGAAACTGAGATGGTCTCTTTTGAGGATGTTTCCCCCTACCAAATCCAAATGATCCCTCTGGACCCTTTTCCATTTTATTTCCTCCTTCAAATCTTTCCACTGTTTTTGCCTTTTCAACTAAAACTGGAAACTCCATAATTTCCATAGGAACAATGGTTTTCTTCAGCTCAAATCTTAAACCCTCACTAAACTTCCTGCATCTCCAGGCTTCAGTGATAGCTTGAGAATAATACCTAGCCAAGTGTTCAAACTTGACCACATACTCTTGTACTGACATATTTCCTTGTTGCAATCTCAAAAATTCAGCTTCTTTAGCATACCTAGCACTATCTGGAAAATATTTCTCCAGAAACACCTTTTTAAAGTTATCCCAATTTACCGCTTCACCTCTAGCCTCCATCATAGCTTGAGCACCCTTCCACCAGAAACTAGCCTCACCCACTAGCATATAAACAGCATAATTTAGCTTCCTCTCCTCTGGACACTGCATCACCATGAAGATTTTCTCCATCTCCTCAATCCATTGATCAGCAACTTCAGGTCCATTAACACCTGTAAATTGAGGAGGATTCCCTTTTCTGAATTCTGACAAGCCCCTATATTCATCAGGTACTTCAGTCCTAGCTGCTTCAGCTGCAGCCCGGTTAGTCTCCATCTGAGCCAACAAGGTATTCTGTTGTCCAATAGCAGCAGCAATTTGCTCCATAGCTTGAGCAATCTGTTGCGCATCCACGCCTGAAGAAGGATTAGAATTGTTTCCCCTACCAACCATCCTAATCAAGATGAAAGATCAAGGAACCCATGAGTTTACACTAAAACACATAAGAAATTCCTAATCAAGATCAAGAAACTCATGAAGTTCCTTTCATTTCCACACAACGGAAATGCAACAAGACCATTTCCCACAAACCCTAAAGAGACTTGACCAGCTCTGATACCAAAATTGTAACGACCCACCCTAGGCCGTCACATCAATAACCAACCAAAATAAAATATATAAAATAAAGAAAATAGAGCAAAAGCCAGCTACGCTAGAGTGTAATTATACAATAACATATAAATTGTTTCCAAAATATATAATATAATCTGCTATAGCAGAGTCATCATCCTTAGTAAAGTTATACAGTAATCCAAAAGATAATATAATATAGACACCCTAGGTGCTGGTCAAGCTCTAAACCTTGCTACTACTCAAAGTAGCTATCAGAAGACTTCTTGCTATCCCAAGCCTCACACCTGATCTGCTCCCCCACAAAGTGAGATCATCACAGTCCAAACCACATGGAAAACATGCAAGGGTTAGCACATATAAAACCAACCATAGTACATGATAAAATATCATTAAACAGATATTTATCCATAATATATATATATCCGCACCAAGGAAATAAACCTTATAAATAGTTATTTCCATGCCAAATATAAATCAAATCTAGAATCCAATGCATACAATCCACACCATTTGTATACATATTCCACATCCAGAAACAAAGTCACACCACTGTATAATTATTCCATGATCTCACACCAACATATCCTCACAATGTTGGCCTCAACACCATCCACCAAGTGTTAACACGCACGCTGAAACATATCAGCAACACAGGAATCACACCTGACCTCTCATGGAAAATATACAGCTGGAATTACGTCGTCACGTAACCCTGGTGATCATGGCCACTTCATCCATCGGTATGACTCGACCTGGCCCCCATACCGGTAGCAAATAGAATACTTAAAGGAGTACTTCAGAATCCACCTAACATCTGAAGTGGTTTATCATATAACCTTTGGAAAAGTTCCACATTGGAATCCTCACCATGGGATTCTCAATTTCATACTTTTCCAAAGATTATATCCTGATCTCACCAAGAGATCTAATCCATACCATAACCTTACTCCTTTAAGTCCTATTTACTTTTCCAAACCACATACACAGCATATTCCATAATTAAACATATATCATAACCATGCCAAATTGTCAATATAATAATAATATAATTATCCAAAACAACCATCAACTTGAATAAATAACAATCTTCATACAAACAAAATAGCATATTAAAATTATACTATTCCTATCATGGTCATACGCACTAGATTAATTTTATAAGCACTACCCTTACTTAGCATACTAGATTAATTTTATAAATGCCACCCTTACTTAGCATACTAGATTAATTTTATAAATACCACCCTTACTTAGCATACTAGATTAATTTTATAAATACCACCCTTACTTAGCATACTAGATTAATTTTATAAATACCACCCTTACTTGTATGAACCTGAACTGAAACTCGGGCAGAACCTCCACCTCTCTCCTTAAACAAGAACCGAAACTCGGGCAGAATCTCCTCTACTGGATTCTCCTTTCTTTCTCTCCTCTTTCCTCTCTCTTTCTCCCTTTCTCTCTCTTCTTTCTCTCTCTAGGAATTCTTCTCTCTCAAGGCATACATTCCCAACACCCCAAGGCCCCTATTTATAGCAAATTTCCGCCACCTAACCAGAACGGCCCGTTCCGAAAACGGAACGCCCGTTCTGAACCCTTCAGAACAACGTAAAATTTTCGACTGGAACGGCCCCGGAACGGCCCGTTTCGAAACCCAGCAGAACGGCCCGTTCTCCTTTCGGAACGGCCCGTTCTGCAAGGAGAACGCCCTGTTCTCCAAGCAGAACGGCCCGTTCTGCAAGGGGAACGCCCCGTTCTCCAAGCAGAACGGCCCGTTCTCCTTTGGAGAACGGCCCGTTCCGGCCCTGTTCTGCACAACCACAGAACACATGTTTTTCTCTTTTGGAACGGCCCGTTCCGCTTTTGGAACAGCCCGTTCCAAAATCCGAAAATGCCCCAAAAATTTTAATAAAAATTACGAAAATGCCACCGATAATTACCAAAATGCCATCCAATAATAAGATTACAAAAATACCCCTAAACCTTTGAAAATTTACGAAAATGCCATAATAATAAAAATGGGTATTACAATTCTCTCCAACAACAAAAATTTTCGTCCTCGAAAATTCACTTACTCTAAAAGAGATATGGGTATTGATCCTTCATCCTTTCCTCCAACTCCCAAGTAGCTTCATTAGTAATCGCATCCCAAATAACTTTCACCAAATTGATAGATTTACCTCGCAACTGTTTAACTTTCTTATCTGCCACTGAAACTGGCTGTTTCTCAAAAGTTAAATTTTCCTTAACTTGTACTGCCTCTGATTCCAAGACATGACTTGGATTGTGAATATATTTCCTCAGTTGTGAAACATGGAACACATCATGCAGATTAGAAAGGAATGGAGGTAATGCAATCTGATATGCCACTGGTCCAATCCTCTTGAGAATTTGATACGGTCCAATAAACTTAGGATTCAACTTCTTAGCTTTGATAGCTCTTCCCACACCTGTGGTAGGAGTTACTTTCAAAAACACATGTTCTCCTTCTGAAAACTCCAAAGGTTTCCTCCTTTTGTCTGCATAAGACTTTTGCCGACTCTGAGCAGCTCTCATTCTTTCCTGAATTTGTTTCACCTTTTCAGTAGTCTGTAAGATGATCTCTGGCCCCACCATCACTGATTCTCCCTCTTTAAACCAACACAAAGGTGTTCGACATTTCCTCCCATACAGAGCCTCAAACGGTGCCATTCCTATACTTGCATGAAAACTGTTATTATAAGTGAACTCGACCAAAGGCAACATCTCTTCCCAATTCCCTAGATGATCCAAAATACAAGCCCTCAACAAGTCCTCCAAAGATTGGATAGTCCTCTCAGACTGCCCATCAATTTGTGGGTGATAAGCAGAACTGAGTCTCAACTTAGTTCCTAACGCCTGATGCAAACTCTGCCAAAATCGGGATGTAAAACGAGGATCCCTATCAGAGATGATACTGGAGGGCACACCATGTAATCTAACAATCTCCTTAATATACAATTGAGTTAACCTTTCTAAGGACCACTTTATATTCACCGGAAGAAAATGAGCACACTTAGTTAATCTATCCACGATCACCCAAATAGAATTACAATTCTTAGCAGACCTTGGTAATCCAACAACAAAATCCATGGTTATACTATCCCATTTCCATTCTGGCACTTCCATCATTTGTAACAAACCTCCTGGTTTTTGATGTTCCACTTTAGCTTTTTGACACACAATGCAAGATGCAACATACTCAGCTATCTCCCTTTTCATTCCATTCCACCAAAACATTTTCTTCAAATCTTGATACATTTTTGTCATACCTGGATGTACACTCAACTTACTTTTATGACCTTCCTCAAGTATCAACTTCTTCAACTCCTCAACTTGTGGAATACAAATTCTACCCTTATACCTCAAGATTCCATCCATATCTTGTTTAAATCCTTCAGCTTTCTCAGAACCCAACAACTCCTTAACCTTGTTCAAACTCGCATCCTGAACTTGTTTTTGTTTCACCATCTCTAAGAAATCACTAGTAATGGTAGTCATACCACAACTAATAAGATCTGAGGCAATCACAACATTAAGATTCATATCCCTGAATTTCTCTACTAACTCCATCTCTTTAACCATCATGTAAGACATATGAAGAGATTTTCTACTCAAAGCATCTGCCACCACATTTGCTTTACCTGGATGGTACATTAACTGAAAATCATAATCTTTCAAAAACTCAATCCACCTCCTTTGCCTCATATTTAACTCTTTCTGATCAAACAAATATTTCAAACTCTTATGATCACTGAACACATCAAACTTTGCTCCATAGAGATAATGTCTCCAAATCTTCAAAGCAAAAACCACCGCCGCCAACTCTAGATCAGGCGTAGGATAATTTCGTTCATGAGTCTTTAACTGCCTAGATGCATAGGCCACAACCTGCCTATCTTGCATAAGAACACATCCTAAACCTTGATGAGATGCATCACAATAAACCTCAAAAGATTTATTAGGATCTGGCAGAATCAATACTGGAGACGAAGTCAACTTTTCCTTTAACTCTTGAAAACTCCTCTCACACTCCTCCGTCCATATAAAAGGATGATCCTTCCTGGTCAGCTGTGTCAAAGGCATAACTATTTTAGAAAATCCTTCTATAAATCTTCTATAATAGCCAGCCAATCCCACAAAACCTCTAATTTCAGTAACTGATTTTGGACGCTCCCACCTCAAAATCGCTTCCACCTTAGTAGGATCAACTGCAATTCCTTGTGCAGAAATCACATGACCCAAGAACTTAACTTCAGATAACCAAAACTCACATTTTGACAACTTTGCAAATAATTGTTTCTCCTTCAATACCTGCAAAACTATCCTTAGATGTTCTCTATGTTCTTCCATAGATTTAGAATAAACCAGAATATCATCAATGAACACCACCACAAACTTATCCAGAAAGGGTCTGAAAATCCTGTTCATATAATCCATGAAAATAGTTGGAGCATTCGTCACTCCAAAAGGCATGACAACATACTCATAATGGCCATATCGAGTCCTGAAAGCAGTCTTTGGTATGTCCTCTTCCTTTACCCGAATCTGGTGATACCCAGATCTCAAATCAATCTTGGAGAAAACAGAAGCTCCCCTCAATTGGTCCATCAAATCATCTATCCTTGGCAAAGGATACTTATTCTTGATTGTCAATTTATTTAACTGCCTGTAATCCACACATAACCTCACACCACCATCCTTCTTCTTTACCAATAACACTGGTGCTCCCCACGGAGAGACACTTGGTCTGATCATCTGCTTCTCCAAAAGCTCCTCAACCTGCTTTTTCAATTCAAACAACTCCGCTGGTGCCATTCTATAAGGAGAAATGGACACTGGTCCCGCCCCTGGTATAAGATCAATACTAAACTCTAACTCTCGCTTTGGTGGTAATCCCGGAATATCATCTGGAAAAACTTCTGGAAACTCTCTAACAACCTCAATACTATTCAACAACTTTTCATTCTCTATACTAATAAAAGATAAGATCATAAACCCAAGAGCTCCATTCTTCAACAACCCATCCACCTGTCTATTAGAAATAAATCTCTCCTGTTCATCAGTAGGAAAGATTAATTTCTTCTCTGAACAATCTATCAAAATCCTATTGGTAGAAAGCCAATCCATCCCTAAAATTACATCCAAATCGGATAGAGGTAAACAAAACAAATTCACTTTATAACAACGCCCTTCCACCTCCACTGGACATCTCAAACAAACCTCAGAAGTCAAAATAGACCCTGAAGCTGGGGTAGAAACAACTAGATCCACACACAAGGAACTCACAACTAAATTTAACCTTGCCACGCATTCAAAAGAAATAAAAGAATGTGAAGCACCAGAATCAAATAAAATAGAAATATCATTACCATCAGCTTTGCCCTTTCCTTTTACCAGCTCAGATGTCGTTTCAGCTTCAGCACCTGTTAAAGCAAAGACACGACCTGCTGCAGTAGGCCGATCCACTTTCTGGTTCTCTCTAGCTGGAATATTTTTGACATTGCAATCTTTAGCCATGTGACCCACCTTGCCACATTTAAAACACGTATAGTTCTTTGTAGGACAATCCCTTATCATATGTGGGCCTCCACATCTATAACATCTAACAGCTCCTGTAGTAGTCCCCATTGGTTTCTTATTAGCATTTCCAATTTGAAACTGAGATGGTCTCTTTTGAGGATGTTTCCCCCTACCAAATCCAGATGATCCCTCTGGACCCTTTTCCATTTTATTTCCTCCTTCAAATCTTTCCACTGTTTTTGCCTTTTCAACTAAAACTGGAAACTCCATAATTTCCATAGGAACAATGGTTTTCTTCAGCTCAAATCTTAAACCCTCACTAAACTTCCTGCATCTCCAGGCTTCAGTGATAGCTTGAGAATAATACCTAGCCAAGTGTTCAAACTTGACCACATACTCTTGTACTGACATATTTCCTTGTTGCAATCTCAAAAATTCAGCTTCTTTAGCATACCTAGCACTATCTGGAAAATATTTCTCCAGAAACACCTTTTTAAAGTTATCCCAATTTACCGCTTCACCTCTAGCCTCCATCATAGCTTGAGCACCCTTCCACCAGAAACTAGCCTCACCCACTAGCATATAAACAACATAATTTAGCTTCCTCTCCTCTGGACACTGCATCACCATGAAGATTTTCTCCATCTCCTCAATCCATTGATCAGCAACTTCAGGTCCATTAACACCTGTAAATTGAGGAGGATTCCCTTTTCTGAATTCTGACAAGCCCCTATATTCATCAGGTACTTCAGTCCTAGCTGCTTCAGCTGCAGCCCGGTTAGTCTCCATCTGAGCCAACAAGGTATTCTGTTGTCCAATAGCAGCAGCAATTTGCTCCATAGCTTGAGCAATCTGTTGCGCATCCACGCCTGAAGAAGGATTAGAATTGTTTCCCCTACCAACCATCCTAATCAAGATGAAAGATCAAGGAACCCATGAGTTTACACTAAAACACATAAGAAATTCCTAATCAAGATCAAGAAACTCATGAAGTTCCTTTCATTTCCACACAACGGAAATGCAACAAGACCATTTCCCACAAACCCTAAAGAGACTTGACCAGCTCTGATACCAAAATTGTAACGACCCACCCTAGGCCGTCACATCAATAACCAACCAAAATAAAATATATAAAATAAAGAAAATAGAGCAAAAGCCAGCTACGCTAGAGTGTAATTATACAATAACATATAAATTGTTTCCAAAATATATAATATAATCTGCTATAGCAGAGTCATCATCCTTAGTAAAGTTATACAGTAATCCAAAAGATAATATAATATAGACACCCTAGGTGCTGGTCAAGCTCTAAACCTTGCTACTACTCAAAGTAGCTATCAGAAGACTTCTTGCTATCCCAAGCCTCACACCTGATCTGCTCCCCCACAAAGTGAGATCATCACAGTCCAAACCACATGGAAAACATGCAAGGGTTAGCACATATAAAACCAACCATAGTACATGATAAAATATCATTAAACAGATATTTATCCATAATATATATATATCCGCACCAAGGAAATAAACCTTATAAATAGTTATTTCCATGCCAAATATAAATCAAATCTAGAATCCAATGCATACAATCCACACCATTTGTATACATATTCCACATCCAGAAACAAAGTCACACCACTGTATAATTATTCCATGATCTCACACCAACATATCCTCACAATGTTGGCCTCAACACCATCCACCAAGTGTTAACACGCACGCTGAAACATATCAGCAACACAGGAATCACACCTGACCTCTCATGGAAAATATACAGCTGGAATTACGTCGTCACGTAACCCTGGTGATCATGGCCACTTCATCCATCGGTATGACTCGACCTGGCCCCCATACCGGTAGCAAATAGAATACTTAAAGGAGTACTTCAGAATCCACCTAACATCTGAAGTGGTTTATCATATAACCTTTGGAAAAGTTCCACATTGGAATCCTCACCATGGGATTCTCAATTTCATACTTTTCCAAAGATTATATCCTGATCTCACCAAGAGATCTAATCCATACCATAACCTTACTCCTTTAAGTCCTATTTACTTTTCCAAACCACATACACAGCATATTCCATAATTAAACATATATCATAACCATGCCAAATTGTCAATATAATAATAATATAATTATCCAAAACAACCATCAACTTGAATAAATAACAATCTTCATACAAACAAAATAGCATATTAAAATTATACTATTCCTATCATGGTCATACGCACTAGATTAATTTTATAAGCACTACCCTTACTTAGCATACTAGATTAATTTTATAAATGCCACCCTTACTTAGCATACTAGATTAATTTTATAAATACCACCCTTACTTAGCATACTAGATTAATTTTATAAATACCACCCTTACTTAGCATACTAGATTAATTTTATAAATACCACCCTTACTTGTATGAACCTGAACTGAAACTCGGGCAGAACCTCCACCTCTCTCCTTAAACAAGAACCGAAACTCGGGCAGAATCTCCTCTACTGGATTCTCCTTTCTTTCTCTCCTCTTTCCTCTCTCTTTCTCCCTTTCTCTCTCTTCTTTCTCTCTCTAGGAATTCTTCTCTCTCAAGGCATACATTCCCAACACCCCAAGGCCCCTATTTATAGCAAATTTCCGCCACCTAACCAGAATGGCCCGTTCCGAAAACGGAACGCCCGTTCTGAACCCTTCAGAACAACGTAAAATTTTCGACTGGAACGGCCCCGGAACGGCCCGTTTCGAAACCCAGCAGAACGGCCCGTTCTCCTTTCGGAACGGCCCGTTCTGCAAGGAGAACGCCCTGTTCTCCAAGCAGAACGGCCCGTTCTGCAAGGGGAACGCCCCGTTCTCCAAGCAGAACGGCCCGTTCTCCTTTGGAGAACGGCCCGTTCCGGCCCTGTTCTGCACAACCACAGAACACATGTTTTTCTCTTTTGGAACGGCCCGTTCCGCTTTTGGAACAGCCCGTTCCAAAATCCGAAAATGCCCCAAAAATTTTAATAAAAATTACGAAAATGCCACCGATAATTACCAAAATGCCATCCAATAATAAGATTACAAAAATACCCCTAAACCTTTGAAAATTTACGAAAATGCCATAATAATAAAAATGGGTATTACAATTCTCTCCAACAACAAAAATTTTCGTCCTCGAAAATTCACTTACTCTAAAAGAGATATGGGTATTGATCCTTCATCCTTTCCTCCAACTCCCAAGTAGCTTCATTAGTAATCGCATCCCAAATAACTTTCACCAAATTGATAGATTTACCTCGCAACTGTTTAACTTTCTTATCTGCCACTGAAACTGGCTGTTTCTCAAAAGTTAAATTTTCCTTAACTTGTACTGCCTCTGATTCCAAGACATGACTTGGATTGTGAATATATTTCCTCAGTTGTGAAACATGGAACACATCATGCAGATTAGAAAGGAATGGAGGTAATGCAATCTGATATGCCACTGGTCCAATCCTCTTGAGAATTTGATACGGTCCAATAAACTTAGGATTCAACTTCTTAGCTTTGATAGCTCTTCCCACACCTGTGGTAGGAGTTACTTTCAAAAACACATGTTCTCCTTCTGAAAACTCCAAAGGTTTCCTCCTTTTGTCTGCATAAGACTTTTGCCGACTCTGAGCAGCTCTCATTCTTTCCTGAATTTGTTTCACCTTTTCAGTAGTCTGTAAGATGATCTCTGGCCCCACCATCACTGATTCTCCCTCTTTAAACCAACACAAAGGTGTTCGACATTTCCTCCCATACAGAGCCTCAAACGGTGCCATTCCTATACTTGCATGAAAACTGTTATTATAAGTGAACTCGACCAAAGGCAACATCTCTTCCCAATTCCCTAGATGATCCAAAATACAAGCCCTCAACAAGTCCTCCAAAGATTGGATAGTCCTCTCAGACTGCCCATCAATTTGTGGGTGATAAGCAGAACTGAGTCTCAACTTAGTTCCTAACGCCTGATGCAAACTCTGCCAAAATCGGGATGTAAAACGAGGATCCCTATCAGAGATGATACTGGAGGGCACACCATGTAATCTAACAATCTCCTTAATATACAATTGAGTTAACCTTTCTAAGGACCACTTTATATTCACCGGAAGAAAATGAGCACACTTAGTTAATCTATCCACGATCACCCAAATAGAATTACAATTCTTAGCAGACCTTGGTAATCCAACAACAAAATCCATGGTTATACTATCCCATTTCCATTCTGGCACTTCCATCATTTGTAACAAACCTCCTGGTTTTTGATGTTCCACTTTAGCTTTTTGACACACAATGCAAGATGCAACATACTCAGCTATCTCCCTTTTCATTCCATTCCACCAAAACATTTTCTTCAAATCTTGATACATTTTTGTCATACCTGGATGTACACTCAACTTACTTTTATGACCTTCCTCAAGTATCAACTTCTTCAACTCCTCAACTTGTGGAATACAAATTCTACCCTTATACCTCAAGATTCCATCCATATCTTGTTTAAATCCTTCAGCTTTCTCAGAACCCAACAACTCCTTAACCTTGTTCAAACTCGCATCCTGAACTTGTTTTTGTTTCACCATCTCTAAGAAATCACTAGTAATGGTAGTCATACCACAACTAATAAGATCTGAGGCAATCACAACATTAAGATTCATATCCCTGAATTTCTCTACTAACTCCATCTCTTTAACCATCATGTAAGACATATGAAGAGATTTTCTACTCAAAGCATCTGCCACCACATTTGCTTTACCTGGATGGTACATTAACTGAAAATCATAATCTTTCAAAAACTCAATCCACCTCCTTTGCCTCATATTTAACTCTTTCTGATCAAACAAATATTTCAAACTCTTATGATCACTGAACACATCAAACTTTGCTCCATAGAGATAATGTCTCCAAATCTTCAAAGCAAAAACCACCGCCGCCAACTCTAGATCAGGCGTAGGATAATTTCGTTCATGAGTCTTTAACTGCCTAGATGCATAGGCCACAACCTGCCTATCTTGCATAAGAACACATCCTAAACCTTGATGAGATGCATCACAATAAACCTCAAAAGATTTATTAGGATCTGGCAGAATCAATACTGGAGACGAAGTCAACTTTTCCTTTAACTCTTGAAAACTCCTCTCACACTCCTCCGTCCATATAAAAGGATGATCCTTCCTGGTCAGCTGTGTCAAAGGCATAACTATTTTAGAAAATCCTTCTATAAATCTTCTATAATAGCCAGCCAATCCCACAAAACCTCTAATTTCAGTAACTGATTTTGGACGCTCCCACCTCAAAATCGCTTCCACCTTAGTAGGATCAACTGCAATTCCTTGTGCAGAAATCACATGACCCAAGAACTTAACTTCAGATAACCAAAACTCACATTTTGACAACTTTGCAAATAATTGTTTCTCCTTCAATACCTGCAAAACTATCCTCAGATGTTCTCTATGTTCTTCCATAGATTTAGAATAAACCAGAATATCATCAATGAACACCACCACAAACTTATCCAGAAAGGGTCTGAAAATCCTGTTCATATAATCCATGAAAATAGCTGGAGCATTCGTCACTCCAAAAGGCATGACAACATACTCATAATGGCCATATCGAGTCCTGAAAGCAGTCTTTGGTATGTCCTCTTCCTTTACCCGAATCTGGTGATACCCAGATCTCAAATCAATCTTGGAGAAAACAGAAGCTCCCCTCAATTGGTCCATCAAATCATCTATCCTTGGCAAAGGATACTTATTCTTGATTGTCAATTTATTTAACTGCCTGTAATCCACACATAACCTCACACCACCATCCTTCTTCTTTACCAATAACACTGGTGCTCCCCACGGAGAGACACTTGGTCTGATCATCTGCTTCTCCAAAAGCTCCTCAACCTGCTTTTTCAATTCAAACAACTCCGCTGGTGCCATTCTATAAGGAGAAATGGACACTGGTCCCGCCCCTGGTATAAGATCAATACTAAACTCTAACTCTCGCTTTGGTGGTAATCCCGGAATATCATCTGGAAAAACTTCTGGAAACTCTCTAACAACCTCAATACTATTCAACAACTTTTCATTCTCTATACTAATAAAAGATAAGATCATAAACCCAAGAGCTCCATTCTTCAACAACCCATCCACCTGTCTATTAGAAATAAATCTCTCCTGTTCATCAGTAGGAAAGATTAATTTCTTCTCTGAACAATCTATCAAAATCCTATTGGTAGAAAGCCAATCCATCCCTAAAATTACATCCAAATCGGATAGAGGTAAACAAAACAAATTCACTTTATAACAACGCCCTTCCACCTCCACTGGACATCTCAAACAAACCTCAGAAGTCAAAATAGACCCTGAAGCTGGGGTAGAAACAACTAGATCCACACACAAGGAACTCACAACTAAATTTAACCTTGCCACGCATTCAAAAGAAATAAAAGAATGTGAAGCACCAGAATCAAATAAAATAGAAATATCATTACCATCAGCTTTGCCCTTTCCTTTTACCAGCTCAGATGTCGTTTCAGCTTCAGCACCTGTTAAAGCAAAGACACGACCTGCTGCAGTAGGCCGATCCACTTTCTGGTTCTCTCTAGCTGGAATATTTTTGACATTGCAATCTTTAGCCATGTGACCCACCTTGCCACATTTAAAACACGTATAGTTCTTTGTAGGACAATCCCTTATCATATGTGGGCCTCCACATCTATAACATCTAACAGCTCCTGTAGTAGTCCCCATTGGTTTCTTATTAGCATTTCCAATTTGAAACTGAGATGGTCTCTTTTGAGGATGTTTCCCCCTACCAAATCCAGATGATCCCTCTGGACCCTTTTCCATTTTATTTCCTCCTTCAAATCTTTCCACTGTTTTTGCCTTTTCAACTAAAACTGGAAACTCCATAATTTCCATAGGAACAATGGTTTTCTTCAGCTCAAATCTTAAACCCTCACTAAACTTCCTGCATCTCCAGGCTTCAGTGATAGCTTGAGAATAATACCTAGCCAAGTGTTCAAACTTGACCACATACTCTTGTACTGACATATTTCCTTGTTGCAATCTCAAAAATTCAGCTTCTTTAGCATACCTAGCACTATCTGGAAAATATTTCTCCAGAAACACCTTTTTAAAGTTATCCCAATTTACCGCTTCACCTCTAGCCTCCATCATAGCTTGAGCACCCTTCCACCAGAAACTAGCCTCACCCACTAGCATATAAACAGCATAATTTAGCTTCCTCTCCTCTGGACACTGCATCACCATGAAGATTTTCTCCATCTCCTCAATCCATTGATCAGCAACTTCAGGTCCATTAACACCTGTAAATTGAGGAGGATTCCCTTTTCTGAATTCTGACAAGCCCCTATATTCATCAGGTACTTCAGTCCTAGCTGCTTCAGCTGCAGCCCGGTTAGTCTCCATCTGAGCCAACAAGGTATTCTATTGTCCAATAGCAGCAGCAATTTGCTCCATAGCTTGAGCAATCTGTTGCGCATCCACGCCTGAAGAAGGATTAGAATTGTTTCCCCTACCAACCATCCTAATCAAGATGAAAGATCAAGGAACCCATGAGTTTACACTAAAACACATAAGAAATTCCTAATCAAGATCAAGAAACTCATGAAGTTCCTTTCATTTCCACACAACGGAAATGCAACAAGACCATTTCCCACAAACCCTAAAGAGACTTGACCAGCTCTGATACCAAAATTGTAACGACCCACCCTAGGCCGTCACATCAATAACCAACCAAAATAAAATATATAAAATAAAGAAAATAGAGCAAAAGCCAGCTACGCTAGAGTGTAATTATACAATAACATATAAATTGTTTCCAAAATATATAATATAATCTGCTATAGCAGAGTCATCATCCTTAGTAAAGTTATACAGTAATCCAAAAGATAATATAATATAGACACCCTAGGTGCTGGTCAAGCTCTAAACCTTGCTACTACTCAAAGTAGCTATCAGAAGACTTCTTGCTATCCCAAGCCTCACACCTGATCTGCTCCCCCACAAAGTGAGATCATCACAGTCCAAACCACATGGAAAACATGCAAGGGTTAGCACATATAAAACCAACCATAGTACATGATAAAATATCATTAAACAGATATTTATCCATAATATATATATATCCGCACCAAGGAAATAAACCTTATAAATAGTTATTTCCATGCCAAATATAAATCAAATCTAGAATCCAATGCATACAATCCACACCATTTGTATACATATTCCACATCCAGAAACAAAGTCACACCACTGTATAATTATTCCATGATCTCACACCAACATATCCTCACAATGTTGGCCTCAACACCATCCACCAAGTGTTAACACGCACGCTGAAACATATCAGCAACACAGGAATCACACCTGACCTCTCATGGAAAATATACAGCTGGAATTACGTCGTCACGTAACCCTGGTGATCATGGCCACTTCATCCATCGGTATGACTCGACCTGGCCCCCATACCGGTAGCAAATAGAATACTTAAAGGAGTACTTCAGAATCCACCTAACATCTGAAGTGGTTTATCATATAACCTTTGGAAAAGTTCCACATTGGAATCCTCACCATGGGATTCTCAATTTCATACTTTTCCAAAGATTATATCCTGATCTCACCAAGAGATCTAATCCATACCATAACCTTACTCCTTTAAGTCCTATTTACTTTTCTAAACCACATACACAGCATATTCCATAATTAAACATATATCATAACCATGCCAAATTGTCAATATAATAATAATATAATTATCCAAAACAACCATCAACTTGAATAAATAACAATCTTCATACAAACAAAATAGCATATTAAAATTATACTATTCCTATCATGGTCATACGCACTAGATTAATTTTATAAGCACTACCCTTACTTAGCATACTAGATTAATTTTATAAATGCCACCCTTACTTAGCATACTAGATTAATTTTATAAATACCACCCTTACTTAGCATACTAGATTAATTTTATAAATACCACCCTTACTTAGCATACTAGATTAATTTTATAAATACCACCCTTACTTGTATGAACCTGAACTGAAACTCGGGCAGAACCTCCACCTCTCTCCTTAAACAAGAACCGAAACTCGGGCAGAATCTCCTCTACTGGATTCTCCTTTCTTTCTCTCCTCTTTCCTCTCTCTTTCTCCCTTTCTCTCTCTTCTTTCTCTCTCTAGGAATTCTTCTCTCTCAAGGCATACATTCCCAACACCCCAAGGCCCCTATTTATAGCAAATTTCCGCCACCTAACCAGAACGGCCCGTTCCGAAAACGGAACGCCCGTTCTGAACCCTTCAGAACAACGTAAAATTTTCGACTGGAACGGCCCCGGAACGGCCCGTTTCGAAACCCAGCAGAACGGCCCGTTCTCCTTTCGGAACGGCCCGTTCTGCAAGGAGAACGCCCTGTTCTCCAAGCAGAACGGCCCGTTCTGCAAGGGGAACGCCCCGTTCTCCAAGCAGAACGGCTCGTTCTCCTTTGGAGAACGGCCCGTTCCGGCCCTGTTCTGCACAACCACAGAACACATGTTTTTCTCTTTTGGAACGGCCCGTTCCGCTTTTGGAACAGCCCGTTCCAAAATCCGAAAATGCCCCAAAAATTTTAATAAAAATTACGAAAATGCCACCGATAATTACCAAAATGCCATCCAATAATAAGATTACAAAAATACCCCTAAACCTTTGAAAATTTACGAAAATGCCATAATAATAAAAATGGGTATTACAATTTGTAGTCTACTAAGTGTTAAAATATTTAGATGTGTTAAAATGAGTTCAAACTAATAGGTTAATTTACATAATCGTTCAATTAGTTGAATTATACATTTTTTTACTCTACAACTCATACAGTCTACCAACATTATATAATAAATAATGAGTTCAATTAAAAAAATAACTATTTTTGGTGGTTAAAAAAATGCTAGATATACGTGACAAGACACTATGAATCGCAAATGTTTTACTTTATATGATAACATTCACTTCTATTATTTGATTTTAAGAGTTGTCAATATGTTATGAGAGTTTATGATATATCTTTATTTTATTTAAAAAAAATTATAATAATTAGATAGTTGGGTGCATATAAATATTTAATGACCTATTTTACATTTATAATTAAAGAGACGAGAATACTTTCAAACCTCATCAAAAAGTAATCTCTTTCATAACCTTAACTATAAGGTTATACCTTTTAACATAATTTTTTTAATTAAAATTAATAAAATCAATCCTAATTCAAGATGGATTGAAATTCCTTTTTATCTTTTAATCCTATTGCTTTTTTTTTTCATTTATTTTTGTGCGCATAGCTTGATATTTTGTTCCTTTTTTTTTCACTTTAATATGATTAAGTAAGCCGTGCAGTGCAAGAAATCAAGTGCAGATGAAAGGGACAAATGAGTGTACGACAGTAATGTGTTCCTGGTGCAACCAGAGATTAAATGCAACTTTGACCATTTGAGTGAGTAAATGAAAATTAAATGCAACGGACAAGTGGTGACAGAAATCAATGAAATCGCTGCATTATTAAATCTATTTCATTGGAGTTGAATTTTATTTTTTTTTTGAAAAAAACTTTATTTTGATACTTAACACCAGAGTATATCTCTTTGATTCTGTAACCAAAAAACAAAATGAATATCATTTCGCTTCAAGAAATATAGTTTTGACAAATAAATAACCTAAACTTGTGAGGAGGAATATAAAATAAGGAAAAATCTTTAGATTTTTTACATTAGAAATGAAAATACTACCATACTGTGTGCTTTATTTAGGTGCCTTTATGTGACGAGAAATGAGAAGAATAAAAAAAAAATGGGTGTTTTTGTTAAAAATATAGTTAGTATATAATTCAAATATGAAGTTGAAATTGTATTATCATAAATATAGATGAACAATACATCCATATAACGACCAAATTTTTCTCCAAAGAAATAAAAATCTAAAACGCTTGTGAAATCAGAAGCACAAGATTAAAACATGAAGTCCAATAAGGTACACATTCATCTGGGAAATGATTAGAAAAAAGTCCCTTTGTGACTGTGTGTCCAAATCCAACGGTTCTATTCAATACCCTGAAGTTTTGAAGAGTCTTGTTCACTTGGTGCACTTCTAATTGAAAATACAGTTAAGTTTCCAATCAAAGAATTTTTTTCTGAAAATTTTGTCTAATTCATGACAGTGATCTTGTGTTTATCTGAAACCACATATGAGTCTTCTAGTCTTCTCAACATTATGCAGACAACATATTAGTCATTATTTTTCTTGATGGCAACCTTTCATAACATTTTTTCGCAGAATCACCATCAATAAAGAACATCTACCCAACAAAGGTCACAAACTCACAATACCCTGCTCACAAGTAACTAAAAGTAAAAAAATGACATTTTTTTTTCTGTGGCATGTCTTTTTTTTTTTTTTTTTTTTTTTTTTGTTGCATATGATTGCAAAGTAGTGTGAGAGTTGGTCACCCAACAAACCAATTAAAATAGTTATATTGATTGATTGTAATTAATAATGTCATAATTTGAAGTTTTATTTCAAAAATATCTATAAAGTTAAATAGTATAGGTGATAATTATATTTAATGACACAACTGAAAAGTTAAAAGAATATTTCTTTTTCAACCAATGAACATAACTTATAATATTAGTTGTCCAATAAATGCATTTACTTTCATGAAAATTGAGTAGAAGATTGAAAACTCATGATAAATTAAGGATATAAAAGATAATTACAAATTAATACATTTAAAAATAAACACATTTTTTATAATTAGAATCAAAATACAATCCATTTATTTTTTATATATAAAAATGGAGGTAGTATTCAATTTCCAATTTGTTGGCACTCACAACTAACAAATGAGCTATCTTATCCTAACAAATTTTTTTTTTGCATACTTAGTCTAATATTCAAATCTTTAATCACATACTTAAAGCATTAGAATTCAGTGTTACTCAGATGAATCACTTGTTTATACGTGCACGCCTTATGGACCAAACACTTGAAGAAGGTTAAAAATTGCCACATCCGAAAGGCATAAAAGGTCGAGTTCATCAATAGCTAGAGGTTTAAATTAGGTGCTATGCTAAAACATAGCTTCGTCACTCTTGGTCATCAATTGCCTTTACAACATAATCACTATTTGAGTATGACAAAAATAAGGCTATCACTTGTCAACCCTGCAAGTACGACTTCTTCTAAGAGAAAAATCATACCCAATAAATCAAATACATATTTTCCAATTCGTTTGGAGTGCTTAATCACAGCCAGGTACGGGTGTGGTTTATCAACAAGATACAGGACAGGTAGAAAAGGAATATACTGCAGTTCATATAGCAACCCGAACCAGAATATACAAATTATACTAAGCTACTTGTTCACGTCTTGTACATGTTTTGTACTCACAGATGAAGTTAAATACGCAGAGTCTCGTCACTGTTACGTGACAAAATTGCTGGTTTTTCCTGTTAGTCTTGAAATAACTTGTTCTGATTTTGTTATATTTGACTAAATTTCTCTCTTTGAAGATTATATCCACTATTTCATTTGCAACAGACATTCTAGGACAATCAATGTTACACGAAAGTATGGTGTGTGCAAAACAGTCGATTATACTTTAAGTATTAATCCAAACCAAACCATATTTAAAAAATTCATACAATATAAATCTGTTTTACAGCTAACGTTGGTTAAAACCTGGTTATCTATATTTAAACTAGTTTTGAACCAAAATCAATTTAGAACCTGCTTTGAAAAGTAAAAAATAACTCAAAAACGTAACATTAGTTAAAATTGTAGAATAATTAATCTTGGTCATCACTTACAAGAATAAAAATAACACAAGAACGTAACAATAAGCGCACCATCATTTAGCGAACCATAAGAGTGTCGAACAACTTATTAAACAACACATGATCACCAAAATAGATTGAAACAGAAAAAAGAAAACAGATGCTATTTCATATACCATACCCTTTTTTTACAAAGAATATTACTTTCTAGCGAGCATAAAATGTATCGAATTTATCGACTTCAACTATCAACTATCCAATCAAATCTGATTAGTAAACAAGAGATCAGGTAGAAAAAGGAATATACGGCTGGGCATATAACAAGCTGATCTAGTATAAAATACAGGGAAAGAAAATACAACAGTACAAAAGAGTTTGGACTGAACTATCAGTTTCTCAAATGACCTAACACTTTCATCTCTACATCTATCACACATTTTCAGCACATACTACTGAAAATTACTTCCAGGTTCCAGCAATGTATATTGAGTATACTTAAAAAACCCATGCTCACAGGAAAGACAACGAAAAGAATGATAACATACAAAATAAGCTTAATAATCAACACAAATAACACGGGCTTTATTCTACAAGCTTGCATTATTTACGTGAATTGCCCAGCAACCAACTCAGGACATTACATATGATTAATGATAACAAAGTAACTTCTCATGATGTTGGACCTGAGTAACAAACTTTCTCTGACATGGACAGAGGGAAGCAGCCAGCAGTATTGTGGCCTTGTCCAATATGACCTTGACCTTGACCTGAGGGGATCTTGAGAATCAAAACTCAAGAATGTCGAGCATTGCATGATTGTAGCATCATTGTGGCCTTGTTAACCTGAGACGATCTTGAGAATCAAGTCTTGCTCATATGAAAGTCGAGCATTGGAGTGGGGAGAAGTAATACTGGTAACTTATATGATTTAACAGATTTAAGAATATCAACACGTGACAGAAAAATCATCAACCAAGAAAAGGATCTCACCAAGAAACTCCACTCCAACCAAGCAACATTGAGTCATTCATGCTTTCACCGTCTGGCTTCACACTTTTGTTTGTCTGGAAAGAGAACTCTGGCATGTATTGTATCCTGCTACAGAAAGACAGTAATAGAGTAATAAAACAAAACAATATTCAAATAGATGGCGTGGGTAACAAAATTAAATGGCAGGGATACGCATAGATGACGTGCAAACACACTACTTACCTTTCAGCAACAGGAGAATCTTAAATCTTTGTCAGCCTTTTTCGCAATTATGGCCACATTTCTTGGAGATATGTTTGGATCAAATATTGGTAACAAGCAGGCTTCCAGAGCACTGCCTTGCTCTTGAAGAAACAATAACCTATCAAGTAGAATAAGAGTTTCCAAAAGAGGCCCTAAAGCAGCTCTGAGAGACCAATAAGGTCCTACAAGGTCCTGTACATAATTGTTGCATAAGTACTTGATAGTTTTTCCTTTTGGCTTGGATTATAGCATAAATTGTTAGATAAAATCAAGAGGTAAAATGTAATAGTGAAGCTTTATTATCATTGTTGCTGTAGAAAGAATACAAGGAGTGCTGAATATATAGAGAACCGTTTCTAAATACAGCAGCTAGAGAAAAGAGATAAAACAGTTGTAAAAGCAACCAGCGGAGAGAGAAAAACAAGAGAGGTGGCAGGACAGCTGTCCACTAAAAGATTCTAAAGATATCCTAAAGATATCACAGAATGCAAAAAGCAAAAAGGACTAACAAACAAATATTCCCTTTTTGTTGTAACCCATATACACTAACAGCCCCCCTCAAACTCAAGGTGAAGTTTTGACACAAAAACTTTGCACTTTGAGTTTGTCCCTAAGAACTTCAAACCGAGCAGCAGACAAAGGCTTAGTAAGAAGATCAGCCCATTGATCAAGAGCTGGTTTGTGATAAACCAGAAGTTGCTTGGAGAGGACTTTGTCACGAACAAAGAACACATCAATCTCCATGTGCTTTGTTTTGCTGTGGAAAACAGGATTGTGAGCAATGGCCACCGCGCTTTGATTGTCACAGAGCAAAGTAGGTGTAGAAAAGGGAACCTTAAGTTCTTGCAGAAGAGCTTGAATCCAAGTTAATTCAGCAGAGGCTTGGGCTATACTGTGATATTCAGCTTCTGTGCTGGACCGAGCAATAACACGCTGTTTCCTAGACCACCAAGATATCAAATTGGGTCCAAAAAAGATAGCAGAACCAGAAGTGGACCTCCTGTCATCAATATCAGAGGCCCAATCAGCATCACAAAAGGCAGTGAGGGAGATGGGTCCATTTACAGCAGCAGGTTGCATATGAAGACCATAAGAGAGTGTGCCTTTTAAATACTTGAGGATTCGTTTGACAGCCACCCAATGGGAGTCAAGAGGAGTAGCCATAAATTGACAAACTTTGTTAACAGCAAAACTGATTTCAGGTCTTGTAAGTGTAGCATACTGTAAGGCACCAACAACAGATCGAAAAAGAGTGGGATCATGAAAGAAGTCATTCCCAGACCTGGACAATTTGCAGTTAGAGAACATAGGAGAAGGAGCACCATGAGCTTCAGCCAAATTAGTTTTAAAAAGAAGGTCTCGAATGTACTTGCTTTGAGTCAGAACCAAAGACTTGTCAGGCAAGTATTTAACCTCAATACCTAGAAAGTAATCCAAGCTTCCCAATTGCTTTAAAGAGAAAATTGAGTCAAGTTGGTTGGTGATTTGTTGAATGAGCAAAGAAGAGCTGCCAGTGATAAGGATGTCATCCACATAAACTAGAATAAAAATGGTATGAGTTTGATGTTGGTACTGAAACAGAGATGGATCACATTTGCTAGCTTGAAAACCAAACCGAGTTAGAGTCAATTTTAATTTGTCAAACCACTGACGAGGAGCTTGTTTCAAGCCATAGAGAGCCTTGTTTAGCTTGCAAACCATACTCTTATCCCCAGCTTCAAATCCAGGAGGCTGCACCATGTAAATAGTTTCTTCCAAAGTGCCATTCAGAAAGGCATTATTTACATCAAGCTGAAATAGATTCCAATTATTGGTGAGAGCAAGAGTGAGAATAATACGAATAGTTATAGGTTTAATAACAGGGGAGAAAGTCTCATGAAAATCAAAACCATGCACTTGATGAAAACCCTTTGCAACCAGCCGAGCTTTAAGCTTATCTATAGAGCCATCAGCATTTTCCTTGACTCTGAAAACCCATTTACATCCAACTGCTTTGCGATCAAATGGCAGAGAAACTAAGTCCCAAGTATGGTTGAGCATTAAGGCATTGTACTCTTGTTGCATAGCAGAGAACCAGTTAGGATCAGCAAGAGCTTGTTTAACAGTTTTAGGTTCACTGTGAGCTAAGAACAGGGATGGATGTACCAGATTTAGACCTGGTTTCCATAGGATGGTTATTAATGGTTCTTGGTATACTGGCAGTGGCAGTGGAAGAGGTAGGAGAAGAGACATTTTGTGAGGAAGACTCAGGAGATGAATGAGACACATTTTGGGAAGAAGATACTGAAGGAATGAATGATACACTTGAATCACCAATTTGAGAAGGCAAAGGAGGCTGCTGGGAGAGAACAGTTGAAGTGGTGCAAGGAGGAGACAAATCTGGATTGAGATTGAAGTATTAACATGGAGAGACATTTTGTGTAAGGCTTGGCTGAAACAAATCTGTGTAAGGAAATCTATGTTCATTAAAGATGACATCCTTTGAAATGTAAATTCGGCCAGAAGAAGAGAGACATTTGTACCCTTTGTGAGAATTTGAGTATCCCAGAAAAACACACTCCTGGGATCTGAAATTAAGTTTATGACTGGCATATGGTCTCAAGAAAGGAAAACAAGCACAACCAAAGGTTCTTAAGAATTTGTAATCTGGTGATTTGTTGAATAAAGTAGTGAAAGGAACATTAAAGTTTAATGCAGCAGAAGGCAATCTATTGATAAGATAAACAGCAGTGGTAAAAGCAAAATCCCAAAATTTTAGAGGTAAGGAGGCATGATGAAGAAGGGTGAGGCCAATTTCAACAATATGTCTATGTTTCCTTTCAACCACACCATTTTGATGATGTGTGTGGGGACAAATCACTCTATGTTGGATTCCATTTGTGGCAAGAAACGAAGTAAAGGCGCGGTATTCCCCTCCCCAATCAGATTGAACACTTTTAATTTTGGTGTTGAATTGTAATTCAGCCATAGCCTTAAATTGTTGAAAAACAGATAGAGTTTCAACCTTTGATTTTAAGGGATATATCCAAGTGTATTTAGAGAATGCATCAATAAAGGCAACATAGTAAAGATAACCAGAAAAAGATATAATGCGAGATGGTCCCCATAAATCAGTGAAAATTAAATCCAAGGGGGCAGAATATATAGTTTGAGATGCAGAAGAAGGAAGTCTACGAGACTTTCCAACACAACAAGAGGAACAAAATTCAGTAACATGTGTATTTGATGAGAGAAGGTTACATTGTGTAAGAACAAGCTTAAGAACATGAGAATTAGGATGACCAAGTCTAGTATGCCACATAGTGGAAGAACTAGATACATTAGAATTTTTATTGAAATTGAAATTATCTAAGACAGCAGAAGTTGAGACAGCAGACTGAGAGGGTATTTGAGCCGAAGAAGTGACCAATGCCGAGGGACTTTGGAGCTTTAGATTTGGAAAAGAATAAAGCCCATCAGCATCAACAACACCTTGAAGAAGAACCTCATTGGTTTCCTAAGATTTGACAAGACAATGATTAGCATGAAACTCAAAGAAAACACAATTGTCTTTAGCAAACTGACTGACACTCAACAAATTTTTGGTGATAAGAGGAACATGGAGAAGATTATTTAGGTGAAACTTAAATTGAGAGTTGATAGGAGAAACAAAAATGGAAGAACCAGAACCATTGATTTGCAAACCTTGACCATTTCCTATGAAAATCTGGTCTGGACCATCAAAATGCTCAAGCTGATGAATGTTCTGAGGCTCACCAGTAACATGAAATGAAGCACCAGAATCAGGAATCCATGAAGAGTTAGCACCTGGTTGAGAAGTATTAGCAACCATAGCACTTGGTGTGACATTAACATGAGCCTGCTGGCTGGGCTGTTTCGGATTAGGATTCACCCAAGTGTTGGAGCCTTTAAGATTTGAAGAAGAAGTGACCTGCACAGGCTGCAGTGTGGTAGGATCATACAGAACAAGGGATTCTGCAGGTTGATAATTAACATCAGCTCTATAGAAACAAACATTGGCAGTATGGCCATACTTGAAGCAAATCTGGCACTGGAAATTGGCAAATCGACCACCACGGCCTCTGCCCGAACCTCGACCACAACGACGCCCACTGTGACCACCACTAACACTGCCACGAGAATAACCCTGAGTGTAATTAATTGAAGGAGAAAAGGATTGCTTACTGTTGAGAGTGATGGTGAATGAAGAGAACATATTCCTTGTGTATTGCAAAGCAAAAGATGTGTTTAAATACAAAGTAGTGGGCCTAGGCCCATAAGATAAAATAACCATAAGATAAAATTATATCTAACACTCCCCCTCAAGTTGGTGTATATAGATCATATGCACCAAGCTTGTTACAAATATAATCAATCCTAGGACCCCGTAATGATTTGGTGAAGACATCTGCCAACTGATCAGTAGAGTTAACAAACTGAGTAGTAATGTCCCCAGATAAAATCTTCTCACGAATGAAGTGACAATCTATTTCAATGTGTTTGGTCCTCTCGTGAAATACTGGATTTGAGGCAATATGCAGGGCAGCTTGGTTATCACATATGAGAGTCATCTGTGAAACTTCGCCAAATCTCAGCTCTTTAAGCAACTGTTTGAGCCAAATAAGCTCACACGTAGCAGAGGCCATGGCACGGTATTCTGCTTCTGCACTAGATCTTGCCACTACATTTTGCTTCTTACTTTTCCATGAAATCAAGTTATTGCCAATAAAGACACAATAGCCTGAGGTGGATCTCCTGTCAGAGGGAGAGCCTGCCCAATCTGCATCTGAGTATCCCACAACCTGGGTATGATTGTTGTAGCCATATAATAAACCTTTTCCTGGAGCACCTTTGATATACTTCAGAATGCGGATGACTGCATTCCAATGTCCTGCACATGGAGAATTGAGAAATTGACTCACCACACTAACTGCAAAAGAGATGTCGGGACGAGTTACCGTGAGATAATTCAATTTCCCAACCAGTCTTCTATATCTCTCAGGATCTGAGAAAGGCTCCCCCTGACTTGGTAGAAGTTTAGCATTAGGATCCATAGGTGTATCAACGGGCTTGGAATTCATTAGCCCAGTTTCCTCTAAAATATCCAATGCATACTTTCTTTGAGATATTACAATTCCATTTGTAGACTGCGCTACCTCAATCCCCAAGAAATACCTAAGTTTACCAAGGTCTTTTGTCTGAAAGTGATGGCAAAGATGTTGTTTTATCTGAGAAATGCCATGATGATCACTACCAGTGAGAACAATATCATCAACATACACTATCAAGTAGATGCACCCAGCAGTGGAATGTCGATAAAAGACCGAATGATCAGCTTCGCTTCGAGTCATACCAAACTGTTGGACTACAGTACTGAATCTACCAAACCATGCCCTTGGAGACTGCTTAAGACCATAAAGTGATTTGCGGAGACGACATACCAAACCGGAAGACTCCCCCTGAGCAACAAACCCAGGAGGTTGCTCCATATAAATTTCCTCAAGCAAATCCCCATGAAGAAAGACATTTTTAACATCCAGTTGATAGAGAGGCCAACGACGAAGAGCAGCCATGGCTAAGAATAATCTGACAGAGGCCATCTTGGCAACAGGAGAGAAAGTGTCACTATAGTCTAATCCAAAAATTTGAGTATAACCTTTGGCGACCAAACGAGCTTTGAGTCGATCAATGGTGCCATCAGGACCAACCTTGATTGTGAAGATCCATCGACATCCAACCACAGACTTCCCAGGAGGCAGAGAAACAAGATCCCAACTACCATTGTTCTGAAGAGCACACAGTTCATCAAGCATGGCTTGTTTCCAACCAGGGTGGGCCAAGGCATCACCTACATTTTTAGGAATAGACACAGAAGAAAGAGAAGAAAGACAAGTATATTGGGATGGGGATAACCGGTGATAACTCAGAGTAATATAATGAGGGGAAGGATTACGAGTAGAACGATTACCTTTCCGAAGGGCAATAGGGAGGTCAGACTCAAGTGGTTGGGCCGGAGGAGACGGAGGAGGTGGCACCGAAGTAGAGTCAGGTGAGGGTCCAATGGGAAGGTTGGAGCGTTGCCGACGATAATAAACTTGAAGTGGAGGCGGAGGTGGTGGGTCGGGTGACACAGCAGACACAGGAGGAGTATCAAAGACAAGAGGTAAGGGTGAAGGGGCAAGGACAGGTGTAGGAGAAGAGGAAGTAGATGAAAAGTAGAGAGAAGACTCAAGAAAGGTGACATCGGCTGAGATTAAGTAGCGACGAAGGGAGGGTGAGAAACATTTATACCCTTTTTGAGACCTAGGATACCCTAAAAAGACACATTTATGAGACCGAGCGGAGAGTTTGTCAAGGCCAGGACTGTGATTATGGACAAAACACGTAGATCCAAAAACGCGAGGAGGTAGGGGGTGGAGAGGTTGAGAGGGAAATAAAATAGAGTGAGGTATTTGGTTGTTAAGGACAGAAGATGGCATTCAATTGATGAGATAACAAGCAGTGAGAAGAGCATCACCCCAAAAAGTTTGAGGAACGTGACCATGAAGTAAGAGGGTGCGAGTGGTCTCAATAAGGTGTCTATTTTTGCGCTCAGCCACCCCATTTTGTTGAGGGGTATATGCACAAGAAGTCTGATGAAGAATGCCATGGGAAGCCATGAAGGCTTTAAAGGAGTGAGAAAGGTATTCACGAGCATTATCACTACGAAAAGTACGAATAGAAACACCAAATTGAGTTTGAATTTCATTATAAAAAGATTGAAATATGGAAAATAATTCAGAACGAGATTTCATTAAAAATAACCAAGTACATCGAGAGTAATCATCAATAAAAGTGACAAAATACTGAAATCCTAAAGTGGACGGGACCCGACTCGGCCCCCAAATATCAGAATGAACTAAAGCAAAAGGAGACGATGCTTGTTTGTGGACACTCGGAGAAAAAGAACTACGACTATGTTTGCCTAACTGACACGACTCACACGACAACTGAGACAACTTAGACAGACGTGGTACAAGGTGTTGAAGCTTGGCAAGGCTAGGATGACCTAATTGAGCATGGATGAGGGTAGGGGAATCCGCCACCAAACCAACAGGAGCAGAGGTGCGTAGGTGATAAAGGCCATGAGACTCACATCCGGTGCCAATCATCCGTCCCGAACTCCGGTCCTGTAAGAAAACAGAATCTTTAGTAAAAGAAATAAGGCAATCAAGAGAACGAGTAAGACGACTAAGGGATAATAAATTAAAGGGAGACTCTGGGACATAAAGGACATTGTCCATGGAGAGAGAAGGAGAAAGATGGACAGTACCAACACCATGAGATGTGGCGCGAGAACCATTAGCCATAGTGATAGAGGGTAAATAAGCAGAGGTAGAAAGAGATGAGAAAAGAGACCGATTACCAGAAATATGATCGGTAGCACCAGAATCTAGGACCCAAGGGCCAAGAGAGGTGGAGTGAGTGAGACCAACAAATGAAGGACCTGTGTGCGCAACAGAAGCAGTGGAATTGGAAGCTTGACGTTCTTCATACCATGTAAGGAAGTCATTGAAGAGAGCTGGGGGCCCAGAGCCAGAACTGTCAGAGGGGGGTAGCACCAGATGCAGTCGAGACAGGAGACGCAGTGTGGGCAACGGCACTAGCAGGGCGAGGGGGATGACCATGTAAGACATAGCAACGGTCAATTGTGTGACCCAGTTTGTGACAATGATCACACTTAGGACGACCTTTGCCCGGTTTGCGAGAACGCTGACGATCATCACGTTGAGACACCAAAGCAGAGGAGTCGCCAGTGGTAGCGGAAGAAGAGATGTCAGGGGAAGACTTGCAGGGCACACGCAACAGAGTGGACCAAGCCGAGTTCAAGGTAGGCACGGTCGGAGATCCCAAAATCTGATCACGAATGGAAGAGTACTCATCAGGAAGCCCATACAGTGCCATCAACATAAAGAATGTTTGGCGTTGCTCTAGTTCCTTGGCAGGAGTGTCAGCAGGAGGCAAAAGTTCATTGAAGTCATGTAGGAGGCCATGAACTTTGCCCAAATACTCAGCCATGGAACCATCAAGGCGTCGGGGAGAGATGATATTCTGGAGATGTTGACACACACCATAGAGACGTTGAGTATCATTGGTGTATAACACTCGGGCTTGTTCCCATAAATCAACACATGTCTCATGGGCACGAAAAATTTGCTTTAAGGAGGGATGAATGGTCGACTTAAGGACACTACAAATTTGAGCGTCAATTTTCAACCAACGAGGACGATCCTTCTCATCAATAGAAGCAGCTGTCTGGGTAAGGTGAGCAACATAATCCTGTCCCTTAAGCCAGAGCTTGATATCCGAAGCCCAAGTATCATAATTGGTGCCATCTAACTTGTCAATGGAAAGAGGGACATTGACATAATTAGTGAAAATAGCAGAGTCAGGCCGAGCAGCGGAAGAGGAAGCCATAGATGCTGTAATAGGAGAGAGAAACAGCAACAGGAGAGAGAAAGAAACGGCCCGAGAAGGAAGAGACCCGTGACAAACGATGACCGATCACAAAACAAATCACAGATCGGGGTAGAGGGGGTCTGGGCGAGTCCGGCGCCGGTGGTCGCTGCCGGAAAGGTGGCCGGACGCGCCGCCACGCGCGGCAGCCGGCGTGGAGGAGAGAGAAAACGTGCGAGGAGGAGATCGGCGCGTGAGGGCGCGTGCGATCTTCGTTCGCCGCGCGACCGGTGGCGGGTGAGTCGCCGGAGCAGGGCGACCTGGGTGGGTGGGTCGCCGGCCGGAAAGTCGACGGCGGCGGCGGTGGACGGCGGCGGCAGTGACGAAGAAAACCCTAAAAAATAGAAAAAATTGTCGGAATGAGACACGACAGGGTGGGTAGCCGGAAAACGGAATGAGACACGTTTTCCAGGCACCGATGAACAGTGGGTCCACCGGGAGGTCAAGGATTAGGCTCTAGATACCATGTTGAGAGTGATGGTGAATGAAGAGAACATATTCCTTGTGTATTGCAAAGCAAAAGATGTGTTTAAATACAAAGTAGTGGGCCTAGGCCCATAAGATAAAATAACCATAAGATAAAATTATATCTAACACTTACGAAACCGATTAGCTCTGGACTCATGAGCAAGAAGAAGAGCTTCCACTTCAGCAATAGGAGGAGTGAAAAACTTGCTTTCAATAACAGAGACCACAGGTGCATACTCCTGAGGCAGTCCTTCAAGAACAACATCAACATATTCTTCAAGAGACACAGGACTCCCAACTCCAGCAAGTTCATCAGCAATAGTTTTGATTTGAGTCAGAAAATCACGCATAGACTGACCATCAAGAGTGGTGGAACGCAGGTCAGTGCAGAGCTGTCGAGCACGAGCTTTAGTTTGAGTATGAAAATACTCGTGAACCTTGTCCCACACTTGATAAGAGTGAACGGAGCCAATGACACGTGAAAGGATAGACTTCGAGAGCGTCGATTGCAGCCATGTGAGAAGCATTTGATCCTGGACCTCCCAGGTTTCATATTCTGGATTAATAATATCAGAATCACGATCAGCATCGGTTAGATACCGGGGTGGAATTTGCGGATTAACCACAAACCGTTGAAGTTTGTGGGATTTGATGACAGGTTCGATCTGCTGCCTCCAGTGAAGATAATTCGAATCATCAAGTTTTTCAGCTATGGAGTTGGAGAAAAATTGTGAAAAGGGGGAGGGATTATTTGATGTTGCCATAGAAGAGATGAGGAAGAAAAATTAAGATCTGGGTACAGGATCAGAAGGCTTTGATACCATGTTAGATAAAATCAAGAGGTAAAATGTAATAGTGAAGCTTTATTATCATTGTTGCTGTAGAAAGAATACAAGGAGTGCTGAATATATAGAGAACCGTTTCTAAATACAGCAGCTAGAGAAAAGAGAGAAAACAGTTGTAAAAGCAACCAGCGGAGAGAGAAAAACAAGAGAGGTGGCAGGACAACTGTCCACTAAAAGATTCTGAAGATATCCTAAAGATATCACAGAATGCAAAAAGCAAAAAGGACTAACAAACAAATATTCCCTTTTTGTTGTAACCCATATACACTAACATAAATATATGTAACTTCAAAAAAAGTACGTGTGAAATTTTGCTTTCATTGGAATTCTAAAAACATCACTAATGCAGTTCAAACAGATTATTCTAGTTTTGCAGAAAACTTAATTTTATGATCAAAATTATATTGACATGATGATACTGATAGGGACTTGGGTATTATGGGGTGCCTAAGTCCCACAAGAAGTATGGGATTCTCAGTAGAGAATTTAAGTGTTTGGTTCTCCTCTTAACAGGTAACTTTTAAGGGAGGGTTCCCCAAGTGCTTGAGTGCTTATAAATTGGTAGCAGAGTTGGTTGCTAATGTCCCGGAAAAGACTACCTACGAAGGGGTGACCAAAAAGGTTGAGTGAAGTGTCAGCAGACATTGACTCTTAGCGGCAGTGCTTGAGTCCCAGATGGAGTTGTATTGGATGCTCAGTGGAATATTTAAGTGTTTCATTCTCCCCCCCTTGATAGCTCTAGCTTTTAAGGGAGGGTTTTCCAAGCGTTAGGGTGCTTATCAGGTGCCAAGAAAACACAACCAATGAATAGAAATATAAATATTAAATCAAAATATTATAACTTAAAAAACCAAATTCTACGGTCCATCCAGTGTTGTTAAATAGCCGTTATGGCGGCGCCATATCGGCGCCATAAAGGTATGGCGGCGGCGGCCACGATCCGTTATGGCTGTTTAGGCTGTGTATGGCGGGGATCCGCCATTTTGAAGATGGCGGCCGTTACGGCCGTTAAGGCGGGTTAGGCATAGCGGTCCATGGCGTGAATGGCGAACATGGCGCCATTTTGGACCATTTTTTTATATTTTTTTCGGTTTGGGCCATTTTGTTTTTCTTTTTTGGTTTGGGCCCGAGTTTCTTTCCCGGGTTGGGCACCCAACACATAAAATAGGGTTGCAGAAACCCTAATACATAATAGCCTCTCTTCCGTGCAACCCGCGGCTGCTCCGACAAGACCCCCTGCCACCGTCGCCTCCGCCTGCCACCATTGTCTCCGACGCAGCTGCCACCGTCGCCTCCGACGCGGCCGCCACCGTCACTTACGACGTGACTTTCTTCTCCCCCTCCGCGTGCACCATTGTCGTGCCACGCTAACCTCCCTGCGAGCCACCATCACCTCCGAGCGCGCCACCGTCACCTCTGAGCGCGCCATCGCTACCTCCAACGAGACTTTCTTCCTCCTGGTACTTCCTCCGCGCGTGATAGATTCTCCCTCCGCACGCCTCCTCCTTTGAGTTCTGCCATCGCCGTTGCCATTTAATCTTTTTGTTGGTTAGGAATTTATGATGACTATTACTAGATTATGAATGCCATGAATTTTAGATTGTTATATTGTTGGTTTTAATATGTGTTTGTTATTTTTCTGTTTTTGCATCATATTATATATATATATATATATTTTTTTTTTTTTGTCCGCCATAGACCGCCATGGCATCCGCCATGACAATATGGCACTTAAAGGTCCTTGCCGCCATCCGCCGTATAACCTTATTGATAACCTTGAGTCCATCTAAACACAGATTGCGTTAAAATTATTAAATATCTCATTATTGTATCATAGAATATTAAAGAGTATCTTGGATGATAAACTTATGAATGGTTTCCTTATTTCATTATATTTTATGATTTGTTTTCTTATTTGATTGAGATTAGGAGTCTATAATTCGTACTAAAAAATATAAATAGAAGTTAAGGCTTTGTATCTTGTATCACATTAGTATACACAAGATAATATCATTGTCTCTATTATCTCTCTTTTCCTCCTGTACCTAAATCCCTATAATTTCAAGAAATTAAGATCAACCAAGTTTTAGACTTTAAAAGGTTTTTTCCCGCTTCATGCTAAATATTCAACAATGTTCATCAATTATAATTTTTCCTAATAAATTCAACCCTATTAACCAAATAAGCCAACAAATCCCACTACCTTAGGAGACTAGAAATATGATAAATAGTGTGTTGGATGACGACTTGCTCAACTGAGATCAGGGGAAAGCAACGTGGAAAACTTGCAAGAACTGGGAAGAGACACAACCCAAGAATCTTATTCACCAATCTCAGAAAGATAGCACCCTAGATCTCTCCTTACAAGCCTGTCAGTTAGCAACTGCTAACTACCAACTGTTCTATCTCTCTTTTATAGGGGATCTGTTACCCATTAATTCCCACCTGGCCTCCTCTACTTGTCTATTTTTGCCCATTACATAGACCCTTTTTTATCACTGAGTGCCTATCAGCTGGATTTACAATCTCATTTCTTGCATATGCCCAATTCCCATTATAATTTGACTAATGCATCCAACTACAACATCTCAACTACTGTGGTTCTGTTTGGATAAACTTATCTATAAAGTATAAACACTTATAGAAGAAGACAATAAAAAGGAAAAAAGAAATAAATTTCTCCCATAATCTAAAATTAACTCATGACAAAGTTAAAATTAGCTTTTTGGAGAAAATCAAGTCCTAGGCAAAGTACTAAAAAAAATTGAATTTTGAGCATTATAATGACAATAGTTTGAAACAAAATAATAGAAGGAATTGAAAATGACATACAGAAAATGGTTCTGCTTCCTTCCATATGCCTTGAAGGTTTATATCATTTGAATGTTTAATTCCAAGATGAGACAACCCAGAGTGGCAGAAATTCTCAAAATGTGAAAATTTGTCATCGGATTTAATCCCTTCACATCCAGCCCTTTCATTAGAAGGAATTTCACCAGTTAAGGTTTGTATTTCTGATGCAGAGCCCAAAATTCCTTCTGTAACACATGGAAAAAGCTAAGCATTTATTCAGAAATTCAAATGCAATTATCACCGGGTACCAGATCACAAATTATTTTAATTAAACATAAGAAAGAACACCTTAATATGCTTTTATAGTTTCAGAAAAGGATTTACCAAGCTTTTTTAAATAAAGGAATAAAAATTATTACTGATGTGGGAAACAAGTACAAGAACAAACCAAAGATAGCCTCCTAAAAGAAAACACAAAATATAAGAACTAAACAACCGAGACAAACTAATAAACTAAGTAAAGATTGCCACTCTCTCTGCATATCAATAGAAACCCCATGAAGATCATCACTACCTATCTTCATCTCGAGTGTTTTCTTTGTTCCACCTGTTTTCAGTGCTGGACAGAAAGTAAACAGAAAAGGGGACTTCCAATCATAACAGTCATAAACGCTCAAAATGGATGGGATTTAAATACCAGTTTCTGACTCTGAAGGAACTACAGGAGGTAAAATTTGTCCCATGTGGCAAGTACTTCCTTTAAGATGCAGCTGGGATTCAGCAGATCTCCTCTGATGTCGCCGACGAAGAGCCTTCCCTTTACGCCCAATTGAAGGAGTACTCATCACTATTTCCGGATAATATTTAGAAAGAACCTTCAAAAGGAAAATATACAATTAACAGGAGACAATGTGAATAGGGGGAGAATGGGAGATCTATTGTTTATAATGAACAACTAAAAAAAAGGTCATATCCAGTTACTGAAGTAGAATGAAATAGTAAAAACGAATATTATAGTGATCTTTCATAATGTGTGCATTGTGTTTGTTTAATCTAATTTCTAAGAAGTGTGTTCATCTCACTGCCCTATATTTTTGCATGATGAAATACAAAATGCCTCTTCACCAAGATGGTTGTAAAGCATAATGCAAGTCTAGTGTAGTCAGAACTAGCTCAGGCAACAAGTATAATACAACCATTCTTTCTCTACATGTCATCAACTTCATTTTCATTATTTGTAATTTTTCCACTTGTCAAGTTGATGAACATATATTGCTGCAAGATAGTCCCATTCAAAAATGAAGTCAAACGATTATATGCTTTTTCAGGGTAAAAAAAATAAAGGAAGACACAGTAACAGCATATAAAATTTTATGATGAAGATGGCTAAGCCCCTATCAAGAAATTTTCTGTGTATCTGTCCAATTTATTCTATAAGTTTCAGGCTAGATTATGGTATGACATTTCATTAAATCCAAACTAGAACAATGTTGTATAGCTATACCAATATTATGAAACATATACAAAAATAAAAGAAGCGGACAAGACTTTTATTATTGTTAGATATAATTTAGTCTTATGGGCCTAGGCCCACTACTTTGTATTTAAACACATCTCTAGAGCACAATATACACAAGGAATATGTTCTCTTCATTCACCATCACTCTCAATATGGTATCTAAAGCCTAATCCTTGACCTCCCGGTGGTCCCACTGTTCTTCGGTGCCCGGAAAACGTGTCTCATTCCGTTTTCCGGCAACCACCTCGCCGTGACTCTTTCCGGCCGTTTTTCCCTCTATTTTCCGGCGTTTTTCTTCGCTGCCGCCGCCGTCCACCGCCACCACCGTCATCTTTCCGGCCGGCGACCCACCCACCCGGCTCGCCTTCCTCCGGCGAACCCAACGCCACCGGTCGCGCGGCGAACGGAGATCGCACGCGCCCTCACGCGCCGATCTCCTCCTCGCGCGTTTTCTCTCTCCTCCACGCCGGCCGTCGCGCGTGGCGGCGCGTCCGGCCACCTTTCCGGCAGCGACCACCGGCGCCGGACTCGCCCAGACCCCCTCTACCCCGATCTGTGATTTGTTTTGTGATCGGTCATCGTTTGTCACGGGTCTCTTCCTTCTCGGGCCGCTTCTTTCTCTCTCCTGTTGCTGTTTCTCTCTCCTATTACAGCATCTATGGCTTCCTCTTCCGCTGCTCGGCCTGACTCTGCTATTTTCACTAATTATGTCAATGTCCCTCTTTCCATTGACAAGTTAGATGGCACCAATTATGATACTTGGGCTTCGGATATCAAGCTCTGGCTTAAGGGACAGGATTATGTTACTCACCTTACCCAGACAGCTGCTTCTATTGATGAGAAGGATCGTCCTCGTTGGTTGAAAATTGACGCTCAAATTTGTAGTGTCCTTAAGTCGACCATTCATCCCTCCTTAAAGCAAATTTTTCGTGCCCATGAGACATGTGTTGATTTATGGGAACAAGCCCGAGTGTTATACACCAATGATACTCAACGGCTCTATGGTGTGTGTCAACATCTCCAGAATATCATCTCTCCCCGACGCCTTGATGGTTCCATGGCTGAGTATTTGGGCAAAGTTCATGGCCTCCTACATGACTTCAATGAACTTTTGCCTCCTGCTGACACTCCTGCCAAGGAACTAGAGCAACGCCAAACATTCTTTATGTTGATGGCACTGTATGGGCTTCCTGATGAGTACTCTTCCATTCGTGATCAGATTTTGGGATCTCCGACCGTGCCTACCTTGAACTCGGCTTGGTCCACTCTGTTGCGTGTGCCCTGCAAGTCTTCCCCTGACATCTCTTCTTCCGCTACCACTGGCGACTCCTCTGCTTTGGTGTCTCAACGTGATGATCGTCAGCGTTCTCGCAAACCGGGCAAAGGTCGTCCTAAGTGTGATCACTGTCACAAACTGGGTCACACAATTGACCGTTGCTATGTCTTACATGGTCGTCCCCCTCGCCCTGCTAGTGCCGTTGCCCACACTGCGTCTCCTGTCTCGACTACATCTGGTGCTACCCTCTCTGCCGGTTCTGGCTCTGGGCCCCCAGCTCTCTTCAATGACTTCCTTACATGGTATGAAGAACGTCAAGCTTCCAATTCCACTGCTTCTGTTGCGCACACAGGTCCTTCCTTTGTTGGTCTCACTCACTCCACCTCTCTTGGCCCTTGGGTCCTAGATTCTGGTGCTACCGATCATATTTCTGGTAATCGGTCTCTTTTCTCATCTCTTTCTACCTCTGCTTATTTACCCTCTATCACTATGGCTAATGGTTCTCGCGCCACATCTCATGGTGTTGGTACTGTCCATCTTTCTCCTTCTCTCTCCATTGACAATGTCCTTTATGTCCCAGAGTCTCCCTTTAATTTATTATCCCTTAGTCGTCTTACTCGTTCTCTTGATTGCCTTATTTCTTTTACTAAAGATTCTGTTTTCTTACAGGACCGGAGTTCGGGACGGATGATTGGCACCGGATGTGAGTCTCATGGCCTTTATCACCTACGCACCTCTGCTCCTGTTGGTTTGGTGGCGGATTCCCCTACCCTCATCCATGCTCAATTAGGTCATCCTAGCCTTGCCAAGCTTCAACACCTTGTACCACGTCTGTCTAAGTTGTCTCAGTTGTCGTGTGAGTCGTGTCAGTTAGGCAAACATAGTCGTAGTTCTTTTTCTCCGAGTGTCCACAAACAAGCATCGTCTCCTTTTGCTTTAGTTCATTCTGATATTTGGGGGCCGAGTCGGGTCCCGTCCACTTTAGGATTTCAGTATTTTGTCACTTTTATTGATGATTATTCTCGATGTACTTGGTTATTTTTAATGAAATCTCGTTCTGAATTATTTTCCATATTTCAATCCTTTTATAATGAAATTCAAACTCAATTTGGTGTTTCTATTCGTACTTTTCGTAGTGATAATGCTCGTGAATACCTTTCTCACTCCTTTAAAGCCTTCATGGCTTCCCATGGCATTCTTCATCAGACTTCTTGTGCATATACCCCTCAACAAAATGGGGTGGCTGAGCGCAAAAATAGACACCTTATTGAGACCACTCGCACCCTTTTACTTCATGGTCACGTTCCTCAAACATTTTGGGGTGATGCTCTTCTCACTGCTTGTTATCTCATCAATCGAATGCCATCTTCTGTCCTTAACAACCAAATACCTCACTCTATTTTATTTCCCTCTCAACCTCTCCACCCCCTACCTCCTCGCGTCTTTGGATCTACGTGTTTTGTCCATAATCACAGTCCTGGCCTTGACAAACTCTCCGCTCGGTCTCATAAATGTATCTTTTTAGGGTATCCTAGGTCTCAAAAAGGGTATAAATGTTTCTCACCCTCACTTCGTCGCTACTTAATCTCAGCCGATGTCACCTTTCTTGAGTCTTCTCTCTACTTTTCATCTACTTCCTCTTCTCCTACACCTGTCCTTGCCCCTTCACCCTCACCTCTTGTCTTTGATACTCCTCCTGTGTCTGCTGTGTCACCCGATCCACCACCTCCGCCTCCACTTCAAGTTTATCATCGTCGGCAACGCTCCAACCTTCCCATTGGACCCTCACCCGACTCTACTTCGGTGCCACCTCCTCCGTCTCCTCCGGCCCAACCACTTGAGTCTGACCTCCCTATTGCCCTTCGGAAAGGTAATCGTTCTACTCGTAATCCTTCCCCTCATTATATTACTCTGAGTTATCACCGGTTATCCCCATCCCAATATACTTGTCTTTCTTCTCTTTCTTCTGTGTCTATTCCTAAAAATGTAGGTGATGCCTTGGCCCACCCTGGTTGGAAACAAGCCTTACTTGATGAACTGTGTGCTCTTCAGAACAATGGTACTTGGGATCTTGTTTCTCTGCCTCCTGGGAAGTCTGTGGTTGGATGTCGATGGATCTTCACAATCAAGGTTGGTCCTGATGGCACCATTGATCGACTCAAAGCTCGTTTGGTCGCCAAAGGTTATACTCAAATTTTTGGATTAGACTATAGTGACACTTTCTCTCCTGTTGCCAAGATGGCCTCTGTCAGATTATTCTTAGCCATGGCTGCTCTTCGTCGTTGGCCTCTCTATCAACTGGATGTTAAAAATGCCTTTCTTCATGGGGATTTGCTTGAGGAAATTTATATGGAGCAACCTCCTGGGTTTGTTGCTCAGGGGGAGTCTTCCGGTTTGGTATGTCGTCTCCGCAAATCACTTTATGGTCTTAAACAGTCTCCAAGGGCATGGTTTGGTAGATTCAGTACTGTAGTCCAACAGTTTGGTATGACTCGAAGCGAAACTGATCATTCGGTCTTTTATCGACATTCCACTGCTGGGTGCATCTACTTGATAGTGTATGTTGATGATATTGTTCTCACTGGTAGTGATCATCATGGCATTTCTCAGATAAAACAACATCTTTGCCATCACTTTCAGACAAAAGACCTTGGTAAACTTAGGTATTTCTTGGGGATTGAGGTAGCGCAGTCTACAAATGGAATTGTAATATCTCAAAGAAAGTATGCATTGGATATTTTAGAGGAAACTGGGCTAATGAATTCCAAGCCCGTTGATACACCTATGGATCCTAATGCTAAACTTCTACCAAGTCAGGGGGAGCCTTTCTCAGATCCTGAGAGATATAGAAGACTGGTTGGGAAATTGAATTATCTCACGGTAACTCGTCCCGACATCTCTTTTGCAGTTAGTGTGGTGAGTCAATTTCTCAATTCTCCATGTGCAGGACATTGGAATGCAGTCATCCGCATTCTGAAGTATATCAAAGGTGCTCCAGGAAAAGGTTTATTATATGGCTACAACAATCATACCCAGGTTGTGGGATACTCAGATGCAGATTGGGCAGGCTCTCCCTCTGACAGGAGATCCACCTCAGGCTATTGTGTCTTTATTGGCAATAACTTGATTTCGTGGAAAAGTAAGAAGCAGAATGTAGTGGCAAGATCTAGTGCAGAAGCAGAATACCGTGCCATGGCCTCTGCTACGTGTGAGCTTATTTGGCTCAAACAGTTGCTTAAAGAGCTGAGATTTGGCGAAGTTTCACAGATGACTCTCATATGTGATAACCAAGCTGCCCTGCATATTGCCTCAAATCCAGTATTTCACGAGAGGACCAAACACATTGAAATAGATTGTCACTTCATTCGTGAGAAGATTTTATCTGGGGACATTACTACTCAGTTTGTTAACTCTACTGATCAGTTGGCAGATGTCTTCACCAAATCATTACGGGGTCCTAGGATTGATTATATTTGTAACAAGCTTGGTGCATATGATCTATATACACCAGCTTGAGGGGGAGTGTTAGATATAATTTAGTCTTATGGGCCTAGGCCCACTACTTTGTATTTAAACACATCTCTAGAGCACAATATACACAAGGAATATGTTCTCTTCATTCACCATCACTCTCAATAATTATGTTTACATGTAAGGAACACAAGTAAAAAAAAGTATAATATTACAAGATAGGAGAACAAGACTAACTCATACATGCAAAAAAAAAATCAAATAACAGAAGCCAATAGAAAATCCAACAGTAAAATGGAGCACTCTAATCCATTTGAACATCTGTGCAAGAATACGTATTTAAAATACAGGTGGACAACATAAGAAACTTAAAATGAACAAGCTCCCAAAACAGCAAAATTTGTAACAGTGTTTGCTTAAAGTTTTTTCCATTCTCCACTTAATCCCAAACAAGAAATATTCAAAATCAAATTCAGGCAAAGATAATCACAACAAATTCTTTTGGAGTTTTGGTACAAGCAATATTGGAAATCACAACCACCAAAATCTTTTAAGCAGTTCAAAAAGACTAACACTATGTTTGACAAGAGAGAAACAGAGAGGAAAGAAAAATTGTAAAATTATGTTCTTTCCTTTGGTTGCATAATATGTAAGGAGGAAAGAATAAAAAGTGGGTCGGACCCACCAATTTAGCAATCTCTCCATAATGGGACCAAAGAGTTTTTTATGCATTAAATGTCTAAAATACCCTTACCTTTGTATGCCTTTTTTTAATGAGGGGTATTTATGCTATTTTATATGCATACTTAACTTTATTTTCATTTCTTTACTTTTACTTTCTATCCTAAACCAAACAAACCATAAATGATGCAACACAATAAATACTGGAATAAAGTTTCTGAATTCATGCATCTTCATGATTCCATCTACATACATTAACCAACATACATAGGCAAAAGTAGATATCACAGATTAAATTTCTCAATAAGAATCATTTTCCAATATAAGAAATTTTATGAAGGGCAGAATAAGTGGTAGCATTACAATTATATGCAATCTACAGTAAGATTGATAAGCAAAGTAGGAAGGGTCATGTTGGATAAAAAGGATTTTTATGGTCTCATTTAGTTATCTAGTTATTTTAGTACATTTGAATTAATGTACTGTCTGAAAAACAATGTTCAGTAGACATTGAAATTTTTGTATTAAAAGTGAGATAAGGAGGGCTGAAAAAAGGAAGCATGTTCGAAAATGAATGTACAGTTAGAAAAAAAAAAATGCTTGGTACCATTTGAAAAGCTGCCCGAAAAGCATGCAGCTCAAAGTTGTGAATGCCAGCATGCATGTCCAGGCTCCTCCATCTCTCTGCACTCTAACAGAATGCAACACGGATACTTCAGTAAACTACTCGTGTGACTTTAATAATAATATTTAAACAATAAGAATTGAGATTAAGAAGTAAGAACACAGTAAATTCATAAAAATCAGATTGCAGGGAATAGTCAGAACCAATAATTACTATTTATGTTTTTGCAGAAATTGCCTCTGTTTCTGAATGAGCTACAATGAACTCAGTAGTTCTCATCTAAACATGAGTTATTTGCAATAGAAACGAAAATAATTATTGGTGGGAGTAATATATACAATTTTAAGTTATTGACATATTTGTTTTGCGTGTTCTAGTGTCTTATTTGTAAGCCCCAAAGATTCCTAATGGGTCTGCATTGGTAGTACTCCTTGGTAAAACCTTATTTCAACTCTATCCCTACATAACCAAGGCTTATTGGGTCAACTTCTTTTGAAATCAAATATGTTTCAAATATGGATAAGACTTGCATGTATTATAGGTACTATTTTCTAATTAGAATTGGAGTTTCACCTCATTAATATGCATTGACATTTAATAAAATATTGTATAATGCAAATTATCAAGGTGAAATTTCAATTGTAATAGGAGAACAATACTAACACTCATAGAACTGTATCTAAATTTTATCCTTCAAATATATAATGAAAACATCACATATGTATTTATCAGAAAATGTGCATGATGTGACAAAGAAACTATTCATGTGATCTTAGTGGTTTATATTATGCATGTTTATGCAGGGGCGTTCACTGGTTTAGGTAACAAGCAAACCTAAACTGACCGAAACAAATTGATTGGAATTTTATTTTTGTTCTAGTAAAACTAGACCTAACTTGTTCGAACCTAATGCCCTTCAGTTCACGTAACGGTTTTTTTTTTTTTTTTTTTTTTAACTTGTGACCCGATGCATTACTTTTTGCAGTGACACTTTATTTTTTAATTATTATTTACAACTTTTTAGAAAATTTATAGAAGTTTTTGACCTTTTGGACCCAACCCAAACCAAAATGTTATTAATTAGTTTGGTTTAAGTTTAACAAGAAAAAAGCACAAATGCAACCCAACCCAAACTGAAGTTCAAGTGTGCGAGGGACTGGAAAGATCATGTACCTGGCAAGCAAGATCACGTGCACTTCTTCCAAGTGATAAGCCAGTGGATCTTACAGCATGACTCATTGGAAAACCACACTGAGATTCATCACCCTTAATCATTTCTTCAGATAATAAATTGTAACAGCAACCAAGACTAACAACAGCTTTAACATCTTTACACTCTACGAAAGTCCTAATAAGAAACAAATTGAAGAATTACAAGTCCACGTAATACATTACAGATTACATATGATAAAGTAACAGGCACAGAAACAATGGCAACATTATAAAACAAGCAGTTAATATGTTTTGTATGGAGTTAAGCCAATAAAAGTTAACAGAGTAATTAACTGCAAAGACAAGATGATGCTTTAATGTAAGGAACAATGTAATGAGTCGGATGTTAGTTGACAATGACATGCTATAGCTGTCAAGACAAGACTCAATAGAATTATAAAGAAATTATAAACAATTAGGCAAGGTTAAAAAATAAAAACCTATTTTGAAACTCACTTCAGCATAGTCACCGAAAGGTCACCACAGGCATGAAGCCCAGCAAGAACAGTAGAAGGCTTTTTGTTTGCATCACTGAGCCAATGTAGTTTCCCTTGATCTTGATTTTCTCCCTTTAACCTGGATTGCTCAACATCATCTCCAGGAATTGATGTTTCAACCAAGGTTTTTAATGTGTCAATGGACAATACGCGACACGTGATTGTCTTTGGCACATTCAAACTCCGCATGCCTGATCTACAGCAAAACAAATAAGCACACAAACAAATTCTCATAATAATAATAATATTATTATTATTAATAATAAATAAAAATTGCAGAGATCAAAATCACAACATGGTCAACTTTGAACTACTACAAAGGCATTTTTGAATTGCAATTATCCTCCCAAACATACTCATAATAACATCCTCACATTGATTTTTTTACTTTTAAACTATAAATTCATAGTGTGAAAATTAAAACTTATGCTTGGAAATTCCTCAACTGCAAAATGTTCACTTCTTACCTCGTCATGTATCTGTTAGTCATTTCAAACATCTTTAAGAAGATAGTAAATATTGCAGTAAATAAGATAAGAATTGAAGAACATACCCAGATTTTATCAATTGTGATGTATAGTGCTTTTTAATTCGTTCTGCCCGTGCATTAGTAACCTTCCCATGATGAGAACATGCATCAATTGCAATGACAGGATGCTGATATTGAAATGCCAGTACTTGTGCAAGATAACCCTAATAGGAGCAAAATATAACATAAAATGAGATGCAGCACATTTAAATAAAAATATACAAAAAGTATTACTTGTTTAAATAAGAAAACAAATAGAGGCAAATCAGTTATCAGCATGATTGCTAAACTAACATGTTAAATCGTAAACTCATACAAGTTTACAATCTTACAAATCCAAAATGAGAACTCGCA